>NC_082666.1:63677814-63999600 GCF_025265405.1 Mesoplodon densirostris | reverse complement strand
AGTACCACTGATACATTTTTTTCTTCTTCCTTCTTTTTTCTTTAAAGAAATGATTTTCAGATAATTTAAATCAATTCATTTCTTTTCTGCAAAGCCCTAGCATTTTGAATGGAAAGAGCTGTCTTAAAGGAAACCCATGTATTTTTTTCAGTACTAATATTTGACTAGTGAGCAAAAGCACTTCTTTGTCTGAAGAAGACATTCTCTAAAGAAAGTTTTTTTCTGGACGTGGGTCATGGAGTCTCTTGCCCCAAGTACCAGGGGTGTACTGTAATTCCTGGCTCTATTAGTTAAGTGTTTTTCTTAAGGAGAAAGTGTTAGGTGTGTTTACCCCCAGTTTCCTTAGGGGAGTGTAAATATCACCCCCAATTCTTCCTAGACTGGCTTTAATTGAAGAAGAAAGTAAAGCAACATTCACTGGGGAGGAAGTTGAGTGACTATGTTTCTATAAATAATATGTGTTTAAAGGTATGATCCTTTGAATACATTAAGGGAAAGTACTGCCTCTAACCCCGATGCCTTGAACCAAAGATCCTTTAGGCCAGAGACAGCATCTTATATCTCCTTTTGTTGCCTTGCACTGCACTGTATTCATAGCAGGATCTCAATAATGTTATGCACTCCCGAGAGTGATGGAAAATTGTGGGAGAATTGTGTGGAGAATTGGGCACTGCTTCTGTGTTCCCAGTGCTTCCCAAGCTTGCTTGATCATAACAGTCCTCTGGGGCTTTTAGAGCACAGACTCTGGAGCCCCGTCCCAGACTCCTAGATGGATTAGGATCTCCAGGGAGAGGTGCCTGAGAATCTGTATACATAACAAGTATTCCAAGTGACTCTTAAATTCAGGCAAGTTTGGGGAATGCAGGTTTAAAGTGTCTACACCCTAAATGAGGTATAAATTCCTAGGGGTAAGTGGGAGAAGATACACCAAGAGTCAAATACAGAAATAACATTTTTAGTTGAAAATTTGATATAATCCCCCCGGGACTCAAAGTGTGGTCCAAGGACCAGCAGCATCAGCATTACCCAGGAACTAGTCAGAAATGCAAACATCCACCTCTGACCTACTGCATCAGAATCTTCATTTTAACAAATCCCCAGTGATTTTTGCATATGAAAATTGGAGGAACATTGATCTAGAGCAGGGGTCAGCAAATTATGGCCAGTGGGTCAAATCTGGCCTGTTTTTTGTAAATAAGGTTTCACTGGAACAAAGTCACATCTACTTAGTTATATACTGTCTCTGGCTGCTTTAGTTCTTCAGCAGAAGAGATGAGTAACTGCAACAGAGACCACATGACTTACAAAGCCTAAAATATTCACTGTCTGATCATTTACAGAAAGTTCATTGACCTCTGACCTGGAGCACATGGTATGCTTAGGAGTTTGTCAATAATAGTGCATAATATATAATAATAATTGCAATAGCAATTCACTTCAAACAGAATTTTAAAAAACCTTAAAGATCCCATTTTCCCTCCTGTTCATTTTAAGTGTGAGATGTAAATGTTCATTGGGATATTATTTATTTTATAATCTATGACTATGTCACATCTATCTCAAACACCTTAATTAATCTCCCACTGCCAATGAAATCTAATTCATCACATGGCACTTAAAAGCTTTCCAGTACCTAGACCGAGCCATCAACCTCCTCTCTTATAAACCTCTCTGGCACACAATGCCTCTTGTCAAACCAAATCTCTGGCTGTTTCTAGCATCTAAACATTACCTTTTTGCAGTTAAAAATCCAGACAAATTGTTTTTATGCAGAAAGCTTTCCCATTTCTCTCCCATGATATTTAATGTACACCACTAGTATTTAACTTTCTTATGTAATGCCCAATTTGTACCTACTTTGTCTTGTCCAGCAGACACATCTTAAGAGCTGAGATTGTATTTTGATCCATTTTATAATTTCAAATGGATCAAATATATACAGGTGATCTGTTGTGGATATTTATGAGTTGGATATTAATTCTTTGTATTCAAAAGTGACTGGATCTCAACCAGACTCCTGTGAGTGGGGTGTGAGTATCAAGGAGGAAAAGTCCCCAGAGCCAGGTCAAATAGACAGGGGTAGTTCCTAGGGTCACTGTAGCAGGTGTTGCTGGTGTTCTCCCATATCCCTGCAGACAGTTGCAGGTAACCTTGAAGGAAGGTGAGACAGGAATTGATGAATACATTTCCCAGCTTCCTTACTCCTTGTTGGGAGAGTTCTGAGCAGTGTTCCACTCAGTCTCTTGGGATCCCAAAGGCATGGACCCCAGTGGCACAGAGGTATAATCCACTCCTTAGAGACCATTATCTTAGTCCTTTTGGGCTGCTATAGTAGATTGCCATCGACTGGTTGAGGGGGGTTATACATAATACATATGTATTGCTCATAGTTCGAGAGGCTAGGAAATTTGAGATCAAAGGGCTAGCGGATTAGTGTCTGGTAAAGACCTGCTTCCTGGTTCATAGATGGCCTTCTAATCACTGCTTTCTCACATGGCAGAGGGGTGAGGGATCTCTCCGGAAGCTCTTTTACAAAGCCACTAATCTTATTCATGAGGACAGAGCCCTCATGTCCTGATCAGTTCCCCAAGGCCCCCACCTCCAAATACCATCACATCAGGGATCAGGTTTCAACATATGCGTTTCGGAGAGACACAAACCTTCAGTCAATGGCAACCATTTACTGGTTGTCCTCCCTTTCCTGTCTTATTCCCTTGTTTCCTCACAATACTTCTTGGGATCAATTTTCCATAAAATCTTTGCACCTAAATCCTTGTCTCAGGACCTGCTTTTAGGAGAACCCAAACTATAGTAGACAATCTCTAATATGGCCCCCAGTAATTCCTGCTTCCTGGTACTCATGTTCTTGTGTAATCCCTTCCCTTCAAGTGTAAACGTGATTTAGTAGCTTGCTTCTAATGAGCAGAATATGGCAGAAGTGAAGGTATGTCAGTTCTGAGGTTAGGTTATTGAAAGAATGTGGCTCTGTCTTGGGAGCTCTCTCTCGCTCTCTTTTGGATTATCCACACTAGGGGAACCCAGGTGCTGCGCTGCAAGGCAGCTCTGTGAGGAAGTTTAGCTGAGTGAGTTTGTAAGCAAATCTTCTGAAGCTGTTTGCAGACAGACTCTTCCCCAGTTGAGCTGTGAGATGACTGCACCCTTGATTGTGGCCTCATGGGAGAACCTCATCCAGGACCAGGCAGCTAAGTTGCCCATGGGTTTCTGACCAACAGTAACTATGAGGTTAAAAAAAATATCTGTGGTTTTCAGCTGTTAAGTTTTAGGATAATTTGCTATAGAGCAATAGATAACTAGTACACAATCTGAGAATGCATGTCAATGTAATTGGGGATTTAGTTGAGAGATTCTCCCTGAATCTTTTAACCAGATCAAGCCCTCATGCTTCATGCATCCAGGTGCCCTGTACATATTCCTTAGTACTTACTACTCTTGTGTTCTCTTGTTTAAAATTTGCCTTCCTAACTAGACTGCCAGTTCCATGAGGACCACTTCCATCCTTTTTACCCTCCATTTCCAGTGCCTCTAAGAATTATTGATTAAATAGGTAAAGCAGTTAGTCTGGCTGGTTTTGTATGCCATTAATAGAAACTCAACAATTTGTGTTGCAATAAAAAGTGTGGAGATGGATTCTCAGGTCCAGGTGGACTGGGAGCTCAGATGATGTTCTAGGAATTCTATATGACTCATTTTTTCTGTCATTTTGTCTTTGTCTCTTTTGCTCCTTTTCTGTCACTTCCGCTCCCTCTCTCTTCTCTCTTTCCCTCCATCTTATGGATCTGCTCTTCTTTGTCAGCCTCATTTCCAAACAGACTCTTCTCAGAAAACTGGCTGCTGAAATACTCAGACTGAAATCCTCAGAGCTGAATAAAAGAGCAGAAAGAAAATCATCTCCTCACAAGTTTAGAAAATGCCCTGGGATTGAATCTTTCTGAGCTAACCTGTGGCACAAGATCATCCATGAACCAGTCACTCAGTCTGACTAAGGGAATAGAATGCACAAACTAGCTAGGCCTAGGTCCAAGATTCACCTCTAGACTCTGTAGGATGGGATACCCCACCAAAACCATATGTATCAAGCAGCTTATTCCCCAAAAGAAAATCAAGGTGGTGTTGCCAGAAGAGGTAATGGATGCTGAGAAGAAAATATAACCAACCAAACAAACAAACAACAAAACATTAAAAAAAACCCAAACCTTAGATATCCTCAGACAGTAGGGAATCAGAAATATGGGTGGCAAAGTCCAAGATCACAATTAAAAGAAAGATAATGGTATGAGTCAAATATGGAAGACAAGGTGCTAACAAGTTAATTGGAGCAATAGCAGAGAAGAAGGGAGAGTTGAAAGAAGTGTAAGGTTATGATCATGACTAAGAATATGTACAGAGAGAATGTGTCAGGATTCCCTTCCCACCTCCCCACCCCCACCTTTCTCCTACCCCATACTTGCATTCTTGGGTAATGCTTAATGCAGACCACTGGAGGTTTAAAGAAACTGCTCACAGATAGACAAAAAAGGATATCTGATGCTGGTATTTTTGTGTCAGTACAAGTATCTTTTCCCAGAAATTAAGCATCACAAAGTCACATGAATAGTCACTGCCAATATCTGTGCAAATTAGCACAGCGATAATTTATTTTCAGTTTCTCTTTATCTAAACAACTAACATAAACCATAAGTGTCACGGTGTAATATCCATCCAGACACACCCTAACACTAGATGCAAAACAAAACTTGCAGAATAGACATTTGGAACCAGGGCCCATGAAAAGGCATTAACTTGAAGAGTTATTCAGTTTGGGATTAGCAGGTGTTGAGCATCTGCATGCTATTCACACCCTTATTATCCTGGACATAATTAAGTTGCATTACTTCATCTGAGAATCATCACCCTGATGAGACAGTTGCAGAGGGAAGATGGTGGATGCCACTGACAGGAAAGTGTGGTGGACTATTTTGGGGTGATCTAAAAAAGGTGAATAATCAAAGGCATTTTGTACTTCCTGTATTTCTGTATAGTCTCTTCAGAATGCATTCTGTCCCTCTCTGCCTGCAGAAACCCTGGTTCTCCTCATCCCTTTCTCGACAATGTTTCCTTCAGTCTCCGTTTTGGTCCAACCCCTTGGCCTTCATCTAACGTAGGCTTTTTCAATCTCCACACTATTGACATTTTTGGCCAGGTAATTCTTTGTCATGGAGGACTATCCTTTTCATTGTAGGATGTTTAGTAACATCTCTGTCTGCTACCCACTAGATGCCAGGAGCATCCCCAGGTACCTGGGGGGCAAATTTTCCTCTAGCTGAGAACCATTGACCTAATGCTACATATGTTCCTGAGGTAGCACTGAGGTGATAGAATTCATAACTGTGGCTTTAACTATCATCCTTACTAATGGTTCCCATATTTATACCTTTGTTCTGTCACCCCTATAAAAGGACATCTCTCTCTGACTGTTCCTCTCACACCCATAACTGAACAGATCTAAAACTAAACTCTATTCTTTCCCTAAATCTTCTCTTTCCCTTCTCCAGTTCCACCTCCCCCCTCCTTTCTCCTCTCTTCTTCCTCCTCCTCTCCCTCCTTTTTCTTCTTCCTCTCCATCATCATCGTCATCATCACCACCGCCATCATCTTAGTTGTAGATGATGCCCCACCTTTACTTTTTCAAATGAGAAATCTCTGGGTTATCCTCTAGTTCTCTTTTTTTTTTCTTTTTGCTATATGCGGGCCTCTCACTGTTGTGGCCTCTCCCGTTGCGGAGCACAGGCTCCGGATGCGCAGGCCCAGCGGCCATGGCTCACGGGCCCAGCCGCTCCGCGGCATATGGGATCCTCCCAGACCAGGGCACGAACCCGTATCCCCTGCATCGGCAGGCGGACTCTTAACCACTGCGCCACCAGGGAGGCCCTCTAGTTCTCTTTATAATACATATTCAGGATCAGACCAACCTTTTGTTGGAATCCAAAGCTTATACAATTTGATGGAACTTCTTTAAAAAATTTGTAAGTTTACAAATCAGACAGTGTAAGGAGCTAGTGTAAGTGAGGGAACGTGAAGCCTACATTTTGTTGGTTTCATTATTAATTTACCTCTATATTCATTATCTTGACACAAATAAAGACAATCTACTCATTTATATTCAATAAAAAGATAAACAGTCTTCCATCATTAATTGGGAAAAATTTTATCTAATAAAGAACAGCTTTTATACAATGCCTATCATGTGTCAGGGATATTATGCCTTTTTTTCTTATTTAATTTCCTTTGCTACCAATGAGGAAGGAATTAATATGCTACTGTGGTTAACAGAATGGCCACAGAGGCCAAACTGCCTGTCTGATTCATGGTTGTACCATCTACAATGTGACTGCACAGATAACTCAGCCAATTGGAGAGTAAGTGTCCTCATCTATGAAATATAAATTTTAGTACCTACTTCACTGAGTTGTTGTGAGGAATTAAATTATTTACTATGTGTAAAACACTCAGAAGAATGCTTAGAATATAATAAAGATATTAAAAACATTAGCTATTATTATTTTCACTGATAAAAAAATGAGGCTCAGAAATTAAATAACTAATCCAAGGTGATACAGTTAAGAATGGGAGAAAAGAAGAAAACTGAACTTGAAAGCTCAGGCTTTTTCTACTACCACACCAATTCTGCAGTGCAGCCTTCATGGGTTCTGAAGAGGATTAAATATGTTACTACTGGTTTAACTGCTTTGCATATTGCCATACCAAAATGCAGAGATTAGACTGAGAGAGATAAAAAACAAAAACAAACTAAAAAGTAGATGTTAGGAAGTTTGTTATTAATGAAAAGAGTTTGGAATCAGGAATAAATTTAACAAGAGAAATGTAAAACTCAAAATCTGAAAACTACAGAATCTTCCTTAAAAATTTAAGAAGATGTAAACAAATGGAAAGACATCCCACGTTCATGGATTGGAAGATTTAAATTGTTAAGATGATAATACTCCCCAAATTGGTCCACAAATTCAGTGCAATCCCTATCAAAATCCTTGTTGTCTTCCCTGCAGAAGTTGACAAGCTGATTCTAAAGTTCATATGAACATGAAAAGAATCCAGAATAGCCAAAACAATCTTGAAAAAGAAGAACACAGTTGGAGCACTCACACTTCCCAATTTCAAAACTTACTTTAAGTCTACAGGAATCTTGACTGTGTGACACCAGCAGAAAGAAAAATATTATGGATTAATGAAAGAGAATTAGGAGTCCAGAAAGTATCTCTAACATTTATGGTTATTTATTTTTTGATTAGAGTGCTAATACAATTCAATAGGGAAAGAACAGTCTTTTCAACAAATGGTAACTTGAGATAACTGGATATCCACATGTAAAAGAATGAAGTTGGACTCCTACCTCAAATTATATACAAAAATCTACTCAAAATGAATCAAAGGCCTAAATGTAAGAGTTAAAACTATATAATTCTTAGAAGAAAGCATAGGCATAAATTTTGGATCAGGCAATGTTTTCCTAGATATGACACCAAAAGTACAAGCAACAACAACGAAAAATAAATTTGACTTTATCAAAATTCAAAAACTTGCGCTTCAAAGGACATCATCAAGAAAGTGAAAAGAATGGGAGAAAATATTTGCAAATCATGTATCTGATAAGACACTTGTATCTAGAATATATAACAAACTCTTACTGAATTGAAAACTGGGCAAAGGATCTGAATAGACATTTCTCCAAAGAAGATATTCAAACAGCCAATACACTCATGAAAAGATACTTAACATCTTTAGTAATCAGGGAAATGTAAATCAAAACCACACTGAGATTTCAATTTATAAAACTCACTAGACCAGCTATAATAAGAAAGACAGATAATAACAAGTAGTACTGAGGATATGGAGAATTTGGAACACTTATACATTGCTGTTGGAATGTAAAATGGTGTAGCAGCTTTGGAAAACAGCCTGGCAGTACCTCAAAAAATTAAATTACCAGATGACCAAGCAATTCCACTGCTAAGTGTATACATATGCAAATATATGTTAACACAAATACTTGTACATGGATGTTCATAGCAGTGTTATTTGTAATGGCCAAAAAGTGGAAACTACTCAATATCAACAAACTGATGAATGGATAAATAAAATATCATATATTGATACAATGGGGTATTATTCAGCAATAAAGAGAAATGAAATACTAACATATACTACAACATGAATGAACCTTGAAAACATTATGCTCAGTAAAATGTACCATTCACCAAAGACACATACTGCATGATTCTATTTATGTGATATGTCTGGAATAGGCAAGTTTATATAACCAGAAAATAGAGTAAGAGTTGCCTGGGTCTGGAAGAAGGGTTGGGGGAATTTGCCGAAGTTGATCTTAATTCAGTACCATCCCCAACTCAGTCTTGACTGACTCATCAGAGAGACTGCTAGTATTCTTACCACGACTAGAAACTTCTGCGAAATTCTGACTGCTAGAAATGAGGACTGAACCCCTACACTTTCCCCACACTTAGGCCTTTCACCTGTGTTCTCTGGTGTAGGAGGAGTTGCTCATCTGATTGGTCAAACTGAAGAGACCATGGAACCATGTGTTACTACCAGGAAGGATCATAATATTTTAAATATTAGCTGACCTTACCACTTCTAGACTCAAATGAAGAACCACAGCTCCATAAGGTATGGAATATGGCTTCCCCCAAAGCTGTGGAAGTAGCCAGGTGACATAACCTGGGGCAAAGTTTGCCCAGTGGGAACAGTATATGAGAAGAAAGAGGCAGAACAATTCCCTTTCCATCCCCATCCACCCCACTGTTCCTAAGCTCTGTAGCACATCCAGAGGTGTCCAAGTAGCCACGTGACTCTGCGTGGAGCAGGGTCATCTTGTATTTACCTCTCATGCATCTCTGCCTCACTTTTTTCTCACTTTGGCTGCTTTGCTCCAAATAATTTAATTCTCAGTAAAGCACTAGCACTTAAGTCTTGCGTCAGCTTCTGTTTTCTAGAGAAACTGGGCTAAGACAAAGAATATCTGTGCTTATCCAGCTATTCATAAGGGAGCATTCCAGTGCCAGTTCTGTTCCAGTTATTGTAGGTGAGGCTTCTTTGAGAGGTGAGAATTTCAGGATTTAAGAACCAAACCTCATCCTGAACCTCTAAACTCATCATATATGCTTTCTCCCTCCTCTGGTGATTAGATCATCTCACAAGGATTTCTGCTCTACTATTTCTTTCAAAATGACCATTCTGAATTCTGTGATCTTTTTGCCTGCATTTCTACTTTGGGTGATAGATTTAGTTACTTTCTGGAGTCCAAACATCACTGTACTTAACTCAGCAAAAATTTTGTGCCACATGTATGTAACCAGTTGCCATAACCATGAAAGTTAGAGAAAATATGGTTTCTGTCTTCCTGGAAATCTCAGTGCAGTGGCAAACCTGGATAAATATACTTTAGTCCAAAGTGACTGAGGCATTGACTACTAGTGGAACAAGTACAGAGGAATAGGAATGTAGGAGATTGATTCATCCCAACTGGTAATAATGGGTAATGATTTATAGAATAGTTGGTAATTGGTCAACCATTGCGATATACATGTGAAAAAAAAAAGATAAAAGTGGGAGCGATGGGACTATAGGTACAGAATGAATAAACTTAAGTAGGAAAGGACCTTCAGAGTGGATTCAATGAAAGGGAACGCCTGGAGCCTAGGGTTTATGTGTGAATGTGTTGTAAGGGTGTCAGATTTAATACAGTGAGTAATGATTAGAAATATCCACCGTCTAGCTCATAGCAAGCTATGACTACCACACTGAGGGTGTAAGAATGAATGTGGATGAATCTGGAAGACACTGGGGTGTTTAAGTAAGGAGGTGGTATAATAAGGTCTGTGCTTTTAAACATGACTTTGCGCATGAAGAATTGGTGAGGGAAGAGTCTGCAAGCAAGATCACTGGGGGGCAATTCAGATGTTGCTGACTGACTGCTGTGGTGGTGATAGTGCCAAGATATGCATTTACACAAGGACAAAAAAAGAAAACTTAAGAATTATCTTGTGAATTTGTAGAGCAGAGATGGAAATTTGATTAGAAAAACTTTTAGCTGAATTAATTAAATAATGGTTTTAACATTGTGAGAAAGTTAAAATATGTTTGGCCCTAAGGACTATCTGGTTAAACGAGTTTACAATATTTGATATTTTTGCAGGTGTTCCCCCATGCAAGAGGGGTCATTACAGCACAATGAAGGCATTTCCCACCCACTTTAAAAAAACTGGTCTTAAAGATTAAAAAAAACATTTTCAGAGCTGTTTTTTCCTCTAAGGGTTATGAATATTACACAGATATATTTTTTCTTGTTCTTATAAATGTTCTGTACAGTTCTTTCTCTAAAGAAACCACCTTTCCTAGAAATAATTCACTTTATTTTGTACTTTTGTCATGGAGGTTTTTAGATTTTTACTAATATAAGCAGGACTGTCTCAATATCACTCAAGTATCCATCACCCATATTTTAAAATTATCTACTCATGGTCAATCTGTGTGGCTACATTGATTCTCCCACCTGCCACTTTATCCCACTCCTAGACTATTTTGAAGCAAACCCTAGGTATCATCTCATTGTATCTCTGAATATTTCTACATGTATCTTTAAGAGATAAACACTCTTTTTTTTTTTTTTTTTTTTTGCGGTACGCAGGCCTCTCACTGTTGTGGCCTCTCCTGTTGCGGAGCACAGGCTCCGGACGCTCAGGCTCAGCAGCCATGGCTCACGGGCCCAGCCGCTCCGCGGCATGTGGGATCTTCCCGGACTGGGGCACGAACCCGTGTCCCCTGCATTAGCAGGCGGACTCTCAACCACTGCGCCACCAGGGAAGCCCAACACTCTTTTTTTTTAAAAACATAACTGCAGCATCTGAACAGTTAAATATTAACAATGATTCTTTAAAATACCCAAAGTCAGTCAGTATTCAAATGACTTATTATTTTTACTGTAAAGTCTGTTTTAATCAAGATCCAAATAAGGTCCACTTTGCGATTAGTTTATATATCTCTTAAATCAATTTTAAATCTAGGGATTTCCCTTCCATTTTTTTCCCTTGCAAGCAAGCAGAAAAGCTATTTGTCCTTAATAATTACTCAGTGTCTGGTTATCCTATATATTTCTTGTAAATTGGTAGTTGAATCTAGAGCAGTGACCCTAAACAGAGGGTGATTTCCTCCCTCTCCTGCCCTGCCACACACTCCATTCCAGGAGACATGTGGCAATGTCTTGAGACATTTCTGGTTTTCATAACACAGGGATGATACTGGCATCTGGTAAGTAGAAGCCAGAGAGGCTGCTAAAGATCTGAGAATTGCAGGAGAATGTCGTGGAGACGTCTCCCACACAACAAAGAGTGATCTGGCCCAAACTGAGTGGTGAGACTGAGAAACCCTGCTCTAGAGGCTTGATCAGATTCAGGCTCACATTTTTTAGCAAGACTACTACAGTGGTGTTGAGCGCTTCCTTCCGGTTGCTAGTGATGCAACGAGCTATTGATAATCAAAGTCTACAAGCACGAATTCATGAGGCGTTACGGTATGGTAATATTCTAGTTATGTCATTTCTTCCTCATTTATTAGCTGGAAGGATTCTATGACGAGGAATTTCCCCTCATCTACTGTTTGGTTACCCAGAGAGATGATTTAGTTTAAAATATTAAAGTCTGCTGAATATCTAGCAAGTAAGTAGAATTCAACTAGCATGCCTGCATATGCTTTCTTCTCAAAGTACTTAGACTCAGATCCAAAGTCAGTGAAATGGTGGAAACAACGTCAAGATTAATTGATTTAGAATATACAAACCTTTCCCTTTTAGTTTACTAGACAATCCAATAGAGGATTTCTATTGAGATTTTTTTTCCCTCAATAACTTTAGCTGTATTTAAAGTTAATGAGCTTTTTCAATTAAAACCACAGATATTTAGCCTTTGGATAGCATTTGGATGAATCAGGGTGTATCTAATTATGCTGTACAAATTCTTAAGAGGTTAAGAAGATTCTTTATTCAGAACAAGCACATCTTAAGTGGGAATCATGTAGTCCTTCAACCGGTATGCAAACCACCTGTGTAAAAGGAACCTTCAGATGTGGTTGAGAGTTTGAAAAATGCATGAAATAGAAAGCATAGAAATTATTCTTTTAGATGGTAATCAATTCTAGAAGGCAAAAGAAGCAAAATTTACAGCATGAGTGTCCAGAAAGCAATCGTGGTATAGTCGTCAGGAGGACCCTTGTTCACTAATTATCATTGGCCTAACTTCAGGCACAGCTAGACTCAGATGACAAAGAAAATCAGCAATTTGTTCCAGAATGAGTTTACAATGGTCTGTCTAGGGTCAAGTGCCCATCCTTGAGCCTGTTGCTATTTATTATTTATGCATGCATGAGTAGTCATTAGGACTTACTCCTCTATGTTTTTCTTTTTTGAATTTTATTTATTTTTTTATACATCAGGTTCTTATCAGTTATCCATTTTATACATATTAGTGTATATATGTCAGTCTCAATCTCCCAATTCATCACACACACACACACCCCTGCCACTTTCCCCCCTTGCTGTCCATATGTTTGTTCTCTACATCTGTATCTCTATTTCTGCCCTGCCTGCAAAACGGTTCATCTGTACCATTTTTCTAGGTTCCACATATATGCGTTAATATACAATATTTGTTTTTCTCTTTCTGACTTACTTCACTCTGTATGACAGTCTCTAGATCCATCTACGTCTCTACAAATGACCCAATCTTGTTCCTTTGTATGGCTGAGTAATATTCCATTGTATATATATATCACATCTTCTTTATCCATTTGTCTGTCCATCATTTAGTTTGCTTCTATGACCTGGCTATTGTAAATAGAGCTGCAATGAACACTGTGGTACATGACTCTTTTTGAATTATCGTTTTCTCCAGATATGTGCCCAGGAGTGGGATTGCTGGATCATATGGTAGTTCTATTTTTAGCTTTTTAAAGATCCTCCATACTGTATTCCATAGTGGCTGTATCAATTTACATTCCCACTAACAGTGCAAGAGGGTTGCCTTTCCTCCACACCCTCTCCAGCATTTGTTGTTTGTAGACTTTTTAATGATGGCCATTCTAACTGGTGTGAGGTGATACCTCATGGTATTTTGATTTGCATTTCTCTAATAATTAGTGATGTTGAGCAGCTTTTCATGTGCTTCTTGGCCATCTGTATGTCTTCTTTGGAGAAATGTCTATTTAGGTCTTCTGCCCAGTTTTTGACTGGGTTGTCTGTTTTTTTTAATATTGAGCTGCATGAGTTGTTTATATATTTTGGAGATTAATCCTTTGTATGTTGATTCATTTGCAAATATTTTCTCCCATTCTGAGGGCTGTCTTTTCATCTAATTTTAATTTTAATTTTTGGCTGCATTGGGTCTTCACTGCTGTGCATGGGGTCTCTCTAGCTGCGGTGAGTGGGGGCCACTCTTTGCTGCGGTGCGTGGGCTTCTCATTGCGGTGGCCTCTCCTGTTGCAGAGCACAGGCTGCAGGTGCATGGGCTTCAGCAGTTGTGGCACACGGGCTCAGTAGTTGTGGCTCGTGGGCTCTAGAGCGCAGGCTCAGCAGTTGTGGCACACAGGCTTAGTTGCTCCACGGCATGTGGGATCCTCCCGGACCAGGGCTTGAACCCATGTCCCCTGAATTAGCAGGTGGATTCTTAACCACTGCTCCACCAGGGAAGCCTCAAAGCTTTTTATTTTTACTTAATTCTATAATATGCTCCTATATCCAACAGAAGAAGTGTTTTAATACATATCTTAGAGTGTGTGGTAATTAAATTACATGTGCAAAATGCAGGAAGAGCATATAAATTAAAATGGTATAATTAAATGCCTAGGCTAATATCTCATTCAATTTACTGAGTAGACACTCAGTAGATGGTAGCTATTATGTAACAGTACAAACACACAAATGAAAATAGACTTAATTTTTCAATATCTCCAAAATATTCAATAATCTCTCCTAGTATTAAGTGTGACGTTATCCAATCTTCATTATTTGTAACTTTTCCTACTTCTTGGGTTGAAATTCCTGATAATTCAGTATCTTTTGTGTTCTTAGGGTGATGATGAGCAGCTGGTTACTAATTTTAGTGGTAGAACCCTTCAAGGCTCTGGTGACCACTAACTCCTCTTAGAGTGCTGGAATAAGCATTCTTCATAAATATGATTTTTGAGTCTTGTTTTCTGAAACTTCTCTATCTTCATGTGACTATTTGACTGAGTGTTTTCTTCACTAGACTACCATCTCTCTGTCCATTTATTTATTTATTTATGTAAGGTCCTTGCTGGTTATCTATTTTAAATATAGCAGTGTGTACATGTCAATCCCAAACTCCCAATCTCCATCCTTTTAAGTGGAGATCACCAGTGATTTCAGTCACTGATGACATCCTTGTAGAAAAGTGCAAGAATGAGATGGATGCTATAGTAGATACTGTTATATACCACTGGAATCCCCCCAACAAGAATGAAGCCCCTCATTTCACCAGCTTCTGGGAGGAATGGCTAATGTCTCACAGCTGAGAAGTTCCCTAAGCTTTGCTCTATGCTGAAGGGGGCTGTTAACAGTTATGCTTGCTCTCTTCAGGGCAGCCCACATCCAATGACTGCTCATGTGGGGGTACAGTTGCCTCAGTTTGGGACCTCTCTGAAGGACCATCCCCACTTCAGCATTCCCTGTTGGAATTGCATCATGGTTCAACTTGTTCCTATGCCCAGCCCTGCTTCCCTGACTTCCTGATGGCTGTTATTACCAAGAGCATTCCTCAATTAACTTCTTGCATATAAATCTCCATCTTAGAGTCTATTTCCTAGGGCTCCCAAGCTTCAGCAGTGCCAGGAGTAGTCCTTAAAAGCAGACGCTGAATGTGATTTTGAAGTTGTATCTATGTTAGTTAGTTAGTCTGTCTGGTTAGCAATGAGGACCTGACCACTGGCCATAAGTGCAATATTGATAGCTCCAGGGATATGGTAGCAGTAGAATCTTTAAAACTTTCACCAGTACTGAACTGGGAGGGGAGGAAATACATAGGCTGGTGCAACATCACTGGCATTCAACCTTAAGTATGTGAGGACAGCAGAGGGTAGTTCTTATAACAACTAAGAAATTAGATAGCTCTCGCATGGAACAATCAATGCATTGGAAAAGTATGATAAATGTTTATGAGTACTTTACCATCAATTTAAGGCTAATTGTGAAAACCAGAGCACTTTGGTAGCATGTAAAGAGGCTCTCATCTCCTGTAGCTGGAGGAGAGAAAAAGCTGAGGATCAGGCCCAGTTAGTTCACTCTCCTTTTCCTGTAAGTTTCCCCAGTAAAAGAGACCAACTAGAATCCTGGAAGAGCTGGTCCCAGATGGAGCAAATTTATTTTATGAAACTAAGGGACCTAAGGGCTGCGAGGTGTCAACTATAGGACATGCTGTGTTTCAAGGCCCCTTCCGGGATTAAGACTCCCATTTTCCAGCCACTATGAGCATTCCTGCTGAAGGTTCACAGCTGAGGCCCTTCTGAGGTGCGCTCTAAGCTAAAAGGCACTGCTTCACACACATTTACACCTCTTCCCAGGGGGCAGTTTCATTCAATAACTGTTCCATACAGGGGTAGGAAGACAAGTTTTGTGGCTGCAAACAAATGACAAACTAACAAGAAGAAAAAAACAAAGCAAAAAACTCCCTCTGAGTCAAGTATTGAGGGTATTATCCGTAGGGCCACTATTTCTTTTTAATGGGTCACGTTGTGGTGTCGTTCTGTTTTGGATGCCATAATTTAATACACACATAAATACGTAATGATGATGTACGAGCATACTACAGACCGGAGGTTTTCAGAATTATTTTAAAGTAATAAAACTCTTTTTCTCAGAATTTTTTCTGGGGGGTGTGGAGGAGGCAGAATTCCTACCCACTAAGGCTGACAATGGAGTTGCTCCAGTTGGAGAATTTCTTTTTTCCTTCCATGGAGTCGCTCATAATTTGCATAGCAGAGACCCCCTTCTCATTTCCTTCTTCTTCTTCTCCTTCTTTTTCCCTTTTGCTCCCTTGAAGTGGCTTCTGGATCAAGTTGGAGGATTTAAACATTGGGTGAGGTGTAAAATTGGTGATTTCTTGGTTTTTCTAGACTTTAATTCTGTGCTATACATCTGTCTCCAGAGATCTGGAGAAAGGGAGCTCTATCAGGTGGGTTAAGTTAGCTACAACCAAGGCCTAAAGACTATAAGTTCCTAAAATCTTGTTTCCACGAGGGTAGAGATAGATGAAAAGTATATGAGAGCTGAAACCAAAAGATTCTTCCTGGTCTGAGCAAAGATGGAGAGCGGAAGGGGTACATTGGTTCTACATTAGGGAGGAAATAGTCCTGTTTCAGTCTTGTTCCACAGGAAGGGACTGCCTGTGTATGTGAACAAAGAGCTGAATGTGCAATGGACTTGTATACTTGGGGCTCAGGCTCCTAATGATGACTTCTCCTAGGTGAGCATTTCATAGGGATTAGACTTCCACTGAAGAACGTGTTATGATTAGAAGAGGGCTCCAATGGGGATTTCATGGTCAGAACCAGAGCAGGGGAATGAAGCTATATCCTGAGAACAGTATTTACCTCCCTGCCACCTGGATGTCTCAGAGTTTCCAGAAATTCTCAATCATCTCTGCTTTAGAAGCAGCACTGGTTCCCATAGCCTCCATTTTCTCCTGGAGACAGTTTGGCTCCATGGTTTCCAGGAGGCTTTTCTCCAAGTCTGCCACAATTGCACTATAGCCCCTTTCTCCATCAACATTGGATTATGAAGGAACTGACACCAGAAACCTTCCTGAATCCACTACTCTGGGGCATCTTCATGTCCTGTGCGCATGGGTGGGTGGGATAATGAACAGCATTTGGAGCCCAAGGGCTCTGTTCATTTTGATGGGGAGTTCCCACTGTCACATGTGATGGAAGAGTAAACATCATCTTGGTGCCTCTGACATCTACTGGAGCAGGATGCTTCCCCTCAGCTACTTTCATTTGGACATGGCCAGAAAAGACTGTGTTATATTCAGAAAGCAGCCACCTTCAGCTTCGGGAGCACAAGGAGGGATGACTGAAGTAGAACAGACTTCTCCCATATCTTAGTCACTGGAATACTTTTGGGAATCTCTGGTTATCCTATGAGGAGAGAGCTGAGGACTTGGTGGCCGAGCCTGGACTTTATGACATTACTGGCCAGAGGCACCTGACAAAGGTATGTGAATTGCATCCCAAACCATAAAATGAGACACCTTGGCTAAACTTGCAATCTAGTTCTTCACTGACTTGTGCATCATCAGCATTTCCCATATTGCTACATGGTTTTGTAAATTGAATAACCTTCATAATTATGATTTGATTGCAGCATAATGACTCCCTTAAGAGGATGTGCCATAATTTGTTAGTCATTCATTGATTGCTGGACATTTAGGTTTTTTCCAGTGTTTCATGATTACAAATAACATTGCAAAAATAGGCCTAGTGCTTCTTTTCTTATGTTAAAACATTTCCTTCGTGTACATTCCCAGGTATGAGATTACTGAGTCAAAGTGTGAACATTTCAGTTAAATAGGTCCCAAGGAAAGAATACATTCTACATGGTTGAAAAGTATACTATGAATCTGAAAAATATGAATTGACTGGGTCTGAACCTTTACCCCATTGGATTTAATTTAAAATGTAAACTTTTTTTTTCTATAACTTTATCCTGTGAATTAGCATCAAACACATAGGCTCTACCAATAGGCTGACCAAACAGACTCTAACTGCAATCCTGTGAAACAGTACAACAGAAATGATCTTCCCCTTGGGTTCAGTACAACATCCACTTGCATTATCATTTTCCCAGTAAATAGCTCTCACCATCCCTAACTACAGCTGTGTGAAAACAACGGCGTCCACTTGGCAGTGAATCACATACCAAAGTGTTACTCAATTGTCCAGAAATAAAACTGAAATCATTTCTCCTGGCTAACTGAGTGTAAGGTACTTTTTATGTACCAAAGGGTAAAAAATCATGCCTCTTAAGCAAGCTTTGGCTTCAAATGTCAGTTTT
Source organism: Mesoplodon densirostris (assembly GCF_025265405.1). Classification (NCBI taxonomy): domain Eukaryota; kingdom Metazoa; phylum Chordata; class Mammalia; order Artiodactyla; family Ziphiidae; genus Mesoplodon; species Mesoplodon densirostris. Next base: position 63,981,446 of record NC_082666.1, on the reverse strand, counting down.
CTGATAGGGGAGGATATTTCAATGGCCTCAGAATATAAGGTGGACTCACAAAGTTCTCCTTCTTCCCGTGATTTTTGGCATTCAGAAAGTATTCCTGGAACTTCATCTTAAGGCATATTCCACATTTACCTTACTATTTCCCTGAGGGAAAGATATTTCACAATAGTTACACTATAGTGATATTTGTTTCCCTTCAACAAAAATGTATTGAGTATGTATGCAGCAGGGTACATGGAGAGAATGTGTGCTTGAGAATCATGCCGAGCTGCTGTGCATCAGTGAGAAATTTATGAAATTTTTCTAACTTCCAATGCCCTAATTTATTAAATGAAAATAATAACACTGCTTTCACAAAGTAATTGTGAGGTATAAATAATATAAAAAAGTGAAAAGTGCTTGGTATACAATAAGCACTCAAGAAATGCTAGTTCTTTTTCTTGGAGTCTAAATGGAATACACAACTGAAAGACATGGCTCCTAGTCTCAGAGCCTACAGAATGGCAGAAATGAGCAGACAAGTACAAACAACTGTGATACCAAACAGTCTGCAGCAAATATCATGACAAAGAAACAAAGTTTGAAGGAAAAGATCAAGGAGAGAGATGGCTTCAGAGGTCCCAGGTTTCACCAAGCAATCTAACTTCTTTGAGACTAAGATTCTTCATCTGGCAATGAAGTAAATTAATCTTAAGAGGCTTTGAAAACAAATGACATCATGCATATGAAATCTCTTTGTCATTGAATCAACCTTTGGATTTCTTATTTTAATAATGATCATTCCAAATTTAGCTATATCTGGAAACACTTTATGGAGGTTGATGGGATACAAAATAGTTCTTGTAGAATGGGTTGCATGTTGATCATATAGTGGAAGACTTGGCTGAGGGAGTAGCTTAGGGTTCACGGGGAAGAAAATGCACCACAGGGTGAGTGAGCAGTTTAAATGGAAATAATAGCATGGAGTTGGGACCATATGGGAAAAACTTTGGATGAATGGTTTGCTAAGCACATATCTGCATTATACTTTACATTATGGGAAGCTCTTAAAGTTTTTTGAACTGGTAGCAAAACCACTCTCATCTCAGAACTGAGTTTTAGAAAAGAATTCTCACAGTGGTATAGAGACAGCACACACCCCATCCCTTGTTGAAAAGGAATTTATATCACACATCCCAGAATCAGCAATTTAATTTGAAATTTAGCTTAAAACATCCTGTGGTAGCTGAATAATGGCCCTCAGAGATGTCTGCATTCTAATTCCGAGAACTTGCAAATATGTTACCTCATATGGAAAAAAAGGGGGGGGGATTTTGGTGGTGTGATTAAGGATCTTGAGATGGGAATAGTGTGCTTGATTATCCAGGTGGCCCCAATGTAATCACAAGGGTCCATATAAGATAAAGGCAGGAGTGTCAAAATCAGAGGGAAAGAAGGTGTGAGCAGAAGTCAGAGTGATGTGCTTTGAAGATGAAGGAAGGGCTCATGAGTCAAGGAATACAGCCTCTAGAAGCTGGGAAAGGCAAGGGCATGGAGCCTCCAGAAGAAATGCAACCCTGCCAACACCTTGACTTTAGGACTTCTGACCTCCAGAACTGTCAGATAATACCTTTGTGTCATTGTAAGCCACTCAGTGTGTGGTAATTTGTTACATCAATAATAGGAAATGAATACATATCCACATCCTCTATCTCTGTTGTTTTTGGATTGTTATTTTCAATCTCTGTCCCTAACCCACTACCCACACCCATTAGAAACAAATTAAAATACCAAGACTTTTCTCGGGGGATTTCTTTGGGAACACAAGCACATAGCATCAAACCAAACATTTTACTGTCTGTAAAAAAAGATTCAGATTTGACTTAGAAAAAAATCCAAGATCTGTTTGCAAGTGGTATTTTTGCCTATTTGGTTTTTCTCATCAACTTGAGAATATGTAGAATCATGAATCACTGGTTTGTCCATTGCAAAGGAATCTCAGCCTAGGACCAGAGGGGCTCCACAGACACAGTTAAATTCCAAATGCTGCTCTCCAAAAGAGTCCCTTCATATATACAACTATTCAGAAGATTTATTTTATTTTTTTGTTATTCAGTGTTCAATTTGGCCTTTGTACAGCCTGGAATTTGGAGGGAAAAAATATCACTGTTTTTTAAGCACAGTTAAGGTAACAAGAAACTGGAAAGGGGAAAAACATACCACAAACTAAGGGGCTTTCAGCACCTCCCAGGATTCCATCGTGGCCATTCTTTGTATTCCTATCCCCTATGACTTCAGCCAAAAACCATTAAAATGAGTTCCTTATATACTGTGCATGGTTTGCAGGTGAGGGTTGTCTGAGCATTAACTTGCTGCTTGACTCACCCCAGGATTTTCAGGTGTTGCACGAGGGAGTAAAGTACAGAGCGCACCTTAGTTCTTGGTTGTCAGCCATTGGACGGTGGCCATCGTATTATGAAACCATCCAAGTATGCTGGGTCTCAACCACAAAATTTAATTTTCCCTACTTCAGGGACTAATCAACTACTATAGGCTTGAAGACCTAAAGAGACTTCTCACCTGCAAAAAAGAAAAATTCCCCCTTCAGACTGAAGTGAAGCTAAGTTGAGTTTTGTCTATCCTTAGAGTTACAAACATTGACAGAAATTCAGCTTGATAAGAAACAGATAAGATATGGAATTTCTATGAATACAATCTGTGATATAGATTAAAGAAAGATGAAAGCTCCAAGGTTCTCGGTAACACCTCAGTAAATAATGTTTGAGGACTCCACGATGGGCAGGCCCCACCCTACTTGTTAACAATATAATTTTACAACCTCTAGCTACCAGGGAATGCCACCCTATCCTTCCTTCTGTCCCCATGAGGATTCCCCTCTTCTCTGACCCCTTTCCTTTTCCTTGGCGACTCCTCATCCTCCACTTTCATCATACTCCACTTCTTTACTGTGAACCGGAGGACAGAACTGGTGAAACTGAAGCAGAAATAGAGAAGAAATTCACATGCGCTGAATGCTCCTGATAATAGTTCTGGGCTTTCTTTAGAGCTCTTTTATGATAGGGAACGATAACCCCGAAGATGTTGGGGCCACTTTTTCAGATGCCTATTAACTGGTAGCCAAGGCTTTCTAACAGATTCTCAAAGCATTCCATTATACAATCAGGATTTTGTTCATGAAAAAAAGGAACGTGTAAATATCCTTAAAACTTTCAACCTTTATTTTAAAACTATGTAAAATAAAGAAGGCCCCCAAAGAAACAAATAAAACTCATATTTTTGACCACCAAAAGAGTGCTACCAAAGCAAGGGGTGCCACATGGCATCCATTGTTCCTAGGCTGATGCAATCAACATGGAATAATAAAATGGAACAGGCTGACTCTTGAGGTGGAAAAACTTTTGATTATGTGGATTACACGATCAGAAGCAGCAAATCCACATGGCTCTGAGCCAAGTGACAATTGCAGGAAGGGCACTGCATCTCTTTCAAATACTTAAGGATGAGCTCACTGAGACATCAAAGAAATACGTTTTAACTATAGCAAAGGATTGATTTGATTGCTTTAGGACATAAACTGTTTGGCATAGCACCAGAATTTGGGGGTAAATTCCAAGCACTTTTTACAGGTGACCCAAGACTTATAGCTGCTTAACGTGTAACTGTCGTTCAGGAAACAATTAAGAGGTAAGTGCAGGTGTAGAGTCAGCAGTATACCCCAGGGATCTCCTGGGAGGTATAGAGTTTGGGGGGCTGGCTAGAAGACCAATCATAATTTTTGATAATTTCTATTGAAACATATAATCAAAGTTCTATACAACCAACTTTAACTAGTTTTCCAAAGCAATTTGTGATTTGCAATGCCAAACAGGTCCAGAGAAAACAAACCAGTGTGTCTTACTTAATGCAAGTATTTTATAGATTTTTTTCCCCCCAATGGAGCAGAAAGTTGATTCTGACTGAAGATTGAAATGCCTGTTAACCAGATTGCATTCTCAAGGTTTTTTTCAATCTGATTAAAGAGTCTCTGCATTTACCTGAAAGGGCAGTGAATTTAACAGTAAGAATCAAAATGGCTAATTGGAAGAAGACATAGTACTTTACTCCTTTTGTCCCTTAATGCGACAGATATTATGAGGTGTCTACCATTCCACCTTTCTTTCTTATTAAAGGAAGAAAAAAAAAACAGTTTTGTTTCATAGCAAGGTGCTGTGTCCCAGGAGGCTCCTCCTGTTGTCACACGTAAATCATAGGTAACTCTTTCCCCTCTGCCAGTTATTGCTATGGATGTGGATATAGGAGCCAGTTTTGGCCAATGGGGTGATATTAGAAGTATGAAGAAGAAAGGCTTTTTTTTTTTTCAGTCATCACTCCTTATTCCCATTCCCCTCTTCTGTTCGGAATGTGGTTCCAAAAAACTTTGATGATTCGTACATCGGCAACCATCAAGGGAGATCTCATCACCTAATGGTGGAAGTGCAGAGCAGAAGCTTGGGAAAAGCAGAGCCCTTAGGGATATCATTAAATCCCAACGCAACTCAGGAATCACCTTCTCTGGGCTTCTTGTTCTGGAAGCAATAAGTGTCTTCTATTTTAAGCAACTTTTGGTTGAGTATTTTGTTACATGTAGCAAAAAGCATTCAAAATGATAAACTTAATAGACTCTTTCTGCCAGAGGGTGACACACTTCATCATGCAACTCAGGGACTCAAAGAATAGAAAACAGATTTGAAAACTTTGGGCCAAAGAACCACAGGGATCACCCAAAAGTGTTTTCCTGTAGGAAATCATGGGAAGAATTTGGACCACAGTGATCTTCCCCTTGTAAAAATTAACCCACAGGTAAAGGAACAGTTGAGTTCAAGAGCTTTTTAAGATTAAAAAATCATATTTCACTGATCTTTTGAAAGTTAAAAGGAATTGAGAAGTCAGAATTCCTACAAACGTGCAGGATACACTGAATAACATTCCATTTCATTTTCTAAAATGGTCCCACTTGCTATTTTTGGGAATCTCTCTGGTAAGTTTCACACCTGTGTTCCAGGAAGTCAAGGCATCTTAATTTTACTTATTAAAATGAGAGGTAGTCTCAATTACCTTGTAAAGAGAGAAGAACATTAGGAAGATCACTATGAGTCTCCCAGCTGTAAAATTAACTTCTGTTACCTTTAACCATATAAGAAGTATTTTTCAGACAATTCCTGAGAAAAGGAGATGGTGGGAAGTCGGTGGAAAGGGTAGAGAGGAGGGCAGTCAAATGAAATAATGGTCTCTAAATCCACCGGTTCTGGTGATAAAGGTTGTACTACACACATGTTAAATTTATCAAGAGGAGGCAAGACAGCTCCCACGACTAAGAAAGAAAGCCATTCTGAAGGGTTCTTTCAAAGTGATTGCTGTTGAGGCTTTAAAGGAGACATTAGCTTTAAAGGAAAATTGGAAATTGAAGGAAGTTCCTACCAAAGAAAACAATTATAAGTATTCTTAATTGCCTGGAAATGATTTGTCATGCAAAATTGGACCATGCACAATACATTTATATAAATGGTTTAGAGGCACCAGTGTTGTAATGTGGCATATTTTCTTTGCACATAGTGTTCTGATAACACATTCAAGGCAAGGGACCTGACTTCCACTTTTCTCTCTCCTGCCCTTCCTTCTCCACAACTTCTGCTTGCTTCTTGAGGCTGGGGAGGGACAGCGGGAGGAAGAGCAGGCATAAAATAACTGCGAGAGTCAGTGACTGCTACTCAATGTATTTTATTATTTCAGGAATTCATTCAAAACTGGGCTGCAATTACATTTAAAACAGGAGAATAATGGGCTATTGACATGTATATGGTTTTAGAAATATAAGGCCTCATTTTCTCAGCTGGAATTTCCCCTACAATGTGCATTTGCATTACATTAGGGATGCTCTTGTGGAACAAGAGGATCACAGGCATTCAGACATTTTGACATTATCTGGGTCAGAGGCAAGGTTTAAAAGCAATAGCTCTACCAGTATCAAAGCTCTCTTACAGGCCAGCATTGCAGTGCATTAGAGGAGGCAAGCCTGGTGTGTCTCCCTGCATTGGCCATGTTTTATGACATACCTGCCTAACCCAGACATTAATCTACTGAAGATGAATTGGCCTGGTCATGGTCCTCTGCTAACCTTCAACGGCGTGTACATTACCTAAATTGAAATCTGCACTTTTTCATGCCACGTGTGGTTTGATGTGATGGTCCAAGAAATGTAGGGTGCATTAGAATCTCCTCTCCTCTTTACCTTTCAGCAAGGCAGCTGCAGGCTTGACAATGGAGGCATTCTTCTCTACCGCTTTGCCCAAGAGCAGCTATCCTGGCCGGCTCAAAATTGCACGGCACTGGTCAGGTATGTAAGCAACTCAGCGCCTTTCCTGTTCCCAGAAGTGCCAAAGACATAATGAAAAAGGAATGCAGTTTTCACCTGTTGTAATTGTCTAATAAAGCCCTGCACAATGAATTCTTTGTCATCTTCCAAGAAGAGGTCAGTTGTAAGAGTCAGTGATTACATGAGCCCTTTATGTGAATAGAAAGACCTGTATAATTGGTGTGATACTACAAATAAAATCTCCCCAAAGTTGCACAAGATGTCTATGATTTTCTAATCCCTCACGTCCTAGTTTCCCAGACATGACTTTCTTTATTTACCCTGCACTTAGGTTTATTTCCTGAATGGGCGAGGGAACGAGATTTATACTGGCCCCTCTATAATTAGTGGAATAAGGTGGGGAAACCTAGGAATCAGTGAATCCTTATGAAGTTGCCTTTCCTGAATTTTCTATGTTCTTCTGCAGGTTAAAATTGAAAGGTTAGATGGACACCATATAGGGGTCAAGAGCATAGGCTTTATGGATGGACAACCTGCATTCCAATCATACTCCTACAACAATTGCAGAGGTGTGACCTTTGAGCCTAATTTCCTTATAGGTAAATTGGTGATAGAATGAGGCTAAATGGGATTCTGTAGTAATTTATTCATTCAACAAGTACTTATGAAACACTTCCAAGTACCAAGCACAATGTGTCTGCAGCTATTGGGGACAGGGTGCTATGTCTTGCTTTCATGGAGCCCATCACGGTTAATCCAGGATAACATTTAGCATACGGTGCTTGGCACACAGTAAGCACGCCATAAATTTGCTATTATCATCATAATTACTGTAATAAAAGTATGCCCGGTCACATTTCCACACTTCCTACTGAAGATATTCCATGCCGTCATTTCAAAGAGCAACAGAAGGCTTATTTTAAATAATGGTATGAAACACTCCAGAAAAGCATATTTGGAGCTTTGACTACTCACTTTCTCAGTACAGATACTTTTGTAAACCACCAAGTCTCTGTTTTGGCCACCAAAGATGTCGGCGCGAGCTGGGTGTTTCACTTGAAGGTTACTGAGAGCCAGCTATGGGCCAAACACTTTTGCGTTGGGGCAGTCCGGAAAGACTGCTTTTTGACTCTTTCCTGTTATTAAAATCATTTTTGTTGTCCATAACACTCAAGGAACAACTTCAAAGAAGTTACCTTGCTCCTGGGTATAAGTACTCCCAATGTTTTGATCCATGAAGAACCTATTCAATATTAGTGATCAAAAGCGCCAATGCTGACATTCAAGCAACTGGAATTTTAATACCATTAAGCCTTCTACAATAGAACTGAGTTCATTTGTTGACCAAAGTCATTTAAAGTGAGAATGACATTGCCTGGCAGGTTCCCTTGGAACTGGGTTGCCAATGATTGTGACATGAATAAGGAGTCTCTGGCAAATGGGTGCCAAAGAACTGAAGGGAGGTGGGTTCATGTAGCTGGACAGGAGAGCTGTACACCTGCTGGAGTTCTACCTGGCATAAGCCAATTACACTTGTTTCCACTTTCTCAGGCAATAAATTTGCGTGGTGAGTAATGGTGCACACCTACCAATTTAGAAAATTAGAGTTTCCGTTCCAGGGAACTGGCTCCAAAGGGTATGTGGAGAGCTGGAGGCTCTTTGAATAATCCAAAGTCTCCACAAAGTAATTCCTTAGACTTTGTCTCACTGGCATTGGGAACGATTTGCAGAGAATACAGAACATTTAAAAATAGACACTCTAGTCTGCAAGACTTTGATGACTGTATGAAGGTCTCTGCAGAGAACATGGTGAAACACTGTAAACTCCTACCAGAAAATAACCTGAAGAGGTCATTGTACTGTTTTGTTGAATGTGATTTATCTCCTAGACTTGGAGAAAAATGGCCGTTAAGCAAGGTCTCAGATTTGATACAACGAATGACTACATCATGAAATGTTTTTAGAAGTACTGATAACAGCAAGTACTGGTAAAAGCAAGCCCCAGTTTAGACTGAATTTCAAGTCTAAATGCAGTTCTCTGTTAATTTTTTTTCCCCTTGAAATTAGGAAGGCCTTTGTCTGTTTTCCTTTGACCCTGCTTTGTTTTCTTCTGAGAGTTTCCTAGGGATAAAATATTTGAAGGACCATCCAATTATATGAAGCTCCTTTGCAGAAGTGAAACCATGAAATGGATACAGGAAAACCTGTGCTTTGGCTTCTAATGGAGATTAGAATAGGACCCTCTCTCCACATCACCAGAATTTTTAGTTTCCAGTTCCTTAACTGGTATCTGGAAGTACAGACAAAGAAGAACAAAAGTTTCTGCCAACCTCACTTACCTAGACAGTTTTTTGCTCATACTTTTCCCCAGAATTGAGGCACAGAAGACACACAGAAAGAGAGACATAATTTTCTAGTTAAGTCAGGGTATAGTAGCAGCACCGTATTTCTCTTATTGCTCAGACTCTAGTACATCAGTCAGGATGGACCGAATTATGCTTGAAAACAAAAATCCAAATATCCCATTGGCTTAAAATATTAAGTTCATTTCTAGTTTACACTACAGTCAACTTGGCTTAGTAGGGGTGCTACTCAACTAAGTCACTGGAAGATACACTGACATATAACACATGCTTCCAATCTCTCCATGACAGAGGAGAGAGAGAACACGGAAATGTGCACATTGGCTTTTAGGTACTTCTCCTCAATGGGGACACGTATCATGTTTACTTCTATTTCATTTGCCAAGTAAATTATATATCCAAGCCTAATTTCCAGGAGACACGGAAGTGCAATTCTCCAGTGTCCCCAGAATCACCATACCCAGGAAAATCTTAATCTACAGTAGGTCCTTTAAGAGTCTTGTCCATCACATTAGTCCCTCAATTAGGCCACCGTGTCTCTCAGCTGGGGGCAAGTTTGACCCCACTCCCCAGAAAACACTTGGTAACATCTGGAGACAGTTTTGATTGTCACATTGGGAGGAGTACGATACTGGCATCTAGTGCTCAGAGGCCAGGAATGCTTCCAAACATCTTATGGACAGGAAGGCCCCCACAGCATAGAGTTATCTGGCCCAACATGTCAATAGTGCTGAGGCTGAGAAACCCTGCATTAGATCAGTGTTTTTTTCAAACCTAGAGGACTTAAGACACTCCATGGCCAAACAGAAATCAAGACATATAACAAAGCTACAGTAATTGAAACTGTGTGATACTGATGAAGGAACAGACAAGTAGATCAAGGGAGAAGAAAAGAGATTGAATGTGGCAAATGACAGAAGTGACAATCCCAAACAGTGGAGAATAATGTTAGGGTAATTGCCTATCTGTATGGAAAAAAATTAAGGGTTATCTTTTCTTCATGTCATATGCAAAGATAAATTCCAGATGGGTTAAACATGAAAAAGTAAAAGCAAGCCTGTCAATTTACTAGAAGAACATATAAGCATGTTTGTATGACCAAAGGGCTGAAAAAGGTCTTCTTACACAAACAAAAAGCCCCTTAAAATATGCATAATTGTGATTATATCAAAATTATATGACAAGCAAAGAACTGGGAAAAACACTTTCAAATATTTATACAGCACACATCTAAAATATATAAAGAAAAATCATCTAAAATGTATAAAGAAATTTATCAAATATAAAAGCAAAAGGGGGAAAACACAAAATGAGTCTAGAGTATCTTGTAGTGTCTCAAAGATGTGCTCAGGAAGCAAATGATGATGGCTTGTCAAAGAGACAGAGGAACCAACCTAAAAGAGCTCCCAGTGGCAAAGCTGGAACAATTTGAGTAATAAAATAAATAACATAGTACTGGATTGTAACCCAAAGTATAAAATAAATATACAGGAGTCCATACTGATACAGATAAATGATGGACTAAATAAATAAGTAGAAGAGAAGAGACAAACCTTCCTTCTGAACACTTTTTGTAGATGGTACCCCCTCCCCTCCAAGGGGATGGAGCTTAACTACTCCCTCCCCAACCCTTGAATGTGGGCTGGACTTAGTGAGTTGCTTCAAAAGAGTATAATATGGAAAGGGGGAAATGATGTAACTCGACAGTAGAAAAATCTAGCAAATACTCTCTTGGTCATACACATATAATATGTAAAATCAATGAAAAAGCCTGCAAGGATCCATGTTAAAGTAAAACATGGTCATTAACTTGGTTAACACACAAGGTGGAAAATGTGACATATTGGTATCTGGAGAGAAGACAAGAGTGGTACTTTGAAAACAATATACTTTCCCATTGACAGAGGAATGGATGAAGAAGATGTGGTACATATATACAATGGAATATTACTCAGCCATAAAAAAGAATGAAGTAATGCCATTCACGGCAACATGGATGGACCTAGAGATTATCATACTAAGTGAAGTAAGTCAGCTAGAGAAAGACAAAGATCATATGATATCACTTATATGTGGAATCTAATTTTAAAAATGATACAAAGGAACTTATTTACAAAACAGAAACAGACTTAACAGATATTGAAAACGAACTTATGGTTACCGAAGGGGAAACATGGGAGAGAGGGATAAATCAAGAGCTTGGGGTTAACATACACACACTACTATATACAAATTACTATATATAAGATAGATAACCAATAAGGACCTACTGTACAGCACAGGGAACTCTATTCAATATTCTGTGATAACCTATAAGAGGAAAGAATCTAAAAAAGAATGAGTATGAGTATATGTATATGTATAACTGAATCACTTTGCTGTACACCTGAAACTAACACAACATTGTAAATCAACTATATTCCAATAAAATAAAAAAAAAGTTAAAAAGAAAACAACATACTTTCTTTCCTTATATAATTAAAAAGCAATTTAAAATTAATAAGCATTTTGGGTGTTTGTTAAAGATAATCAGTTCTCTGACCCTTACTCTCAGAAATTCAGTAGGTCTGGATTGAAGCCCAGAAATAAGAATTTTTAACAAATGCTCCAGATGATTCTGTTGTGGAGGGCACAACAGACACTGCATTTGAGAAACCAGAAGGGAATAAGTAAGTTTTCAAGTTGTATTCCATATATTATTTACAACTCTGAACTGGACAGGATTAATCTCATATATTCCCACAACCAACATTAGGATTTAAAGGGGACCAAGTTCTGATTCAAATGAGACATAAAACAAAAGGTTAAGGCAAATAGGAGATAACAATATCATCTTTATTACACATTGGACGATATGGCTTATATCTGTGGAAGGTGACCTTTGTAATATTAAATTACAGACTTAAACAGACTCACCTACCCATCATACTGGGCAGCTCTCTTTTTTTACCTCATGGCAAAGAACATGTGCTGTCTTCAGCCAGCTTCACCTACATGACTAAGAGAAAAGAGCTACCCAGTAGATTCTTCTTGAAAATGTCAAAGAGAATTCATCCCTCCTCCCACGAGGAGCAGTGAGTGAGGGGCTGTCGAGCGGCCAAGAGTGTAATCCTAGTGGAGCCCTTTCTACATGAAAACAAACATACTGGACTAGGGAATGACTGAACCCCTAACAATACAGGATGATGTGAAAAAAAACAATGGCGTTATTCAAAGAAGCTGCTCCCTTAGAGGCAGTTATATCATTCAAAGGCATTAGTACTTCAAATTGATGCTTCAATTTTTAATTCCATTTTCTCCATAGGTTATTAACATTGAATTCACATATTTTATATATGAGAGATTAATGAAACAATGGTCCTGAAATTTTCACTTGTTCTTGTATCTATGACCTTCTATGGTCCTCACCCAAACTTGCTTTGGGCTTAACCACAAATTATTTTGGTCAGTGCAATTTGAAAAAGTCCTTTCTCATACTCGGTTTTGGAACCCCTGCCAGTGTCACTATATGGGTAGGCCTGGGCTAGCCTATGTGATGATCAGAATCAGAGAGCCAAGATACCCCACTGTTCCAGCTGACACACTGCACCATAACCACCAGACCTGTGAGCAAGTTTATCTGACACCAGTCAGCCCCAGACAACCTGCCAAATGACCAAATGACTGCAGACACATGAGGGAACCCAGATGAGGTCAGGAGACTGGCCTGAACCAGAAAAAGGCCCACCCAGCAGTACTGCCAATAATAAAATGGCTAAGCCACTGAGTTTTTGGAGTGGCTCTGTAGCAAAAGCCGTATGATATTCCATATACCATGAAGTATATAACCAAATAATATCCTACAAGTGTTTCATGAACTTTATGAGATAAAAGTAGATAAAATTCAAAGCTCAATCATTTTAAATCTGTAGGGTTTGATTTTGGTAATGTCCTCTTGACACACATACACAAACTATCTAAACGTTCTTTAGTTGAATTCAATGTTGACATGAGACCTCAATGTGACTAGGTCAATGGCTGTGCAGTCAACTCGTATAGGCACTTTTGTTCTCAGGACCATGCTCTTGGACAATACTGAGAAACCTGCCGAGTTCCACCATGCCCCGAGTGATGGTTTTAAGCATTCAGTATCAAATGTGGTAATAGCAAACGTGCTTTTATCAGGTACTGGTTTGAACTGTGTATTGGTGGGAACTGTTCGAATATTCACATACAACAAATTGTTCTCATCAGTTTGCATTTGAAACAGGTAAATGTGATTTGTTTCCTCTATGGATTTGGTACAACTTTGCTGCCTGTCAACAACAGAATGTTATTTAACATCTCAGAATTCCCCATGAAAGGGGGTCATCAAAATGGAAGAGTCATCTGAAACAGATCTGTAAAAAGTGAGTTCAGATACTGTCTGCCAGGTATAACCACCCACTGTCTTCCAATTCATAGGTAGCTGAAGACCAAAACCTATCCCCTATTCCATCCTACTGGAAGCTCAGTGACTTCCCAAACATGGTGCTGGGGCACCAAGAATTCAACACCACCACCAGTCCTGTCATCCTCTCCTTGGTTCTTCTCCCCAATTTATTCAAGCTACTTTGGAGATCTTTGGCTGAACACCATAAAGCTTGGCTAATACATACCCTTGGTTGCAATCAAAGTTATTTTTTAAAAATTTGCTATGTGGAAAAATATCCAGAAGGATAAAGTTGATGCATTTGAAATCCTTCATTCGTTTTAAGTTTTAATGTACCTCGTAAAAAAATCTTCAAAGCTAAAGGGGAATAAATACCTTTGCCAAAATCAGTCTTATGAAATGATGCATTTTGGTACATGCTGAAGAGTCACCAACAAGAACTATAACAACAAACACCTTAAACATCTGCACCTATTTAAAGCCAATATTTTTGGCACTGGCGTGAGTGTAATTCTCTCTACAGATATTGGTATTGCTTAAAAATTAAGGGCCGTGGCATCCATTTTGTTTACTTGTAGCAGCATGATTGTCATTAAAGGAATACATTAGATTCTTTTAAATTTACATTCCAGCCAGCAAAGCAAACTCAAACCAGAAGATGCTTATTATGCACAAATGTAAGCATACATGCTCACACCAGGAAATCAAACTTGAATATGTTGGAACCATTGCAAAATGCTAATTATGACTATTATACCACTTTATGTGAAATCCTGGCTTAAGGGGTGATAGAGCTTTAAAGTGTTTCTTTGTGGAAGGAAGCAGTTCCGAATATTGCTGATTTGTCCTCTCTGCCTACCTTCTGAGACGGGGGAATCATTTAGTTTGTAACTAGAAAAATTAGATATTCTTCCTCAATTCTATTTATTGTTGGTTTAAATTGCTGCGAGATCTTTCAAATTAGAATGCAGTGGTTACCTCTGTCATAGAGGTGGGGGTGGGTGGCAGGACAGATCACTGCAAAAGTACACAAGAGAGCTTTCTGCAGTGAAGGGAAGTTTTCTATATTTTAATTGGGGCAGTTTCACGGGTGTGTGCATTTGCCAAACCCACCAAACTGTACACTTAAAATCTGTACATTGTATGTTCAAAAGAGAAAGCAATAAAGATGAAGGGCCAAATCAAGTAGGGCATTACAGGCTATGGTAAAGGATTTCGATTTCACTGTGTGTGAGATGCAAATTCATTACAGGTTTTGCAGCGAGGACGAGACGTGATCTCACTTACGTTTTAAGAGGTGGACTCCGTCTGTGATGTGGCTGATGTACTGGAACAGGGCAAAACTTGAAGCCAGGAGACCATCCGGGAGCTATGGCAGGAGTCCAGGAATGACCCACGGTTGGCTTAGTGGAGGTAGTCACAGTGGCGTGGTGAGAAGTGGTGGTGCTTCTGCTCCAGACCTTGTGCTGCGTTGCTCAGCTCTCCCTGCCCACCACGGAAAGCATTTATACTCCAGCTGCTGGGAAGGTCTGATTGCCAGCAGCCAGCTGTTAACCATCTTTGGGAATGGTATCTTCTAAAAAGAGCCACCTGCTCCTTTCCCCGGGCAGTGATAGGTTGATGCATGGGTAATAAGGACCTGGCTCTCTTGACCCAATGCAGGACAACTTTGAAGGGCTGTTCCAGTCTGAGAGTTCCCTGCAGGGTTGGGAACTTCTCTCTTTGCTCATCCTGTTTCTGTTTCTTTCCCCACATAAGTGTTGATCCTAAAAGCACTTTCTAATAAATGCTCATCTCTGTCTCAATCTGCCTTGTGGAGAGCCCAATCTCTGATGCTTTGCAATGGAAGTTGATTTCTTTTTTCATTTGTCTAAAATTGAAAGGTGTATTTCAGGAATGTCATCAGCTCATCCAGTGATACATGGTGGATCGTGATGGTCTGGAAATATCAGGCAAAGATGAGTCTCCTCCAGCCACTGCTCTTCAACTGGCCGTGGGACGCAGTCCTTCAACTTCTCTGGTTCTTAGCTCCATTTTCTATAAAATAAGAAGGAATTTAATCAAAGGAGATATTATGGAAAAATGTTTTTACAACTCTATGATGAAATTTATTAGAAATATTGAAAGTAACTGAAAACCAGCTTAGCATTTTTTTTTTTCTTTTTGCGGTATGCGGACCTCTCACTGCTGTGGCCTCTCCCGTCGCAGAGTGCAGGCTCCGGACGCGCAGGCCCCGCAGCCATGGCCCACGGGCCCAGCCGCTCCGCGGCATGCGGGATCCTCCCGGACCAGGGCACGAACCCGCGTCCCCTGCATCGGCAGGCGGACTCCCAACCACTGTGCCACCAGGGAAGCCCCCAGCTTAGCATTTTGTTAATGGTACTAGGATCTTATGTTACCTTGATCCACTCCCTGGTTATTAGCTGTTTCTCCATGTTTATCTCTAAAAGTTACACAGGAGACATGAAAGAAGATGATACTAAACCTAGCCAATTCTGCAAATTGTTTGCAAATCTGGTAAGACTTAATTGGAGAATATTGTTGTGATTAATGACTAAACTAACTCAATTTCATGTGTTTTTTAAAAACTTTTTTTTTAGGGCCTCCCTGGTGGCACAGTGGTTGAGAGTCCGCCTGCCGATGCAGGGGATACGGGTTCGTGCCCCGGTCTGGGAGGATCCCATATGCCGCGGAGCGGCTGGGCCCGTGAGCCATGGCCGCTGGGCCTGCGCATCCGGAGCCTGCGCATCCGGAGCCTGTGCTCCGCAACGGGTGAGGCCACAACAGTGAGAGGCCCGCATACCACAAAAAAAAAAAAAAAAAAACAAAAAAAAACTTTTTTTTATTCTTTTTGTTTTGAGTATTCCGCCCCTGCCCAAGTGATTCTTAGTGTTCCCAAGTCACTGCCTGGCTTGATTTAGCTCTCTTACGTCTTGATCTTCTCCCATGCTATTTGTTTAAGACAAGCCTGTTTTAGCCTCAAGACCTTTTCCCTCTGCCTGAAACACGCTTAACTCTTAGCACAGTTAACTCCCATTTATCTTTTGGGTCTCAGCTGAAAAGTTACATCTGAAAAGGAATTTTTTTCTTCATCACCAGTAATGCCTGGTAATTTCTACCTACTTGGAACATCTCCAAAGGCTTATCCCATACTGGGGGAGACTTCTAGGAATTACATGTAACTCTACATGTGAATGAGAGTGACATTGAACCCAACTCTATTTTAAAAAACAAGTAAATTATTTGGAAAATTATTTTTAGTTACTATCAGCAACAAATTATTTGTAATACACTTCAAAACAAATTAACATATACCAGTGAGTCATTATATACAAAACACAATTTTGGATCTTTGCTTAGAACTCCTTACAGTATTAGTAAGGAAAAAGATTGAATCATACAAATCCTGACTTTATAAGTTTAACTATCCTTTGAAGACTTTTTCACCTTGGGCAGGGCGGGGGAAGGAAGCAATGATTACAAGTTCACTCATCCTTGATGTGAAAGAAAGAAATATTTACATGACTCCCTACAGCCATTTTCGGTGGTAGATTTAAGCTATCTGGGTGAAAATTCCTTGACACTCCTCTCCTTGAGAAGTAGGGTCTGTCCTCTGCACTTGAATTTGGGCATTCTGACTGCTGTGACCAATAGAACAGGACAGAAGTGACTGTGCCAGTTTCCAGTCTTAGGCCTTGAGAAGCAGGCAGTTTCACCTTTCTGTACAGATACCTTGAGCGTGCCATACGGCAGAGGTTATGTTGAGATATTCCAGTCCTGGCTGAGCCCAGGCTTCCAGTCCTTTCCTCCAAGGAGGCAGACATGGAATGAAGCCATCCTGGACTCACGAGACCAGCCCATCCCAACCTGAATACCACCAGTAACCACCACTGATACAATGGGGAACAAAGGAATCATCCAGCAGAGCCCAACCCAAATTCCTGACCTGCACAATTGTGGGATATGATAAAGTGGTTGTGGCTTTCAGTCGCTAAGGCTGAGGTAGTTTGTTACACAGAAATTGATAACCTAAGCATGCTTCTTCTGTTTTGTTTCCCCTTTTCTCACGGTTTTAATTTATCTTGTTCCCATACCACTAAACAAACCAAATGTCTTTTCTTTGTTCCCAGAGTCCTCTTATTATACAAACAGTCCAAGAGAAGTTTAATTGACAACGAGACCATCCATCATTTATCAGTAAGGTATAATGTTTTAACAAACCACATGCTTCTATAGGATGATGGATAGGATTTATAGTAAGTAGTACCCTGTTTTAGAGGAGCATTCACTTTGAATGTAACTGCCTGCACCTTGCTCTTTTTTTCTTGCTAATACTGAACTAAATTTAACCTTCTTAAAGATGCATGGTGCTCATTATATACAATGATAGTGATTTTTGGTGCCACATATCTGCAATAGTTGACGTGGGACATGAGATAGATTGCTTAACTGGTCCCTCTCTGATGCACACACCCTCCCTTCCCCTCCATCCATCCCTCCTTGCCCTCACATTTTGTCATGATAATCAAGGGATTCTCAAAATGTGGCTCACAATCTACTTGCACCAAAATCACCTGTAAAACTTGTAAAAATGCACATTCCCTGGCCCTATAAAACTTATGAACTAAAATTCTGCAGAGGACAGCCCAGTAATCTATATTTAAAACAAGCTCCCAGGTGATCATATTGCTTGAATTACTATCTTTGGGAGCATTTTGTTGGCTTTTTTTTTCTTTGAATTTTTGATTTTTTTTTAATACAGCAGCTTCTTATTAGTTATCCATTTTGTACATATTAGTGTATATATGTCAATCCCAATCTCCCAATTCATCCCACCACCTCCACCCGCTCCCGTCACTTCCACCCCTTGGTGTCCATACGTTTGTTCTCTACATCTGTGTCTCTATTTCTGCCCTGCAAAACGGTTCATCTGTACCATTTTTCTAGGTTCCACATATATGCGTTAATATACGATATTTGTTTTTCTCTTTCTGACTTACTTCACTCTGTATGACAGTCTCTAGATCCATCCATGTCTCTACAAATGAACCAATTTCATTCCTTTTTATAGCTAAGTAATATTATATTGTATATATGAACCACATCTTCTTTATCCATTCTTCTGTCGATGGGCATTTAGGTTGCTCCCATGACGTGGCTATTGTAAATAGTGCTGCAATGAACATTAGGGTGCATGTGTCTTTTTGAGTTATGGTTTTCTCTGGGTATATACCCAGGAGTGGGATTGCTGGGTCATATGGTAATTCTATTTTTAGTTTTTTAAGGAACCTCCATACTGTTCTCCATAGTGGCCGTATCAATTTACACTCCTACCAACAGTGCAAGAGGGTTCCCTTTTCTCCACACCCTCTCCAGCATTTGTTGTTTGTAGATTTTCTGATGATGCCCATTCTAACTGGTGTGAGGTGATACCTCATTGTAGTTTTGATTTGCATTTCTCTAATAATTAGTGACGTTGAGCAGCTTTTCATGTGCTTCTTGGCCATCTGTATGTCTTCTTTGGAGAAATGTCTATTTAGGTCTTCTGCCCAGTTTTTGACTGAGTTGTTGGTTTTTATTAATACTGAGCTGCATGAGCTGATTATATATTTTGGAGATTAATCCTCTGTCCATTAAATCGTTTGCACATTCTGAGGGTTGTCTTTTTGTCTTGTTTGTAGTTTCCTTTGCTTTGTGAAAGCTTTTAAGTTTCATTAAGTCCCATTTGTTTATTTTTGTTTTTATTTCCATTACTCTAGGAGGTGGATCTAAAAAGATCCTGCTGTGACTTATGTCAAAGAGTGTTCTTGCCACGTTTTCCTCTAAGAGTTTTATAGTGTCGGGTCTTACATTTAGGTTTCTAATCCATTTTGAGTTTATTTTTGTGTACGGTGTTAGGGAGTGTTCTAATTTCATTCTTTTACATGTGCCTGTCCAGTTTTCCCAGCACCACTTATTAAAGAGACTGTCTTTCTCCATTGTATATCCTTGCCTCTTTTGTCATAGATCAGTTGACCATAGGTGCGTAGGTTTATCTCTGGGCTTTCTATCCTGTTCCACTGATCTATATTTCTGCTTTTGTGCCAGTACCATACTGTCTTGGTTACTATAGCTTTCTAGTATAGTCTGAAGTCAGGGAGTCTGATTCCTCCAGCTCCGTATTTTTCCCTCAAGACTGCTTTGGCTATTTGGGGTATTTGTGTCTCCATACAAATTTTAAGATTTTTTGTTCTAGTTCTGTGAAAAATGCCAGTGGTAATATGATAGGGATTGCACTGAATCTGTAGATTGCTTTGGGTAGTATAGTCATTTTTTCAATATTGATTCTTCCAATCCAAGAACATGGTATATCTCTCCATCTGTTTGTGTCTTCTTTGATTTCTTTCATCGGTGTCTTATAGTTTTCTGAGTACAGGTCCTTTACCTCCTTAGGTAGGTTTATTCCTAGGTACTTTATTGTTGTTTGCAGTGGTGAATGGGGTTGTTTCCTTTTGATCTTTTTGATCTTTCGTTGTTAGTGTATAGGAATGCAAGAGATTTCTGTGCATTAATTTTGTATCCTGCAACTTTACCAAATTCATTGATTAGCTCTAGTAGTTTTGTGGTGGCATCTTTAGGATTCTCTATGTATAGTATCATGTCATCTGCAAACAGTGACAGTTTTACTTCTTCTTTTCCAATTTGGATTCCTTTTATTTCTTTTTCTTCTCTGAATGCCATGGCTAGGACTTCCAAAACCATGTCAAATAATGGTAGTGGGAATGGACATCCTTGTTTTGTTCCTGATCTTAGAGGAAATGCTTTCAGTTTCTCACCATTGAGAATGATGTTTGCTGTGGGTTTGTCATATATGGCCTTCATTATGTTGAGGTAGGTTCCCTCTATGCCCACTTTCTGGAGAGTTTTTATCATAAATGGGTGTTGAATTTTGTCAAAAGCTTTTTCTGCATCTATTGAGATGATCATATGTTTTTTATTCTTCAATTTGTTAACATGGTGTATCATATTGATTGATTTGCATATATTGAAGAATCCTTGCATCCCTGGGATAAATCCCACTTGATCATGGTGTATGATCCTTTTAATGTGTTGTTGGATTCTGTTTGTTAGTATTTTGTTGAGGATTTCTGCATTTATATTCATCAGTGATACTGTTCTGTAGTTTTCTTTTTTTTTTTGTAGTATCTTTGTCTGGTTTTGGTATCAGGGTGATGGAGGTCTTGTAGAATGAGTTTGGGTGTCTTCCTTCCTCTGCAATTTTTTGGAAGAGTTTTAGAAGGATGGGTGTTAGCTCTTCTGTAAATGTTTCATAGAATTTACCTGTGAAGCCATCTGATCCTTAACTTTGTTTGTTGGAAGAATTTTAATCCCAGTTTCAATTTCAGTGCTTGTGGCTGGTCTGTTCATATTTTCTACTTCTTCCTGGTTCAGTCTTGGAAGGTTATACCTTTCTAAGAATTTGTCCATTTCTTCCAGGTTGTCCATTTTATTGGCATTGAGTTGTCTGTAGTAATCTCTTATGATGCTTTGTATTTCTGCGGTGTCTGTTGTAACTTCTCCTTTTTCATTTCTACTTTTATTGATTTGAGTCCTCTCCCTCTTTCTCTTGATGAGCCTGGCTAAAGGTTTATGAATTTTGTTTATCTTCTCAAAGAACCAGATTTTAGTTTTATTGATCTTTGCTATTGTTTTCTTCATTTCTGTTTCATTTATTTCTGCTCTGATCTTTATGATTTCTTTCCTTTTACTAATTATGGGTTTTGTTTGTTCTTCTTTTTCTAGTTCATTTAAGTGTAAGGTTAGATTGTTTATTTGACATTTTTCTTGTTTCTTGAGGTAGGCTTGTATTGCTACAAACTTCCCTCTTAGAACTGCTTTTGCTGCACTCCATAGGTTTTGGATCATCGTGTTTTCATTTTCATTTGTCTCTAGGTATTTTTTGATTTCATCTTTGATTTCTTCTGTTATCTCTTGGTTATTTAGTAATGTATTGTTTAGCCTCTGTAAGTTTGTGTTTTTTACAGTTTTTTTCTTGTAATTGATTTCTAATTTCATAGCGATGTGGTTGGATAATATGCTTGATATGCTTTCAATTTTCTTAAATGTACTGAGGATTGACTTGTGACCCAAGATGTGATCTATCCTGGACAATGTTCTGTGTGCACTTGAAAAGGATCTGCTGTGTAATCTGCTGTTTTCGGATGGAACATCCTATAAATATCAACTAAATCTATCTGGTCTATTGTGTTATTTAACGCTTGTGTTTTCGTATTAATTTTTTGTTTGGATGATCTGTCCATTGGTGTAAGTTACGTAACACTTGGTGTAACACTATTATTGGTGTTACTGTCAATTTCCTCTTTTATTGCTGTTAGCAGTTGCCTTATGTATTGACATGCTCCTATGTTGGGTGCATATATATTTATAACTGTTATATCTTCTTCTTGGACTGATCCTCATTATGTACTGTCTTTCCCTGTCTCTTGTAACACTCTTTATTTTAAAGTGTACTTTATCTGATGAGTACTGCTACTCCAGCTTTCTTTTGATTTTCCTTTGCATGGAATATCTTTTTCCATCCCCTCACTTGCAGTCTGTATGTGTCCTTAGGTCTGAAGTCGGTCTCTTGTAGACAGCATATATATGGGTCTTGTTTTCGTATCCATTCAGTGAGCCTGTGTCTTTTGGTTGGAGCATTTAATCCATTCACATTTAAGATAATTATCGATATATTTGTTCCAATTACCATTTTCTTAATTGTTATGGGTTTGTTATTGTAGGTCTTTTCCTCCTCTTGTGTTTCCTGCCCAGAGAGGTTCCTTTATCATTTGGTGTAGAGGTGGTTTGGTGGTGCTGAATTCTCTTAGCTTTTGCTTGTCTGTAAAGCTTTTGATTTCACTGTCGAATCTGAATGAGATCCTTGCCGGGTAGAGTAATCTTGGTTGTAGGTTCTTCCCTTTCATCACTTTAAATATATCATGCCACTCCCTTCTGATTTGTAGAGTTTCTGCTGAGAAATCAGCTGTTAACCTTATGAAAATTCCCTTGTATGTTATTCCTCCTTTTTCCCTTATTGCTTTCAATAATTTTTCTTTGTCTTTAATTTTTGTCAGTTTGATTACTATGTGTCTTGGCATGTTTCTCCTTGGGTTTATCCTGCCTGGGACTCTCTGAGCTTCCTGGACTTGGGTGGCTATTACCTTTCCCATGTTTGGGAAGTTTTCAACTATAATCTCTTCAAATATTTTCTCGGGTCCTTTCTCCCTCTCTTCTCCTTCTGGGAACCCTATAATGTGAATTTTGTTGTGTTTAATGTTGTCCCAGAGGTCTCTTAGGCTGTCTTCAGTTCTTTTCATTCCTTTTTCTTTATTCTGTTCTATGACAGTGAATTCCACCATTCTGTCTTCCAGGTCATTTATCCGTTGTTCTGCCTCAGTTATCCTGCTATTGATTCCTTCTAGTGTATTTTTCATTTCAGTTATTGTATTGTTCATCTCTGTTTTTGTGTCCTTTAATTCTACTAGGTGTTTGTTCTGTAATCCTTCTACATCTTTGTTAAACATTTCTTGCATCTTCTCGATCTTTGCCTCCACTCTTTTTCCAAGGTCCTGGGTCATCTTCACTACCATTATTCTGAATTCTTTTTCTGGAAGGTTGCCTATCTCCACTTCATTGAGTTGTTTTTCTGGGGTTTTATCTTGTTCCTTCATCTGGTACATAGTCCTCTGCCTTTTCATTTTGTCTATCTTTCTGTGAATGAGGTTTTCCTTCCACAGGCTGCAGAATTGTAGTTCTTCTTGTTTCTGCTGTCTGCCCTCTGGTGGATGAGGCTATCTAAGAGGCTTGTGCAAGCTTCCTGCTGGGAAGGACTGGTGATGGGTAGAGCTAGGTGTTGCTCTGGTGGGCAGAGCTCAGTAAAGCTTTAATCTGCTTGTCTGCTAATGGGTGGGGCTGGGTTCCCTCCCTTTTGGTTGTTTTGCCTGAGGTGACCCAGCACTGGAGGCTACCTGGCTCTTTGGTGAGGCTAATCATAGACTCCAGTAGGGCTCACACCAAGGAGTACTTCCCAGAACTATTGCTACCAGTGTCCTTGTCCCAGTGGTGAGCCACAGCCACCCCCTGCCTCTGCAGGAGACCCTCCAACACTATCAGGGAGGTCTGGTTCAGTCTCCTATGGGGTCACTGCTCCTTCCCCTGGGTCCTGATGTGCACACTACTTTGTGTGTTCCCTCCTAGAGTGGGGTCTCTGATTTCCCCAGTCCTCTCAAAGTCCTGCAATCAAATTCCACTAGCCTTCAAAGTTTGATTCTCTAGGAATTCCTCCTCCTATTGCCAGGCCCCCAAATTGGGAAGCCTGACGTGGGGCTCAGAACCTTCACTCCAGTGGGTGGACTTCTGTGGTATAAGTGTTATCCAGTTTGTGAGTCACCCACCCAGCAGTTATGGGATTTGATTTTATTGTGATTGTGTCCCTCCTACCGTCTCATTTCGCATCTCCTTTGTGTTTGGATGTGGGGTGTATCTTTTTTGGTGAGTTACTGTCTTCCTGTCAATTATTGTTCAGCAGTTAGTTGTGATTCCAGTTCTTTTTCAAGAGGTAGTGAGCGCACGTCCTTCTACTCCGCCATCTTGAACCAATCTCCTCCATTTTGCTGTCTTTTGCTCTTATCCCCCTTCTCTCCCCCACCAACTCCCCACATTATGGCATTTCAGTATGATTCTTTTTAATATTGTTTAACAGCCTTAATGTGCTGTGGTTTCTAGTTTATGTCTTCTTTCCCATCATTCTTGAGTTCTTTTCTGAGTTCTGCCACTTTAGGTCTCCTTTGTTTCTTATTATTTGACTCACTAATCAAAGAGCTCTACATATAATCTTTAAACCTATAGGTTTCTTTTTTATATATTTGTTTTCATTTCTGTTAGAGGTTTGGAGTGTTTCTCTCTCAAAGACATTATTACTACAGCGTTTTGAAAACCCTAAAGGGGGCAAGGCTCCTCTTCTGCTCTTTCGGTAACTAACTGTAGAAACATTTTCATTATACTTAGATTACCACATTATTCTTGATTCTCATTGTTTCAGTTAGCTGGAAAAAGAGTTGCCTGACACGATTTTACCCTTCCTCTGAAGATTTTGATATTTGGATTATCCATCTTTCAGAACATACCTGTGTCTTTTTCACACAATCTGGTAAATATTATAATATTTAAGCATCACAGGGGCATTGATGTATAACTGAACCCTGGACTGGCCAATCAAGACTCACAAGGAGTGGGCTTTAGGAAACCAAAATGATGTGTCTTGGGCCACCTGAAAAAATATGCAGCAACTCAGGTTACATCTGGAATTCATTGGGTGTTTTCTCTGTCCCTTCCTCATCAGTTTTCTCACCACTCTCCTCATGAAAATTAGGCGATCTGGGTGAATTCATGCACATGCCCTGGTTTAGTTTCTCAAGGAGCAGGTATTGATCACTGCCATAGTTCAAAGCAGGGCCTTCAGAAGCAAGGTGGGAGCTGGAGTCTTTCAAAGCAGTAGAGAGAGGTGGGAGGAGTGCCGTTGGCCACTGGGATTCTTGACTCCCAGGTAATGCACAGAATGCAGTGATTTATGAAGTGCACTGTACTAAGTTACAGTAAAATTGTGTGGTACCATTTAGGGCATACTGTATTTCTCCAAACATAGTGATTTCATTTTGACCTTAACAGTTAGTCTGCAGTCTATAATATATTTACATTACCTTTTTAAACATATACATTATTTACTGTACAGTCTGTAAAATATTTATGTGAATTTCTTAAAGATATTATACATGGTACATTATTTTTATTCACTTTTTTCCCCCTTCCTGGAACAGGCATGCAGTGAATTGGGACATTTTGAAATCAAGGAAAGTGACAGGAAAGAAGGAGACACAATGCAACAGAAAGAAGAGATGGTGCCTTTGTTCTTGTTGGTCTTGTTCTCACCTTCCTAGAGACCTGTTGGTTGAGAGAACAAGACATCCCTGGAGCTGAGGACTACCTGGTATCAGGTGTTTTGGGTTCAACATGAAGGACTGAAATGGAAAGTCAATATACATCCATCCAAATTTCGAAGAAAGGAAGGACCACATGTGTGCAAACGCACATGCTCATACACACACACACGTACACTTACACATATGCCCCTAAGACATAAAACAAGTCATTCATTTGGCTTGATTGCCTAGAGTATAGACTTTTTACTCTCCAATTTGGCCAAATAATTGCTATTCTCTCTTCTCACTTGGTTTAGGTCCTGAGAAGTCTCCATGAGATGAAGGAAAAATGTGAATGGGAGAACTGAGGCATTTGTTGAGAAAATGTGGGCTGATAAATACCACCACCATCCCCAAATCTTTAATAAAATCTATGTAACACTCCAAGTAAACAGAATTTGACTGAATTGTCCCAAAGATCAAGTTTCTCAAATAATTATTAAACTCGTCACATCATTTAGAATAAATACTTTGACACAGAGGCTAGGTCTATGGGTTGCCAACTATCTGGTTAAAAAGTGAAAAAAAAATTCGTCAACCATGAGAATGTTTTGTCTTCATGATAGTAATTTTGTTTGAAGTTATCCTGTTAGGATCCAGACTTGGTTCATTCATTGGAATGCACAGTACCATTAGTTCTCCATATTACAGAGAAAATGGGCTTCATTTGCAGAAACTCAGGATGGAGGGGGTTGTGGTGGAACTCATTAAAAACCATTTAACACTAAGCTAAATGTCAGCATACCTTGAAAGAGGCCTATTAGTTAATGTACACAAGAAGTTATCAGCACTTATGATAAGCCAAAGAAACCAAACAGTGAAGCCCATTAGATGGTGCTTGTAAGACACTTGAGCTTTAAGAAATGTTTTAGATAAATTAGATTGGAATTGACAGAAAAAAAAAAGCTCTTACAGGGAAGGATTTTTATTTAGACCCCTTACCTGGAGCCAAAAATCATGAGTTTTGACTGACCCTAAATGACTAATTTGTCTACAATGAATTGGTAACCTCATAGGGGACAGATAAAACAATTACATTACAACCAGAAGTTTTTTTTTTTTTTTTGTCTTTTTGTGGATATAATGGATATAATAGACAAGGTCCTCACCAACACCCAAATAATGTTATTGCTTCCAAAGACCGTAATTCAAACCCTCTCTTTCTCAGTATAGTCTGCTGGCATTACAGTGAAAAAGCAGTTCTGGTACATACTTCTGATAATCTGGCTCAAACTAAGAATAACATTTGGAACCTTCAGAGTAATATTATTTCTCTCAAAGGGGCCTGCAGAGAATGCAAGGCTGTAATCCCTGGCAAGAATATTCTATGGTGACAATTGAGAGAGGAGAACCATAAGATTTGACAGTCAGTTGAAAGGGATGTGGGTAAGGAAAATTAGTGAGTCTACCCCCAAAACAGGCCAAAGTGGATGATCACTCCACATCAGAGGAATGTCTATAGGAAGACTCAACATTTTTATGAAAGGATAGCAATGGAGACTATATTTATATGCCATATTATGTTATCATAATACATTTTTAGATACAAAATATTAAAAATGGGTATGATTACCAGCTACCACCAATAGAGAAAAAAAATCAGTGATACATAAGCACATGTCAAATTTTAATCAATTTAGATATTTGTGAGACCTCTATTATTAACTAATTGAAAACTATGCCTTTGGGTAATTGAATAATTTGACCTCATATAAAATTTTTGGATAAAAGCCAATTAAATGCCAGAGAATATATTTGAAGCTGATAATTTTGGTTTTAGTATACTTAATCTTAAATGATTCTTTCTGCTAATAATTAGATAGTAGGACCTGTTTTGTTTAGTAAGGCCACTGCTAGTCCATAGTAACAAAAACATGTCATCGGTATCAGGAAGAATCCTAATCATTTTGCATCTCAATTAGCAGGAAGCTATTTACTTAGCTCATCTAAAAGTCAAATAAAATGATCAGGATGAGAGTTAAAGGAAGGGGAACCAAACTAAAAGTATTAAATTTGTATCTTTTTATTTTTTGTTTCAGTTTTTAGAAGACTTCCAACTAAGCTCTAGTAGCTAAATAATATAATAATAGCTGAACATATTATGAATTTCTCTTATTTGCCAAATACTGTTCTACATTGTCTCTAGGCATAAATTTATTTAATCTTCACAATATTCCTAGGAGGCAGGTACCATTGTGATCCCCATTTCACAGATACAGAAACTGAAGCTTAAAGTTTATAGCTTGCCCAATATCATATATCAAATAAATGGGAGAGTCAAGATTTGAATGTAGACACACTATACTGCATCTTGGCTTAACCCAAGTACCCTGATGAAGTAGCCTTCAGACAGCCCAATATCAAACCTTTTGTACACCCAAAATAAATAACTCTTTATTCAGAAAATGCTTTTTGATGTTGATCATTTAACAGATTATAAAGGAAAATAATTACTACATGATACGGATATTGAAACATTTAGAAGAGAATGAAGGATCAAACAGAAGTGTGTGTATGGTGAGGAAGAATGTGAAGGGAGGTGTTTAGGGACGGAGGTAAGAGAGACATTTTAAAAAAACACTTAAAGAAAGAAAATGCCTCCTTCTCGTCTGTTAGAATCATACACAAAGCATATTATCCTCAGAAGATAGCTCAAAAAAGGGGAAAAGTTAAGGAGTGGGGTGATTTATGCCCTGTTTAAGTCTTAACTGGCATGGCTTCTTTTCTCCCCAGGAGCCCATTAAAACAACTACAGTGAATAAGTTCAGCTGTAACATACACACACTACTATATATAAAATAGATAACTAATAAGGACCTACTGTATAGCACAGGGAACTCTCCTCGATACTCTGTAATGGCTTATATGGGAAAAGAATCTAAAAGAGGGTGGATATATGTTTACATATAACTGATTCACTTTGCTGTACAGCAGAAACTAACACAGCATTGGAAATCAACTATACTCCAATAAAATTAAAATAATAAATAAACAAAACAAACAAACAAAACATCTACAGTGATATCACTGATATCCACAGATCAACCCTTGGCATCCTGGCATTAGATGTTGAACACTTGCCTATTAGGAGAATAGTCTGTGAGTGGCTACTTCAGGAACCACATTATAATGTAGAATAACACAATATCTCTGGACCAAGTTTGGCTTGTTTCAAAATAAAGATTGTTTTGTGGAATGTTGGAGACATTACTAGATTTATTGTAAGGACAGCTGAATTTAAATTTTGGCCTTTCCACTGATTATTTATTTGATTTCTGAAAGATTCCCAAACATTTCCCTAGCTTTCCGTCCAAGGTATTTTTAAAGGTTAGAATGAATGCTTAGTTTTTATGATTGTTGCATAGTTTTAGTGTGAGCATGGCAAATTAGTGAAATGCTCACTTGCTTCCACTTATTAAATGTTAAAAAGGCAGGTCATAATCTTTTTTCTCTCATCCAAGAATGTTATTCAATAACCATACATACGATGACTGCACAGTTTCAGTTCACAAACACTTATGACCGCATTATCTGCCTTATGTATACTAAATGTTTGTGAGACATCAAAAAAGAAGAAAAAATAAATACCATACAAAAAAGCTATGCTTCATCTAATGTGTCATTATCACTTTAAAATCTCATACTTTAAGTTATAGTATGTTTAGACAAAACGTACACATAGTTAAAATCAGCAAGAGTCCAAAATTACTCTAGTCAAAGGACAGTGGATTTTAGATCTGTTGCTATAATAACTTGAAGACCAGATCACCTATTATTGGTCCCTTAAATTAAGCCTGGTTTGACTTCAAGGAACAGAAACGTTTTAGTTCCGTGCCAAGGAAAAGGGGGAGTCTATGGTGAGGCAAGCTTCCAAACACAGGAATCAAAAAATAGTTGGCTCTCCTGTAAGCTGGAGCTGGGTAGATGTAAGAAGCAGAATCAGTTCTGGGTCTCCCAAGGGTCACATAATGTCCTTACTCCATCTCTCAGGCTCTGCATGCTTTATTTCAGCTCTAGTTATCTTGATACCGTCTGTGTACTCTTTCACTAGACTGGCTTTCATTGCTTACACATGGTCCAACATGGTGACCTCAAGTTTATCTGATCTTACGGATAGGTTATTCCCATTTGCCAACTGCAGCCCTAATCCTCAACTGAGGAAGCATGTCTACTCCAGATGGGACATGCGTATCTGAATCTTTAGCGTTGGAGAAGAAGGGCATCGGCAGTTTAAATATCTATCTGTCATATTTCAATAAAAAACTTTATATTTGGAAAAGTTAAAACCTAACCAGTGTCTTTATTATGGAAATTATGGAAACTAAAGCTCCATAAAATTTTCCTGGGGAATGAGAAAAAATATTAAAATTTAGAAGCACGCTTGACTGAAGTCTCTGTTTCCGTGTCTTTTGGTTCAAACTCAAGACAGAGTGAAAGTTAGTTGCCTAACTCATTCTAGGTAGCAAATGAATTGACTGGCTGGGGCAGGTTTTTCACCTCTGGTTGAGTTTACTGTGACTAGAAAAATGGATCGGGTAGAACAAACTTGAACTTCAGCAGGGGATATGGATAGTGGAGTTCCCAGAGAAGAGTATTATTATGGGTGGTTAGTTTTCCCCCCAAACCTGTTAACTATGCAGCTGCAGTGACTGAGCTTCATGAAGAGATAAACCTTGGATTCAAATTTGAAGGAAAGGGCATAATTTAAATAAATCAAGAATTGAGAAGAGAGCATTCTGGGTAGGAGATATTTCAAAAGCAAAAGTATCCAAAATGGAGTTTATGCAATATGTTTTGAGGGTAATGGCCATGTTAACAGTTTTACGGCAGATTAGCTTTTGAGGAATGGCCTGAAGCAGTTTTGCAACCAAAATCACAGATGCAATTGTTCTCAGGACCACATTCTCCACTGCCAATGAACATTTCTGTTGGGAAAGGATTTTTGTCTGAAAGTTACCAAGTTTGCAAAACATATTTACCATTAGGAAGGAGTAGCTGGAGCCTGCTAGAAAGGAAGAAGCTACTGCGCTTCTCATGCTCTCAGCAGATTTTCTTCCAAATGTGGTTTTCCAGCTTGAAATGGAGAATAGATGTGTACTTATCTCTAAAAGGTTGGGATTCATGTATTCAAAATTTCAAAACAATGTGCTTAGATAGGCCTTTCCTTTCTTCCTTATGTCTAAGGAAGTAACTTTTGCTGGGAACCAAGAAGGGCAAATGGAGCCCCAAAAGGTGGGGTGTGTGTGTGTGTGTGTTTGTGTGTGTGTGTGTGTGTGTGTAGCAGAAAAAGATAGAGATGGGAGGAAGGAGGGAGGCTATGGAGGGCAATAAAGACTAGCTTTTCTTTATAATTTTACCTCCCAGGGCCATTCCATGTAACCTCTTCCTAATGTATCTCAGACACAGGATGAGGAAAGACGGGGTGAGGGGCTCCTGGATTCTAGGGAGTAGAAAGGAAATTATTAATTTCAGTAAAGTGGGATGGTTCAGGAAACCACTGAGTTCCGCTTGTAGGGGAAGAGAATACTCTGTGGAATTTTCTTTTTTTTTTTTTTTTCCAATACTGACATCCACCTCTGATATGTACATGCTATGCTACGGTAGGTGACCCAGATAGGATTATGTGCAGCATTTTTATGGTTCTCATTCATTTCTCCTGTTCAATGGAGATACGGACGATCTTTAGCCAATATGAATTTGTGACGAGGCTTGATTTTTCTCTGCCCGGGCCTGCTGAGACAGCTCCTGGTATGCCGATTTTAACTTCTCTCTCGGTCCGTCTTCCTGGCCCTGTTGTCAGTTTATTTTGCCTTTGGGCTGAACGGGGCCTCTCCCTTCCTGTGAGTGCTTTGTCACTGCTCAGTCAGCAAGTTATCGCCTCCTCTGTCTCTGCAGTTTCTCCTCTGGTCTTGCTTTCAAGTACGCAGGGCTGTCCAGGAGTGTCCCATCTGCCCTCTAGGATCATCTATTCCTTATTCCAAAGGCTTGAGGAAGAGTTCTGTTTTGTTTTTTAAATTTTTCATGAGGTTGTGGCCAATCAGGCTTTCAGAGGACTCTGGGAGGCAGAAGTTCCCAGGGCTCACACAGGCCAGAAGTTAATGCCTTGGTGAAAGCTGTTACTTTGTTTTAAGAACCAGCCTGAGTCTGTTATTGCTGGGGACCCCAGAGGCTAATCACTCAGAGGGAGTTTGATCCTGTCCTGTCTGAGAGGGAACACTGCAGTGCCTTTGTCTCCTCGCTGCCCGCCCTTCCAAAACAGCCCTACCCTCCTGCCTGGGCCTTCCTAACATCCCCGGCTCACCCTCCCTGGGGCCGAGCCAAACCGTCACACCAGAACTCCCAGAGGTGGAAGGGCTAGGGGACTTGGAATTGTCAAGTCCATTTATCAGGTGGATAAATAATATCCACAAAGCACAATGATATCAGGTATTGACCTCAGTTTTGTTTTCTATTTTCATGAAAGTCCTGCTGTCTATGATTTTTAAAACATTTTTTTATTCCTCTATTGTGAAATACAGTATGCACTGAGAAAAAGTACATAAAACATATTGGTTCAGGTTACTGAAATATTATAAAGCTACATACCTACCAGTTTATTATTTGAAATGCTCCCTTATTCAGGCTGGGAAAAAAAAAAGTCCTCTAAAACTTGGTCCCTTTGGACTTATGGAAAATAATGAGGAATGTGTAAGTGAAAATATGGACTTGGTTTTTAATATCTCAACAATGCAATTGTTATTTTATGTTCATATATTCTGCTGAGCAATCGACTCAATTATTTGCCTGCAAAGCAACCACTTCATGGTTATCTGAGAGGAATTTTTTATTCTAGGCCACCTCCCCTTATTAAATGGCTGTACTTTAGCACTATTTTCCATCTTCTGCAAGGCTTAACCCAAGAAAAGCAAATTGATCTGCCTATCAGGGTAGGCAAAACACAGTCCTTTGTACTTAAAAAGGAAACGACAGCAAAATTTAATCATTCTTCTCATTCCCATGAATAATTCTACATAGCTCACTAAAGTGAAATCTTTTCATATTGATAAATATTTAATGTGTGCCTACTATGTGCTAGGCATTGTTCTAGATGCCTGAGCTCTATGAGTGAAGAAACAAAGATCCTTGCTCTTATGAAGCTTACATGATAGCAGTCAAGAAAAAGGCTGTAACAATAAACATAGTATTTAGGTTAACTCATACAATACGATAGAAGGTGATGAGTGCTGTTAAAATAAGGAAAACACAGAAGAGGGTCACAGAATTGGGACACAGGGTGGGGGTGGGAGGGCAGAGTGTTGTATTTAAGTAGGGCTGTTAGCACTAGTCTCTTTGAAAAGGTAAGATGTGATCAAAGTCTTGAAGAAGGTGAGGGAATTAGCCATCCAGATCTCTGGGGCAGAACATTCCAGAATGGTAGAGGGAACTGCTGAGGAAAGGCCATTATGATGGTACCATATTAAGTATGTCTGAGAAAGAGCAAGAAGGCCAGAGCAGAGTGGCTGGAGCAGAGGGAATGAGGAATGGAGGAGTTGGAGGTAAGGACAGAGATCTGGGAGCAATTCATGCAGGGCCCCGTGGGTCACTGTTAGGCTTCTGGCTTTCACTTTTGGAAAATGGTGAGTGAGCCCTTGCAGGATTTTCAGCAAAGGAAGGCAAGATCTGATTCACTTTTTAAATGGGTGTGCCAGTTAATAAGCTATTAACTCTCAACTCCAAACTCACCCTTCTTATATTTGGCTTTGTGATACTGGGGCTGGGAAACTATGAACCACCTTTCTGCTTTTTCCCCCTGTTAGACTCTGGGGTCTGCCAGAGCAGAAGGGAAAGAAGGGACTTGTTCCTTCCTATTGGCTTCCTGTGGCTTCCTGTCTGCTTCCTGTTTGCAGCAATGCTTCTGCAACCCAGCAGTCTCTTCCCTTAGAGCAGTTTGTAGCTTTTCTAGCGCTCACAGAACTAGCCTTCTCACACTCTCTCAGAGGAACCTGCTGGTCAGGGCCTCTCCTTAGAGGCCTGAGCTACTAAGTGTTAATAGTTCCAACCTCTCTCCTCTGTTCCCCCGCCACGGTTGCTGCTTCCTGCCCTTTCTACGTCCATTATACCACTTTTTGCCTTTTCAGTTACTCAGTTAACTTTATATCCAGTTAACAACTGTTTATATTATATTCTCTTTGTTAACTGGTGTGATTCCCGGTTTTTCCTAGATTGGGCAAGTAGAAGAATAGATTTTCCATCAGCCAAAGTGAGGAAAGTTGTAAGTAGAGCAGATTTAAGGGAAAATATCAAAAATCCAGCTTTGGACATGTTACTTAGACAAACAGAGATGTCATCTAGGCAGTTGGATATTAGCACAGAGCTGATTTTCATTCTTTTCTCTGTGGCCCCTGGGCCATGAGAACAACTTTCGCTAGACTAGAAATATTATTGAATGACTTATGTTCTTTTAGTTAAATTAATTTCAAGGATTTAAATCATTCAATTAAGAACACAGATGTTGCAATTAGAACTAGATTTGAATCTAGTTCAAATCTAGATTGCATAAGATATGTGACTTCTCTAAGTCTCAATGTCATCAACTATAAAAATAAGGGTAGTAATACCAAAGCTTAACAGTAATTGAAAAGTGGAAATTAAAAGATAAACTGGCGAGTACATAGTAAACTTTGAGGGTAAAATGTCCTCCTCAGTTTCCTTCTCTTCAAAGTGGGATAATATCTATTTTATAGGCTTCTTTTGAGACCTAGATCAGAAGAAACCATGTAAAGCACTGGCCAGAGAGCACTCTACACAACATGCCCTCAAAAAATCTGAGTTTCCCTCTTGGCGTACTACCTCATCTTATCCTCCTAACACCTCTCTCATTTACAAATTTAACAGCATTTTTCAAAATCCATTCTGTAAAGCATTAATTCCAGAGGACGGTAATAGGGTTAATACAATAAAATAAAATCACAAACATGTATTTGAATATGAGTAACCAGTACGTTCAACTGTGTAGATTACAATCCATATAAAACTGTATTTTTATTCCTCACCCACCCTCTATACTTTATGTAGTGAGAGTAATCCTTTTTTGGCTGTGGACTGGCTACTTTGACAGGCTGATAACTTGTCTGCTCATTCTTAGTAACAGGCAGTGTCACAGTCATTTTAAGTCAAAAGCAGATCCCAATTTAGGTATTAGAGTGTCCAGGTCTGAAAAGATGGCAGCTGGCTGTACATCATGCTTGGTCTGTAGCTACAGGCATCTCTGCCCGCCTGATCCTTTACCTTTCTTGCTCGTTATCCTCCATCCCCATTTGGCAAAATGATCTTGAAAGGTCCCAGAAAATGACAGCATATTTTCCAAGGTATTACTCTGCCTTCCAAAATTAAATCAGAGGCACAAATTTAATAAATGTCTATGATTAAATCCAACTAAGTCTCTCTTCTTTACCAGAATCTGGATACCTGGAATCTCTACTACCAGGGAGCACTGTCTTAGGTATCAATGAGGTTTAAGTTGTTTCCAGGTAGAAATGTTTTTGAGAGAGTATAACATTCTGCTTAGGGATATAAACCCAGTACCCAAATCCTAGCTCTACTTTTTGCCAACTGTGACTTTGAACAGGTTACTTAATCTCTCTGAGGCTGTTTTTCATTTCTAAAATGGTAATACTAATAGAGTTGTATGAGGATTAAAAGAGTTGACACATGTAAAACAGGCAAACAGTTAGCTGTTAATATTAGACAATGTACAATTCAGTTAGAAGGGAAAAAGTAGTCCAAAAGCTAGTGTTAAGCTGCATGTCACTGCTGAAATGTGAAACGAGAGTTGAAAAAATAATAGTATGGGTCACAGAAGTCAAGAGAGATATTACAGAAGAGGAAAGAATGGATCTGAGCCTTAGATAATGGAGAGGAAATTTGTGCTACTTCTGCTTTTATTACTTGGTTGTTGTTTTTGGAATGAAGACAAGGAAAGTCAGAGATTATGGCAGTATAAGAAGGGGAAATATTGAGAAAGACAGTAAATTTCTGTTTCTACTTTTGTGGAGGTCCATGTTATCTTCTGATGGAAAACTGGCTTTAGTCTACAGCTGGGTGGGTGTGATGTTATCTTCTCATGATAGTTCTTTAGATTTTTTGTTCATTGTCCTAAGTTAAATTTTTGATCTTTTTTTACAAAGAAGGTAAGCATAACTTCCCTTTCTTTAGCTAGCATTTATATCCCGAGCATTATTATATAATGTAGCTTTTAAAATAATTTCAATTTGGATCGAGTTTGTATTTTCTTTGAGCTGTTATTCTCCAAAACCAGAACTTCAGTACCAATTGGCATATAATTTTAGAAGCTGTCATAAAATTCAAAAGAAAGAATCAGGTATTTAATATGCAATATCACCCAAAGATTACTATAATTATTTCTTTTTAAAGAAAGAGATGACTAGAAACTTGGATGAGACATTTTTCAGTGCAAATGATCAATGAGACAAACAAAAGTTATTCATTGAAGAGGAACGTTGCTTATCACTCATTGGAGAAATGAGGGGAAACATTCCAGTTTTGTGGATTTACTTCTCCTGTAATTCACTGTGTTTTTAAAATGAGCAGCTTGGCAACATAGAAATTTTGACTCACATTTCTATCTATAAATCACCAGTTTGTCCCTTATGTTGACAGTTTCTGTACAAAATCAGAGGATTTCAAGGTGTTCCAGCAACAAAATGTAAGAAATTGCAGAACACATAAATTTCAAGGGTTTTCTACCTACGTCAGCAACATCACTTTAGCAAAATACAGACAGGATATTCAAGTGCCAAGATGGAACATAACATTAAATAAGGTAAAGAGCAAAACATAATTCAAAATTAGGGGTGTTCTTGGATAACCAAACTCATTATCGGGAGATGCCATTCTGGCTTAGTAAGCTGCTCTTTAGTTACCCAAGTAAAGCAAGTTAAGTTGGAAATATAAAGGAAAACGTGTCAAGTTCAAAATCAAGAATCAGACAAAAAAGGTACTATTTTGGGCAAAGGTTAAAGCTCTCATCTGTCAACTATTAAGCAGTTTTAATGATATGGGTCACTTTGTGAATCATTAGGGAGAAAAACAAGATGAATAAACTTAGGTCCTGCCCTCAAGGATCTTATAACTTAGTACTTTTGTGTTTAGAAACATTAAAACAACTTTTTAAAAATGCAAGATTCAAATGAAGATGAAGATCATATAATAGGAAATTATGGGACCAGCAGCCTAAGCATCCCCATGATCTAAGAAGAGATATTCATCATTTTCCTCACAAATTTAACAGGAGTGTCTGTTAAGTACTTGGTGACCATTAAAAGGAGCAAGCCAACTTTTTCATGAATAGCTTATTCACACGCAGGGATCTGGACCTTTATATCGACTGTTACCATTTCTAATTATTTTTTTATATGTGATACAAAAGGGGGCCAGTAAGGAAGAAAAAGAACTTTTAAAAATCAACTCTTGAAAAATGACATAGATTCATTTTTCTCTTTCATGTAGTTTAAGTGCCTCAGCTATTGCCTTTTTATTGTATTTATGTGTAACGATCAGTGAAACTGATGAATAGCAGAAATAGTAAATTTAATAGATTGTGGTTCATATTTTGCTCTTGAGCTAATGTTCCTCTAAATTAGTTAGGTTTAAATGATTATGTCTTCCTTTACAACTGCTTGAAATTCTAAAAATCCTTGTACCTAGATTAAGGACGTTGAAAGGAAATGTTGCAGGAGGAACGGGCTGAGTGTTACAAAGAGTAATATCTTAATGCATTGTTATTGCTTTATTGATTGAAATCGATCTTTTCTCTTGTTCATTTTCATAGGTGCTCTCATTGTGACAGCAATTGTGAAAACTGCAAAATATCTCCTACTCACAGATTTCTGTATTTTAGCAGAAATCTCAACTCTGGCTATAAAGTGTCTTAGACCAAATATGAATTGTTTTGGAGAGCTGGTCATAATTCTTTCCCCCTGCCCCCCAGTTATTCTTCCTAGCTTATTGAATTTCAATGCTTATGGTTGAAAACATATGTACATATATCATATGTATATATATATGATATACATACATATATACATACACACATTCTGTGATTCATATGACTAGGGATTCCTCGTTGAGAAGTTTTGAACAAACTTGTCATCTAAAAGATCACAGTAATGACGAAGGACATAAAAACCACATAGTGGGCTTCAGAGCATGGGCAAGAGGGCATCTGATACAGAGAAGGTCATTCCTAGGCATTATATTCAGGTGAAAACGGACCAGTATGAGGAGGAAGGTGGAAATTTTGGTTTGTGGGCAAAAGTAACAACAGTATTTCCACAGTCATTGTTTTCCTTTTGAATCCATGCTTTTCTTCCGACTTTCTGAAAAACACCAGGGCTTTATTCGTCTGCTGGCTCTGCCTGCGGTTTGCAGAGATGTCATTGTTCTCAACCACGTCCTGTTTTCCCTGAGATGGCCTTTTAGGTTCAGTGGGACCAGAGGGTCAACTTTGTTGTCTTTTATGAGGGAGAAAAACACTGTGTAGTTCAGGAAAACCAGAATCCAACTTTCAACTGCTCCTTTCAGTTTGCAATTTTGAAAATGAACTTTATTTCCCATTAACAGTAATTGCTGTAAAAACTCCCTCCCGGGCACTAAATTGGCAGGTGGCATTTCTCAAATCTAGAAGGCGGCAGAATTATTTGTAGTCAGTAGTAGTCAGCTTTCTGTTAAATAAATCAATTCTCAATTTACCCTTCCTCAAAAAGGTGACCTGCCTTCAAAAAATATTTGGGGAAAAGAAGTTTGCCTTATTTCGGCTAGACTGGTAGACTTTCTCCCTCCTTGTGTCCTGTCTCAGCCAAGGGGCACTGTGACAGGCAGTCCTGTAGAGGATTGCTGCTATACAGGACCCAGAAAAAGTGTGTGAATATGAGGTGGGTCTCTTTGCTCTTACGGATACATCCACACTCTCTCACCACTCCACAAAATTATTTTAGACATTACAATATGAGTGATGGTATTTAACATTGTACATGACATGATCATTCTCATAGTTTGAGAACCAGAACCCAGACAGTTTAAAGCCTTTGCAATCTGTTGGCATCCTCTCCTGGGTGCATCCAAATATTGACGGGCTGCCTTCAGGTCTATGACTTCCTTATTTAGCTTAAGGAAACTCCATTCTGCCCCATCGCACACTCTTGGTCTAGCCCTCCATCTGTCTCATTCCACCCATAGCACATTCCCCTGATTCTGAGTAAAGCACCCAGCGGGCTTTGCTACTCCAAGGTTCTCTAGAACAGGCCAAAGTGGCCCTTGGAAAGTTTTAGATATTTCTTTTATTCTCCTAAATATCCAACAGGAACTCTTATGTCAAACTCACACTTCTCCATTAATTCTCAGATTTTTCAATCAGTCCTTAAAGAAAAGTTTTTTGACTAGCCTTATGATCTGCAAGTTACCATATTATTATAACCAATTCCCTTCTTTTGATCCCTCCCAACTCCTCAAGTCTTTCATGAACACAAAACAAAAAACAAACTAAAAATTCCAAATACCTCTTAATGAATGACTCCTCCTCTGGCTGTATAAAGCCAAAGCTTTGAAATTAGTTTCTGACTGTGTGGGTATGCTTATTATATGTTTTTCTTTTTCCAGATAAACTTGCAAGGAAAGCTGTGAGTTTGGGCAGTTTGCAACAGATTAATTCCTATTTGCTTCATGGTGTATGAATAGAATGTCAACCTTGAAAATGAGAAGGCCTAGTGAAAATACCAGTTTAACTCTTTACTTGGCTGTTTGATTTTACAGTTTTCTTAAATCCTTAGTGATTCAGTTTCCTTTTGTAATAAAGTGTAAGGTTAAATGAGATCATTTAAATGAGAACAGTTATCATAACTCCTAGGACATGATAAGGGCTCCATAAGTGAATTTATATCTGGTTTTGCTGTATAATGATAGAAGGTTTTAACCAACCTTATGAGTAACCAATCTTTAGAAGAGATTGCTAATGATCTGCAATATTATGTTTCCGTTTTCTCACTAATTTGGTAATGCCATGTTGCATTAGAGTTTTTACTCTTACATGCATTTCTTTTGTCCTTTAAAATTTCACTGATACTAATTGGTGGGATAATAATCAATTATAGTTTATAGACAGGTATTAGGTTATAATCATTTTACTTGCATTTTTATGTAGGGACTATTCTAGAAACACATTATTAATTTTCCTTGTTTGCTGTTTATAAGGACAGGAACAGTTTACTGAGCCAATAAATAAATGTGGCTCTGTGACTGGGAGATTAAATACTTAATATACATTATCTCCTTGAATCCCCACTTCAACTCTATGATGTTGAGAATATTAACATCATTTTACAGACTGGGAATCTGATACTCGGAGAAATTAAATGACTTGCACAAGGTTTAGCAGCTAGAAGGTGGGAAGGCTTTATTTAAAGCCAGTTCTGAGACCTATGCTTGAGCTTTCAGTAACTACCCTATACGTACCCTATGCTATCTTGATAATTTTCTCCGACAATACTGTCTTCACATAACTAGTGATCCTGCCTGATCACAACCCAGTCCAGGGGAGTCCCGTTCTACTGTCAGGTATGCATGACACCCCCAGATGGTAATCAGCGTTGCCTCTGCACTTTCCTGAAAGATTTCTACCTAGTGCTTCCACTCTGGGTACCTAAATCTAGATCGCAGTTGTCACACAGACCATGCAGGTTAGAATGCTGCCTTTCACAATATTTGAGTGAGATCTTTGATCTAGAGATATTGTAAAACAACAGAAAAACCAATTGAGGATGAATGCTATAACCTAAAGTTTAAGCTTGAGCAAAATTTTAACAAACCAGGTTGAAAGACAGCACAGCCATAACCCACTAAGAGCTGGTAAAATTGCTAGCCAAATGTGGCTGCAAAATCTCTCTATCTCTTCCTTGGTCTTATAAAAAAAATTCCCCTGGTATTTGTGTCTTTCTTGCTCTGTGACTCCACTCTGATCTAAATGTTGTGTTCCTCTGTCAGGGTGTCTATAGCAAGTGAGGCAATTCCTCTGCCTTTTTAAAAGCAATTACTCAAAGCTCAGCCTTGAAATATAGTTGCTTCACCAACTTCTTACACAGCTGTAATTGCTTCTATTTGCCTTTGCACGTATGTGCAGAATTCACTTTCTACCAGCGTCTACTGAAGTGGCTTGTTCCTTGAGAAGGGATCCTATTTCTCAGATCTTATGGGCTGCCTATGAGAACAGTCATAAAGACCACTGTGACTTTCAGCTGAAAGGGATGATTTCCCCCATTGCCCATAAATCTTTTACTCCATTCTATTTCCTGTATTACAGTGTCAGAAATCCCCTCTGCATACAGAAGCCTGGACATTTTGGCTATTTCACTTGACTATGTCCCCACCGAGTGGACTGTATTATCACATAAAAATCCCTAAGCTAGTCTTATGTTGTAATTCTTTCAGCTATAATGTAATCTAAATTTAAAAGCTACAACTGAACAAGACTGAACACTTATCCAGTTGGGAATAGGATAGGCCTTTATAAACATTTAAGCATATTAATGAAAAGATTAATAGATTTGACTACGTAAAAATTTAAGCTTTCTGTATAACAGCAGAGACAACAAAATAATCACAAACAAAATAATAAGGCAAATTAAAAACTGGCAAAAATATTCACCACTTTGAATATGTGAGTCCTAACAGATTGATAAAAATACAAGTGGACTGTGAGAAAACAGTCAAAGAACATGAAAAGGCAATGAACCAAAAAAGAAAAGTATGACTCTAAGTATATGAAAAATATTTAACTGTATTAGAAATTAGGGAAATAAAGACATTTCCCTTATTAAAATGGAGGTATACATAAAACGGTCTATCCACATGTGTATCTGTGAGGGCAGAGACAGGCACTCACCCTGCTGGTGAGAATGATATCAGTACAACTCTTCCAGATGCCATTTTGGAAATAGGCTTCCAAATCCCTAAATATGTTCTTGCTACCTGGTCCAGTAATTCATTCTAAAAAACTATCCTGAGGAAAGAATCTGGGATTTACACAAATATTCATGTAGAAAAATGTAAAAAGTAAATTGCAGGCCTGAGTATAATAACAGAAAATTGAAAATAGTATGTATTCAGGTGAAAATAAAAGAGTTGTGAAAGAAAGAAATTATGTATGGACATAACAAGGAATAATCTGCAGCAATTTTAAAAAACATGCTTTAGAACAATATTTAGTGATACAGGTTAATGCTGTTCTTGACATGTTAAGTGAGAGAAGGTGATACTGAGTAGTTTTTGCAATATGATACAAATTAGAAAAAATTAAAAATATATGTGTGAATATGCACAGAAAAGAAACAGATACTCCAAGATATCAGTAACAATGAACATTTAGTGGGTATTGGGATTTAGGAGGGATTTTTATTTTTTGGTTATACGTGTTTTCATTAATGACATATATGACTTGGAAAAAGATGAATATATTTTAAAAATAAAATTTTAAGGACTTTACTCTCTATCAAAATGACTAGGACGTAATGTGCTTTAAATGGAGTATTTTCCTTACTTGCTGTACAGATATTTTCATTCACATTTCTAGTCATAAATCTATCCTTCTTTTGTCTCCAGAGTGAGTTTCTGAATCTGTATTTCTCATTCAGAACTCAGAGAAAAGATTAAAGGCAGTCATTACCTTCTTCTCTTTTTTTTACAGGCTACAGAATCTATTTTTAATGGTGCTGCTTTAAATCCCTGTTGTTAGAAACATTTATTTAACCTCTAGCTCTATTCTACTGAGATGTTTTTGTTTACATCAGGTTAGACCTTGACCTTCACAACATCAGACTCAGGGGAAATTTGTTGTTGTTGTTATTGTGCTTTCAAAAAGATTTGCTTGAAATTGTTTTGGCTGATTCTTTTAGGTTTGGAAATAGCCAAAAGCAATTTTACTTTGGAATATTTGGGGAGAATTTATTTTCCCTCCTCTGGCTTAAAAAGATTTCATTATGAAAGAGAAATTATACAGACAGTGAATAAAGAAAGTGTCAAAACTTTTTTTTATCCCCAAGCTCGAGGGGTAAAATATCATCTACTGCCATTTCTGGCAACTAGTCAGTTGTCTCCTGTTTCTTTGGGGGCACAGTGGCATGCAGAGTAGAACTTCAGACAGGGTCTTCACTGTCCTCCAGATAATTTGATAGGACCAAACTTGCTGTCTAGTTTTAGGCAACTAGCATCTGGTAGCTTCCCATAGAGACTTCTAAAGGATTTTGGAAGAGAGGTAAAAAACTTTACTTTCTAGAGAATGCAGGAGTAGGTACAGATGTCCGTTATTTATTCCAAGGAAAGTGAGAAGAGTGTTTTGTATGTACAGGGAGAAGTGTGAGAAGGAAGGATAAGTCCAAATAATTTCCACCCACCTCTTTATCTCCCTTCAACCCACTCAGACACTGAGAAAATATTCTGAAGATTTCCACTGCATCTACAGATTTCCCATGCATCACAGATCACTCCTCAGGATACAGGGGAATAAGAGAGGCCATGACAGCCTCAGAACTCCGATCCTCACTCCCTGTTGTGGGATCTCCTGACCAATTATTACTGAGAATGTTTCATGTACAGTCAGGTATAGAGTCCTCTCACTTCCCACACAGTGCTCATGTAGTTTTTTCCTTTCTAATTCTGGCTCCTGTGGTGATGTTGGACTAAGGCCTTTGATGACCCTGAAGCCATATTGAGGGCCAATGTCAGTTCAGCATTACTGCTGACCATGCAGAGACCACTGCTACCTGCAGGAGGGTGCCAGCTCCCGCAGGACTGAGCAGTTTATCATCCTGTGAAATGCTCAAGCTTTGGACTTCGATAACCGAAGCTCCTCAGTTTACTAGCTGGGGTACCTGAGATAAATACTCTCTTTGGAGATTGCTAGCTGCCTCCCACCATCAGTAGAATTCTTCACGGAATTCAGAGCAATGTGCTCAGCAGAAACATGACATGAACCAAGCTACTGGGTAGCTAAGTGTGACCATGTGGCAATTTGGGCCATGACAAAATGATCTTTGGGACTTCTGGGCAACACTAACTAGAAGGAAAGAAAGCAGTGCCCTTGATTTCTACTTCATTTCCTTACTCTTGCCTGGAAATGCAAATGAAACTGAAACTCTAGCAGCCAGCTTGGGTCATGAGCTGATTTTAGGTATGGAAATCACTTACTGAAGAAAGCAGAACAGAAAGAAAGAAGTGCGGGGGCGGTGGGGGGGGGGGGCATGACTTGCCCTGGACAGCGTATCTTCAGGCGTCTTTTAGATGAGAGAAAAATAAACTTCAAATTTGCGTAAGCTATTGTCATTTTGATCTTTCCTGTAATGTGCAGCCAAACCTAATCCTAACTAATATATCTCAGTTTGTTTATCTAGGAAAGGGGGACAAAAGCAGTGACTAACCATAGGGTTATCGTAAGGCTATAATGAAATAATACAGGTAAAGCATTTTTATGTTTGATAAAAGTTAGATATTATCACTAAATAAAAGCTTAGTTTGC
This sequence comes from Mesoplodon densirostris, assembly GCF_025265405.1. Lineage (NCBI taxonomy): Eukaryota > Metazoa > Chordata > Mammalia > Artiodactyla > Ziphiidae > Mesoplodon > Mesoplodon densirostris. The sequence continues at coordinate 63,937,744 of NC_082666.1, read as the reverse complement.
ACTTCATAAAAGTTGGATATTATAACTTGAATGAAAGCTTGGATTCTATGAGTCCAATCTTGAAATGGAACTGCATATATAAAACATGGTCTGGCCACAAAAATAATTAGAAGCAATTTACATTTTAATTGGAGTTACTAAAAAATATCAAAGTGTACCCAATTTGAGATTCACAGACACTTTACTTTAAATGGAGAAGGTTCCTTTTATTTTTGGTTCGTTATTTCTTTGAAAAAACTGTCAGACTTAAAAAAATTTGCTGGAATAGTACAGAAAACTTCTGTAACCGCTTCACCCAGCTTCCCCAAATGTTAACATACTATTGCATTTCCATAATCAGTCACTTATCTACACATTATCATTAGTTTATTTTTAACTTTTCCGAAGTATACTCTAAGATGATACCCCATAACCCTGTAACACTCTAGGATGTGTTAACCAAACAAGGACGTTCCCCTAAATAACTAGCATACAACACTCCAAATCAGAAAATCTACATTTCTGATACAACACTACCATCCTTCCATGGGGCCATTTACATTTCCGCTATCGCCCCAGTAATACCATATTTTCCTTTCTGTTCCAGGATCTTATCCAGAAATACTTCAGGATTTAGTTATTCTGTGTCTTCAGATATTTCAGTCTGGACCGCTTCCTCAGTCTTTCCCTGTTTTTCACGGCCTTGATACTTTGAAAGAGTACAGATTTTCGATTTTATATCTTCATTCTCAGCCTGCGTTCATCTGCTACTTCTCATGACCAGACCCAGATCATGCTTTCTTGACAGGAAATCATGGAAGTGATGCTGTTCTCTTCGTAGTCCCTCAAAAGAGGAGGCACACCATTCCAACATACCCATCTCTGGGGATCTTAACTGTGGTCACCTCATTATACTAGTTCTTGTCAACTTTCTCCAAATTAAATTCTAGATTTTGTGCTTTACAAATGGACTACTAATATATGATAAGGAAGTATCATGAGATTATGCCAACATTCTGTGCCTCATCAAATCTCCACCCATCAGCTTTAGCATATTCTGAAGACTCCTGTCTGAATCAACTCCTGCTGTGATATTTCTCGAGGTGATTCTCTAATTACATCCTTCCTTTTACATTTATTTACTGGCATTCACAGTAAGGAAGAGCTTACTCTCCCCACTCAACCCCCCATTGATTTATTTATGTATTTACACTTTTTAGGTCCTTATTTGAACTTCTATGTCCTTTTGATATGTTCCCATCATTTATTGAACATTTCCCAATTTTCTGGAGAAACCACATCATGTTCCAGGCTTATTTTATGTTTTCCTATCCCAATCCTGGAAATTACAATTTCTTAAAGGAGCCCTACTCCTTTTTAGTAGAGGTAGGTATAGGAAAGCTAAGATCTAGATGCTTAGTATACGCACTGTATTTTATATTGGGATGCCACTGTTTCTATGCCCTCTCAGTGGACAGAATTAAGAAATGTATGTATAAATATATACATTTAATATAAATATATATGTTTACATATTATGTAAATACATCCCCTCATTCATCTTTGTTTCTATATCTATGTGTGTATGTATTTGTCACAGACATACATCTATGTGTGTATCACTATCCTCAATATATTGAATTATTTGCTCAATTTTGCTTATTTACTCAATGTAATCAGTCTTCCAACCACAATGGCCATTTCTGCTCCTCCGTGTCACAGCCTGTTTCCTTGATTGACTTGCTGATCTTTGCCTCAGAGAAGAGAAGGAAAGGGAAGGGAAAACGGAGAGAGAAGGAACAACAACACTTTTGAAATCTCTTTTCCCTCATTCTTCTTTCTCATAGTATTTCTCACACTGCACCTGTCCCAAAGGAGGGACACCAAAGCACACCAGCACTCATTAATATGCATTCTCTTGCACATGTTGTACACTTCTGAACATTCAAGATAGTAGTACTTTTCAAAAATGAAGCTTAATCCCTATATGTACCCATCTCCATCCTCCATGATCCCCTAAACCTTTTGCATTTTAAATCAAAGACAGTAGCTATAAACAACTGAACAAGACTTCATTGTTTATTAAAATATATAGAAAATAATGTGGAGTTAGAAAAACTTGACCTTGGGCTTCCCTGGTGGTTCAGTGGTTAAGAATCCGCCTGCCAATGCAGGGGACACAGGTTCAAGCCCTGGTCCAGGAAGATCCCACATGCCGCGGAGCAGCTAAGCCCATGCACCACAACTACTGAGCCAGTGCTCTAGAGCCTGCGAGCAACAACTACTGAGCCTGAGTGCCACAACTATTGAAGCTTGTATGCCTAGAGCCCGTGCTCCACAACAAGAGAAGCCACCGCAATGAGAAGCCCGCGCACCACAACGAAGAGTAGCCCCCGCTCGCGCAAATAGAGAAAGCCTGAGTGCAGCAATGAAGACCCAATGCAGCCAATAATAATAATAATAATAATAATTAATTAAAAAAGAAAAAGAAAAACTTGACCTTGCCTTCAAAGCTCTTCAAATGCCAGTAAAAGTTAAATGTATGAAGGTAAATGCAGGCTTTTGGGTTTATACTTCAGGCAAGGTCATAGGATGTGTGTGTGTGTGTATGCATGTGCGTGTGTGTGTATGTGTATGATTGCTCAGTTTTTCTTCTACCTGCAACTTCTACCATCTGAAATTTTGAAAACAAATCAATGCTGAAAAACCATATTGTCAAGAAAAGGCTGTATGCTGCATTTTGTAAACTAGAATAGACAGACCTTTTTCTTGAGAATGAAAAGGCTCCCTTCTTTCATTGCGCAAATTCTTACCGCAAATTTTGACCCACAGTAAGATTTAATTGTGTAGCAACTATTAACCTGTAATGTTTCTTTTTCACTAGGCACATAACTCTATTACATTTCCCAGGCTCCCTTGCAGTTACAAAGGCCAAAGCAGCCTGAGTGAAAGGGAGGTGCACCAATCTCCTCCAAGCTGAGCCCATAAAAGTGTTGGTGCAATGCTCCTGTTCTCTATCTTCCCTCATACTCTGCCAGATTCACAGCATCAGTAAAGGACTCCAAGCCTGATGGCAGAGCTACTGGAGGGAAAGAATCTGCTTCTGCTTGGAGCAGAGTCCCTCTTTGCCCATGCTCCCCAACCTGCACAGGTCTGCAAAGTATGCAAGCAACAGACATTGGTGGGTGAGTTTTGGAATTTTTTGTTAAAATACTTCGCCAACTCTGATTAACAAAATCTCCAAAACAGAATGCAATATGGATTCCTACTTGGAAAAAATCACAAACAGTATTCACTGATGGACAGATTTCCTCAGTGGCAGTGGATAGCAAATCTTGGCTGACTGAGCAAGATGTTTTTAAATTTTTTTAAACTTCTTTATTGGAGTATAATTGCTTTACAATGGTGTGTTAGTTTCTGCTTTGTAACAAAGTGAATCAGCTATATGTATACGTATATCCCCATATCTCCTTGCGTCTCCCTCCCACCCTCCCTATCCCACCCCTGCAGGTGGTCACAAAGCACCGAGCTGATCTCCCTGTGCTATGCGGCTGCTTCCCACTAGCTATCTGTTTCACTGTAAAAGTTTCCTTCAGTTTCTGTGAGTAATATTGCAATACTTTTTGAACGCTCTCGAGTTTTAGTTCCCAGTGAAGCACTCAGATATGACCAACCTGAATGGCTCATCTGGAGAATGTGAAACATGACCCTAGTAGAAAGTGGAAAGTGAAAACAGTGATGGTCCCTCACATGAGCCAGCATACTGATTTATGGAGATATTTCAGGTCTGGTCAAATATTAATACAAATTAATACTACTGTAACACATCTTTGAGTTGCGTTAAGGGTTAAGAGTCTTTCCTGTATGTCTTTAACTAGCAAGAATGATTAAATAATAGGGTGGACTAAACTCAAAATTACTAAGGCATTTCCTTTCTTCAGAGACAGCTTCTAGCCATGAGAGGCGGACTTATTTGCACTTGGACTACTGTCCAAGAACTGAGAAGAATGACCAAGACATCACCTCTCTGGATGCACGAGTCTTTTGTGCTGCTTTGCCCTGTTGGGATGCTCCTCCTTGCTTTTTAATCCTGGGTCCCTTTACTTCTTGGAGTGGGCCCTGGGGCATTCTCTGCAGAGGGCCTTTGACACTAGAAATTCCTCCTTTTTGTTGATCAAAGGTGGTGCGGCCTGACCCCACCCCAGGAAGTGGTGGCAGACACATCTGTTCAGTCTGGCTTTCTGCCAACAGGGGATTTACTCTTGAGTGAGTGGGGGAGAGAGGACTTTTATGTTGGGAGGGGATTTATTGTTGGCTGATGGGGTGTGGCAAGTGTGAAGGGTGGGAACCACTTCAGCTCCATGGCTGGATTGTCTGACTTTTTGTGCAGCAGGGTTTAATCTTTGTATGTGGCAAGACTTTGGGAAGGGCAAGTTGCTGAATCAGTGAACTTTGACAGTAAACTGAAAAACTTTGGGGGGGAGTGAAGTATAGATTTTCAAAAAACAAGATGAAAGTGAAGGTTTGCTGAGTACATACAGTAAGATACTGTTTACCGTCAAACAATTGAAGATGCAATTCTGAATTCTGATAGTCCTCACTACTTAGCTAGCACTGCCCAACCGACCGGAGGAAGAAGGGAAATAGGAGCTGGACCACTCGGTGTTCTGAAATTCTGGCTTTCACTATGCGGAAGTCATCGGACCCTTCCCATCTCATTGCTGTCTTATCAACAATCACAACAGCACTAGAATTTTATATTGAATTGTGAAAAACACCTCTATTTTGTGAAATGATTACACGTTAAGGAAGGAGGGGCATGGAATTATATGGTACTGCTCTAGGAACACTTAATGCCTGGAGGAATAAGGTTGCCTGATAGAAGAATACCAGAATATGGTCCTGACCACAATGCTGTATCAATGATTCAGTACAGGAAGAGGAAATAAATGCCATGGGGTTTGAGTTTGATCTTAGAAATTGAGAGAAAGCCAGCATTTTGCACTCTAAAGAACCCTTTACTTTTCTTATCTCCATATTGTTTTCTAAGACTGCCAGGGCCAGAGATTTTACCTAGGTAGGAACCATCAGCCTCCTCATAGATTTTATCTAGCATATACATGTAAAGTAACTCCTATGCTCATTACTCAGCCATATGATGATGTCTATATAAAAGAAATATAAATTATGGTCTCTGCTCTCCATGTAACAGGAGTTCCTATTTGAAGCCTCAGTCTAAGAATTCAAGCAGGGCCATAGCCAATAAGTAAATTAGAAAAAGAGAATACCTTAGGTAGACATAGGTTGCATAGTTTGGTGCAAACATATCTTAGGTTGCGTAGTTCGGTGAGTGGAGTGTGGGCTGCATTTCAGCCCTCACTGGCCCTTTTGTCTTTGCCCCACACAATCTTTGTGTGCTTTGGATTCCATCATATCTTATGGAGATGAAACATCATAACTTACATAGCTCCAGGATATGTCTGTTGGGAATCTTAGCTGCAAAAGGGGCCAAAAATAAAACTTCTGCTAAATAAATCATCTTAAGGGAAGAGACATTAGAAGCAGACAACTTGAATCCAAGAGCAACACATCCCAGGAGATTAGTCTGGGAGATTCCAAAGGCAGCATGGTGTATGTCCCTAGATTGTTTGCTACTCTGTCAGTAGCAAACTGAAAGAGCTGTTTCAACAAAAAATTTTCAGTTGGGAGGACACTGAGAGAACATGGAACAGAGCTAGGGGGTGGTGGGGAGTACGTGGTAGCTTTAGCACTGGGCTGGCCTTGGCAAGTTTGGTCCAGCAGACCCAGAAGTTTCAATAGAGATCAGCTACAGAAGTTGGAGTTTGGAGCCACTCAGAGGGGCTGAGTGACAACTTCTCCCAAATTAAAATGAATGAAGGAGAGTGGGTAGTATGAACTCCATATGTCACATACATGTACTCATTGGAGAATTCCAGAAATACCTGGGAGAGGGGGAGATATTAAAAAAGGGCTGAAGTTCCTGAAATTGTGAGTTGAATTGAATCATAAGAATATTATTTGTTGCTGTTATTATGACACTATTTAAGTGTCAAGTATTATTGTTCACCAGAGGTGAAGTGGGAAACCAGAATAGCACTTGTGTGTACAGTAACGATGCATACCACTCTAGGGTAACTTCCTTACCAAAGGGTATGAAATACAAGATGGTAGATGGTTGTAAGATCAAGTCAATGTAATTTGCATATATTCCACTTGAGTCGGATTTCACTACTTGGAGAAGATAGAGTGTACAGAATGGTGGCCAACTTCTAATAATTAATAATTGGAGAGATTGGTTCAAGATGGCAGAGTAGAAGGACGTGTGCTCACTCCCTCTTGTGAGACCACTGGAATCACAACTAACTGCTGAATAATCATCAACAGGAAGACACTCGAACTAACCAAAAAAGATACCCCCCACATCCAAAGACAAAGGAGAAGCCACAGTGAGACGGTAGGAGGGGCGCATTCACAATAAAATCAAGTCCCATAACTGCTGGGTGAGTGACTCACAAAATGGAGAACACTTATACCACAGAAGTCCACCCACTGCAGTGAAGGTTCTGAGCCCCACGTCAGGCTTCCCAAGCTGGGGGTCCAGCAATGGGAGAAGGAATTCCTGGAGAATCAGAATTTGAAAGCTAGCAGGATTTGATTGCAGGACTTCAACAGGATGGGGGGAAACAGAGACTCCACTCTCGGAGGGCACACACAAAGTAGTGTGCACATCAGGACACAGGGGAAGGAGCAGTGACCCCATAGGAGACTGAACCAGACCTCCCTGATAGTGTTGGAGGGTCTCCTGTAGAGGTGTGTGTGGGGGTACAAGGACATTGGCAGCAGAAGTTCTGGGAAGTACTCCTTGGCATGAGCCCTCCCAGAGTCTGCCATTAGCCTCACCAAAGAGCCAGGTAGCCTCCAGTGCTGGGTCACCTCAGGCAAAACAACCAAAAGGGAGGGAACCCAGCCCCACCCATCAGCAGACAAGTGGATTAAAGATTTACTGAGCTCTGCCCACCACAGTAACACCCAACTCTACCCACCACCAGTCTCTCCCATCAGGAAGCTTGCACAAGCCTCTTAGATAGCCTCATCCACCAGAGGGCAGACAGCAGAAACAAGAAGAACTAAAATTCTGCAGCCTGTGGAAGGAAAACCTCACTTACAGAAAGACAGACAAAATGAAAAGGCAGAGGACTACGTACCAGATGGAGGAACAAGATAAAGCCCCAGAAAAACAACTCAATGAAGTGGAGATAGGCAACCTTCCAGAAAAAGAATTCAGAATAATGGTAGTGAAGACGATCCAGGACCTTGGAAAAAGAGTGGAGGCAAAGATCGAGAAGACGCAAGAAATGTTTAACAAAGACCTAGAAGAATTAAAGAACAAACAAACAGAGATGAACAATACAATAACTGAAATGAAGACTACACTAGAAGGAATCAATAGCAGGATAACTGAGGCAGAAGAACGGATAAGTGACCTGGAAGACAGAATGGTGGAATGCACTGCTGCGGAACAGAATAAAGAAAAAAGAATGAAAAGAAATGAAGACAGCCTACGAGACCTCTGGGACAACATTAAATGCAACAACATTCACATTATAGGGTTCCCAGAAGGAGAAGAGAGGGAGAAAGGACCCAAGAAAATATTTGAAGAGATCATAGTCGAAAACTTCCCTAACATGGGAAAGGAAATAGCCATCCAAGTCCAGGAAGCACAGAGAGTACCAGGCAGGAGAAAGACGCCAAGATACATAGTAATCAAACTGACAAAAATTAAAGACAAAGAAAAATTATTGAAAGCAATAAGGGAAAAAGGAGAAATAACATACAAGGGAACTCCCATAAGGTTAACAGCTGATTTCTCAGCAGAAACTCTACAAACCAGAAGGTAGTGGCATGGTATACTTAAAGTGATGAAAGGGAAAAACCTACAACCAAGATTACTCTACCTGGCAAGGATCTCATTCAGATTCGACAGAGAAACCAAAGCTTTACAGACAAGCAAAAGCTAAGAGAATTCAGCACCACCAAACCACCTCTACACCAAATGCTAAAGGAACTTCTCTGGGCAGGAAACACAAGAGGAGGAAAAGACCTACAATAACAAACCCATAACAATTAAGAAAATGGTAATTGGAACATATATATTGATAATTATCTTAAACGTGAATGGATTAAATGCTCCATCCAAAAGACACAGGCTCGCTGAATGGATACAAAAACAAGACCCTTATATATGCTGTCTACAAGAGACCCACTTCAGACCTAAGGACACATACAGACTGAAAGTGATGGGATGGAAAAAGATATTCCATGGAAATCAAAAGAAAGCTGGAATAGGAATACTCACATCAGATAAAATAGACATTAAAATAAAGACTAGTACAAGAAACAAAGATGCACACTACATAATAATCAAGGGATCAATCCAAGAAGAAGATGTAACAATTATAAATATATATGCACCCAACATAGGAGCACGTCAATACATAAAGCAACTGCTAACAGCTATAAAAGAGGAAATCAACAGTAACACAATAAAAGTGGGGGACGTTAACACCTCAATTACACCAATGGACAGATTATCCAGACAGAAAATAAATAAGGAAACACAAGCTTTAAATGACACAATAGAACAGATAGATTAAATAGATATTTATAGGACATTCCATCCCAAAACAGCAGATTACACTTTCTTCTCAAGTGCACACAGAACATTCTCTAGGATAGGTCACAACTTGGGTAACAAATCAAGCCTCGGTAAACTTAAGAAAATTGAAATCATATCAAGCATCTTTTACAACAACAGTGCTATGAGATTAGAAATCAATTACAGGGAAGAAGATGTAAAAAACACAAACACATGGAGGCTAAACAATACATTACTAAATAACCAAGAGATCACGGAAGAAGTCAAAGAGAAAATCAAAAAATACCTAGAGACAAATGACAACGAAAACATGATGATCCAAAACCTAAGAGATGCAGAAAAAGCAGTTCTAAGAGGGAAGATCATAGTAATACAAACCTACCTCAAGAAACAAGAAAAATCTCAAACAATTTAACCTTACACCTAAATGAACTAGAGAAAGAAGAAAAAACAAAACTGAAACTTAGTAGAAGGAACGAAATCATAAAGATCAGAGCAGAAATAAATGAAATACAAACAAAGAAAACAATAGCAAAGATCAATAAACCTAAAATCTGGTTCTTTAAGAAGATAAACAAAATTGATAAACCATTAGCCAGACTCATCAAGAAAAAGAGGGAGAGGACTCAAATCAATAAAAGTAGAGGGCCTCCCTGGTGGCGCAAGTGGTTGAGAGTCCGCCTGCCGATGCAGGGGATACGGGTTCGTGCCCCGGTCTGGGAGGATCCCATATGCCGCGGAGCGGCTGGGCCCGTGAGCCATGGCCGCTGAGCCTGCGCGTCCGGAGCCTGTGCTCCGCAACGGGGGAGGCCACAACAGTGAGAGGCCCGCATACCGCAAAAAAAATAAAAAATAAAAAAAAAATAAAAGTAGAAATGAAAAAGGAGAAGTTACAGCAGACACCGCAGAAATACAAAGTATCATAAGAGACTACTCAATGCCAATATAATGGACAACCTGGAAGAAATGGACAAATTCTTAGAAAGGTATAACCTTCCAAGACTGAACCAGGAAGAAGTAGAAAGTATGAACAGACCAATCACAAGTAATGAAATTGAAACTGTGATTAAAATTCTTCCAACAAACAAAAGTTCAGGACCAGATGGCTTCACAGGTGAATTCTATGAAACATTTACAGAAGAGCTAACACCCATCCTTCTCAAATTCTTCCAAAAAATTGCAGAGGAAGGAAGACTCCCAAACTCGTTCTAGGAGGCCACCATCACCCTGATACCAAAACCAGAAAAAGGTACTACAAAAAAAAGAAAACTACAGACCAATATCACTGATGAATATAGATGCAAAACTCCTCAACAAAATACTAGCAAACAGAATCCAACAACACATTAAAAAGGATCATACACCATGATCAATGGGATTTATCCCAGGGATGCAAGGATTCTTCAATATATGCAAGTCAGTCCATGTGATACACCATATTAATAAATTGAAGAATAAAAACCATATGATCATCTCAATAGATGCAGAAAAAGCTTCTGACAAAATTCAACACCGATTTATGATAAAAACTCTCCAGAAAGTGGGCATAATGGGAACCTATCTCAATATAATGAAGGCCATATACAACAAACCCACAGCAAACATCATTCTCAATGGTAAAAAACTGAAACCATTTCCTCTAAGATCAGGAACAGGTCAAGGATGTCCACTCTGGCCACTCTCAACATAGTTTTGGAAGTCCTAGCCATGGCAATCAGAGAAGAAAAAGAAATAAAAGGAATCCAAATTGGAAAAGAAGAAGTAAAACTGTCACTGCAGATGACATGATATTATATACAGAGAATCCTAAAGATGCCACCAGAAAACCAGTAGAGCTAATCAATGAATTTGGTAAAGTTGCAGGATACAAAATTAATGCACAGGAATCTCCTGCATTCCTATACACTAACAACGAAAGATCAGAAAGAGAAATTAAGGAAACAATCCCATTCACCATTGCAACAAAACAATAAAGTACCTAGGAATAAACCTACCTAAGGAGGTAGAGGAACTGTACTCAGAAAACTATAAGACACTGATGAAAGAAATCAAAGAAGACACAAACAGATGGAGAGATATACCATGTTCTTGGATTGAAAGAATCAATATTGTGAAAATGACTATACTACCCAAAGCAATCTACAGGTTCAATGCAACCCCTATCATATTACCAGTGGCATTTCTTACAGAACTAGAACAAAAAATCTTAAAATTTGTATGGAGACACAAATACCCTCCATAGTCAAAGCAGTCTTGAGGGGAAAAAACGGAGCTGGAGGAATCAGATTCCCTGACTTTAGACTATACTAGAAAGTTACAGTAATCAAGATGATATGGTACTGGCACAAAAACAGAAATATAGATCAAGGGAACAGGATAGAAAGCCCAGAGCTAAACCCACACACCTATTGTTAACTAATGTATGACAAAGGAGGCAAGGATATACAATGGAGAAAAGACAGTCTCTTCAATAAGTGGTGCTGGGGAAACTGGACAACTACATGTAAAAGAATGAAATTAGAACACTCCCTAACACCATACACAAAAGTAAGCTCAAAATGGATTAGAGAACTAAATGTAAGACCAGACACTATAAAACTTAGAGGAAAACATAGGAAGAACACTCTTTGACATAAATCACAGCAAGATCTCTTTTGATCCACCTCCTAGAGTAATGGACATAAAAACAAAAATAAACAAATGGGACTTAATGAAACTTAAAAGCTTTCACAAAGCAAAGGAAACTACAAACAGGACAAAACGAACCCTCAGAATGGGAGAAAATATTTACCAAAGAATCAATGGACAAACGATTAATCTCCAAAATATATAAACAGCTCATGCAGCTCAATATTTAAAAAAAACAATCCAATCAAAAAATGGGCAGGAGACCTAAATAGACATTTCTCCAGAGAAGATATACAGATGGCCAAGAAGCACATGAAAAGCTGCTCAACGTCACTAATTATTAGAGAAATGCAAATCAAAACTAAAATGAGGTGTCACCTCATACCAGTTAGAATGGCATCATCAGAAAATCTACAAACAACAAATGCTGGAGAGGGTGTGGAGAAAAGGGAACCCTCTTGCACTGTTGGTGGGAGTGTAAATTGATACAGCCACTATGGAGAACAGTATGGAGGTTGCTTAAAAAACTAAAAATAGAATTACCGTATGACCCAGCGATCCCACTACTGGGCATATACCCTAAGAAAACCATAATTCAAAAAGACACATGCACCCCAATGTTCATTGCCACGCTATTTACAATAGTCAGGTCATGGGAGCAACCTAAATGCCCATGGACAGATGAATGGATAAAGAAGATGTGGTTCATATATACAATGGAATATTACTGAACCATAAAAAGGAACGTAATTGGGTCATTTGTAGAGACGTGGATGGATCTAGAGACTGTCATACAGAGTGAAGTAAGTCAGAAAGAGGAAAACAAATATTGTATAGTAATGCATATATGTGGAATCTAGAAAAATGGTACAGATGAACCGTTCTGCAGGGCAGAAATAGAGACACAGATGTAGAGAACAAACATATGGACACCAAGGGGGGAAAGTGGAGGGGAGGGGTGGTGGTGGTGAGATGAACTGGGAGATTGGGATTGACATGTATACACTAATATGTATAAAATAGATAATAAGAACCTGCTTTATAAAAAATAAATAAAATAAAATTCAAAAATAGAAAAAAATAATTGGAGGTTCCTGGGAAATGCTCTTAAATCTCTATTTCAGTAAAAAGAGAGAAGGGGAAGAATGGGAGGGGAAACTAGGCGACTGGCGTGTGCAGTATGAGTGGAAGATGTGTGAAGGGGAAGCTATTCTAAAGTGAAAATGGGAATCTATTCTAAAGTGAGAACAGGAATCTGTTCTAAAGTGAGAACCAGTACTCCTGGATTCTGCACCTTGTTTGGCTCCAGCTAGCAAAGCAGGAGAGAAGGTAGCATTTACCTTCTCTGAACTTGGATTTTCTCATCTGTAAAATGAATGGATTGACCTGACTGACGTTTAGATTTCCTCCCTGAGTCTGATGCTCATGTTTGTCTTTGAACATAATCATTGTTGAAAAAGGAACTTTGCCTACAAACCCTGTGAGGAGTTTGTGGCTTATTTCAGTAGCAGAGAACTTCAACCAAATTATGATGTAAAAGAGTTAGCTTTCTGACTAGAGCGTTTTGGTCAGTGACTAATTCAAACCAAGGCTCTACAAGTCCACATAAAGCAATATTTTTCTGCACCGCTGAGTACACATGTTTTGCTACCTCTCCACCTCTCTTTTTTCCTCTCTTGCTTCCTACATGTCAGGTTCCTATTTCCTTTGGGTCACTGTAAAAATGATAGGGACTTCTCCCAACCCTATCAGATTGGCTGGGCATTTAGTCTGTGTTTTTGCACATCCTGCCAAAATAAACTTGGTCATTTATGTCTGCTTATTTTCCCTTCTCGACATCAGGTATTGCCTGCATTGCAGAGCCCACACGAAAGTAAGATCTCCCCAATTCAGGCTGCAGTGTCTCTGATGTTAAATTTGGTGGACCTGAAGTCAGACCAACCAGAGGCACCCATCAAACAACAGTATTGTTGTTTCCAAGAGTTTTCAGCTTCTCTGCTGCAGTAATTCAGAGACACTTCAAACAAACAATCTCATGAGAAAGAGAAGAGGTGAGGAGATAAGAGAGAGAAGAGGCAAAATTCTAAGAGAAGGAACCTGAAGAAGAAGTGGTGCCTTACCACACTTCTTTCCATCATATACATTAGAATTTTGTCCTTTTAGGATATATCAATCCACTTTTGGATCAAACTGCAATTTCTACATTAAGAAATTAATTTCAGGTTGATTCTAGCTCCTGATATTTTAGCTAGAGCTCACAATGCATCAGGCTCTGCCTGACCTGAGGAATTTTAGACTTTTTTTTTCAGAATCATTTTCTGAAAGTAGGATTCTGGTAATTTATCTCCCCAACTCAGGAATACTCATTGGCTCCTTGAGCCCAGTATACGTTTGTAGTTTTGAGTCAAGCTGATTTTCTTTTCTCTGTTTCCATTGCTTTTCTACAGCAGCTAACACCTTTCTTATAGGTGGAGATAGTCTTACACATCAGTAGTCACAAAAATACTAAAAGTACTATTCCTATAGCTAAAATTTCATTTTAATTCCTTATTGAAACTATGTTGAATTTTGAGCCCACATACTTTATAAACAAGACGGCCATCAAGTAAGTACCTGAAATTTCCACAAATACTCTGATGGCCTCTGTTTGAATGAATGAGGTGATCTCTATCATTCTCATTTGAAAGTTGTTGAAGAAAAAAACAGAGAAAGATTATATGGTTTGAGGATCTACTGACCAACATCAATACCAATGAGAGGAGGAAAAATGTGATTAAATGAAGACAAAAGAACATCTGTCTTATAATATTGAAAATATTTGTGACAGTAAGGTAGTAGAATCCTGTGTCCAGATGATAATTGTGGAATTTGCTTTCCCAGACATCTTTTCTGTTGTGATAATTAAAGATACATGTACAACTATTATAAATGATTTAGGCATGATTTGGCTGTGAATAACGCTAGATAAATTTAATCAAATCACTTACCAATGTATATAAATGTAAGCAACATAGACCAGAAACAAGTGCATGCTGTTGATGGTTTTCTGTTTCCATGGAAAATTAGTAAAGAGAAAGTAAAAGAAAAGATGAAACAAGAATATTTTAAGTACTTGTTATATGCCAGTCTTGTGCTTGGCAATACAATGGAATATCACTCAGCCATAAAAAAGAATGAAATAATGCCATTTGCAGCAACATGGATGGAGCTAGAGATTATCATGCTAAGTGAAATAAGTCAGACAGAGAAAGACAAATACCGTAAGATATGTGGAATCTAAAATATGATACAAATGAACTTATTTATAAAACAGAAACAGGTTCACAGACACAGAAAATAAACTTATGGTTACCAAAGGGGAAAGTGGGGGAGGGATAATTTTAGACTTTGGAATTAACATATATAGACTACTATATATAAAATAGATAACCAACAAGGACCTACTGTATAGCATAGGGAACTGTACTCAGTATCTTGTAGTAACCTTTAATGGGAAAGAATCTAAAAAAGAAAACATATATATGTGTATGTCTGTGTGTGAATCACTTTGCTGTACACCTGAAACCAACACATTGTAAATCAACTATATTTCAATAAAAACTAAAAAAATTAAGTTTATCAGGAAAAAAATCCTTTCTCAAACCTCCCTAAGGGAATTTACATTGTCCTTATTTTACAGATGAGGAAATAAGCCAGGAGATGTAAAGTAACTTGTCCAAAATCACCCAGCTAGCAAATGGCCAAACTTGGATTTTAGCTGAGCTCAGCCTGACTTCAGAAAGACTGTTCCTTCTACCTTGGTCTCTCGTGATTAGTTTTGTATTCAATCATTCAGTTTATTCCTTCTTGTTCTAGAGAAATTACACAGGATTCGATCACCACTACCTGTACCATTCCAGGTAATATGGTAATTACCAATTTGAAATCATTTTAGCATTGAATATTGAACAATGCACCAGTTTCAAGATGGCATCTCCATTCTGAATGTACACACATTATTTAAAAATAATGTTCTTTTTCATTTTGACCAAGGCATGCCTAATGGCTCAGTTTCTTCCTACTGAGTTCTGACCACCTGAATATTCCTGCTCCACTCTCCTGTGAATGTGACAGCCCAATGCTTACTTAAATACTTTCTCTGAAAAGCCAATAAACCATTCTCCTCTGGCCATAAATGTACTGTTAGCCACCGTTTAAGTTTGATTGCTGCCAAATGAGTATTTGGAAACACATTCCCTAGGTATTAGAGTCTTTCATAATTTAAATTTTCAATATCATCAAGGAGTTGTGAAATTCTCAAAGTAGTATTAATGTTGAACCAACTGAAAATATAAAATAGGCTATGCTGTCTCATGCTTTGGAAGATGAGAAGTAGTTACAGCAAACACAAGAATAGAGTGTTAAATTTCCAAAGAATAAGAAATCACTGTTGAAAACAGTGTACGCCTGTGTGAGATGCCGTAAGAAAATATAGGACAATGGCTTTCTTGATAACTGTGAAAAGTTAAGGCAAGGCACCAACCAGACAGATCTCCCATTTCTCAGATGCCTTTCAGGAAAGGTATCTCTTACTAAAGCTACAAGATCAAAAGTGAGAGACAGAACAAACATTACAATTTATTACCACCATGATACTTCACCAAGAATCCCTCTAGAAGGATAGAATTTCTTGTGACTGCTGAATTTCTGAGCCAGAGGTGACCAAAATCATATACATATATACACACAAACACACATATATATGTGTGTGTATATATATATATATATACATATATATGTGTGTGTATATATATATACATATATATAAATAACATACCATTTAAGCCTTTTACATCCTAAGGTATCTTTGGACAAAAATTTGGGAAATATACACATGAAATATTGATGCTTATCTGTGGTGAATAATCAGGTTAAAGTTATTGATAGAATGGATTGAGATAATTAATAGGGGGATGTGTCACAATGAGTAAATGAATCCATTATAGTATGTTATGTCACGATCCTATCTTTGCTACCATTATTTTAAAATAAAAATAGCATTTAACAAGTTCTGTGCCACAAAGTTGAAAATAGAATGTTATAGAGTTGTCATTATTTCTTTTCTGGGAAAGATTGTGACTGATAAGATAACTATTGCCTAAACTATTTTAGTATGTGGCATTGGCACAAATTCTCTGCTCTGTGTACTAATTACTGTAATTTTATCATTATAATGATTATAATTTCATATTCACTTTATATGAGATACTCTCTTAACACTGCCTGTCATATCACAGTAAATGTGCTTGTAAGATTCTTTTGGGGGGAAACTATTATATCTTATCAACAATGTCTTTAGTAGCTCAATTAGGATATGTCTTCAGGATTTTTATAACACCTCTCATAGAGCCTGTTTTCTAAATGAGAATGTTATCTTTCTAAGAGCTGTGTTGAGATACTGTTATCAGTAGGTACATTTCTAATATTTTTATAAGAAAAAATATTAAAAACCTAAAATTCCATCAAGGAGGTACTTATTAAATTAATAATGATATATGCATACAATAGAACATCAGATATTTACAAAAAGAATGAGGAAACTCCCCATGTACTGATTCAGAAAGGTTTCCAAGGTATATTATGGAATGAAAACAGCAAGTTCAGAATAGTATGTACAGAATATTCTTTGTATAAAATAGGAGATATATAAAAATCTATCCCTATTTTCCTGCATTTTCATAAAGGAAAACTCTGGTAGGATAAATAATAAAGTAATGAGTGGTTTCCTGAAGGTCAGCAGAGGGATAATATGTAGTAACTGAGTGAGTGGAAGATGCAGTTAAAGGCAAACTTTCACTGTATTTCCTTCCTTAGAATCTCTGTTTATGGGTCCTGGTGCCATGAAATGTTTTTTTTTTTTTTTTTTCTTTTTTTTTTTTTGCGGTATGCGGGCCTCTCACTGTTGTGGCCTCCCCCGTTGCGGAGCACAGGCTCCGGACGTGCAGGCTCCGGACGCGCAGGCTCAGCGGCCATGGCTCACGGGCCCAGCCGCTCCGCGGCATATGGGATCCTCCCAGACCGGGGCACGAACCCGTATCCCCTGCATCGGCAGGCGGACTCTCAACCACTTGCGCCACCAGGGAGGCCCCATGAAATGTTTTTGATATTTATACGGCCCGCTACATCAAGCTTTCTTTTATTTCTTTCAGATTTTGAGTCATACATATAAAAGCCTTTATTTAACTTTTGTCATTTTATCACCTACATAAATTTTTACAATTAAATATTTGATCCATTTGTAATTTATTATGGTGCAGATTATGAGAAATAATGGTCATCCAGTTGCCTCAACACTACTGAATGGATTAAAATTTCCCTATTGGGGCTTCCCTGGTGGCGCAGTGGTTGAGAGTCCGCCTGCCGATGCAGGGGACACGGGTTCGTGCCCCGGTCCGGGAAGATACCACATGCCGCAGAGCGGCTAGGCCCGTGAGCCATGGCCGCTGAGCCTGCGCATCCGGAGCCTGTGCTCCGCAACGGGAGAGGCCACAACAGTGAGAGGCCCACGTACTGCAAAAAAAAAAAAAAAAAAAAAAAATTTCCCTATTGATTAGAGATGCTATCTTCTTCACATATGAAATTCCCTCAATATTTTTGAACTTTATATTTTTTTACATTCGTCTGTCTTTGTATATGCCCCATGTTTTAATTACTAAGACTCTATGCTTTAAAATTAATAGGTCTGGTCTGCTCTTATTTTCCTTTTCTTTCAGGGGTTTGCTGCCTTTTAAAAATTTTTTTTTCAAAAAGGTAAATCATTAATAGAATCAGATTGTCTAATTGAAAAATGTTGGCATTTTACTTATTGTGCTAAATTTATCAATTAAGGATACTTGATAACCTTATGATGTGTGTCTTCCTATCCCAAACCTGGTATGTCCTTCTATTTATTCTTCTCTTTGGTATTTCAGCATTATGTTAGTCTTCTTCATATAGGGCTGGTACATTTCTTATTACACTTATTCCTATGTATTTTACACTTCTGTTGATTTTTAAAATTTACTGATTAGTCACATATTCAGACTGGTGGTTGCTTGTATAATATATATGAAGGCTATCACTTTCTGATTATTTTGTACCCATCTACCTTACTGATTTTCTTATTGTTGGTAGCAGTTTTCCAGTTAGTTCTCTTGGACTTTTCAGATATATAATCATATTACCTGCAAATAGTGATAATTCTACCTTCTCCTTTCCCTTTTCCATGTTTCTACTTTCTTTTTCTCATCTAATTACAATGGTTAGTTAAATACACTCTCAAAAACTCTACAAAGACCAGCCAACGGAATGAAGTTTCTAGCAACAGAATCTGGGTGGAAAAATCTTAACCCATTTACACAATGCATTATTTTAAATAAATCTTTTGGTTATATCAACATGACCTGTAAGTTAGAGATTTTTCTTGATGCATTATTTCTAAGGAATGATAAATGATTTCACCAGTCATTAAAACCATCTTCAGTGTATTAGTCTGGAGCTGTACTTGAGGGCCAGGTTACAAATGGTCATAATTCATCTGAAGTATTTTAAGGGAAGATACATAGACAAGATAAAGATTGATTTAGCAATTGATTGGTTAATCCCTCTTTTCCCCAAGCCCGGTATATTGGAAATGGATGGAGCAAAATGTGTGGTTTACACCCCACCCCCCACCCTACTATGTTTCCATTAAATTCTTTTTCTTTTTTCTTTACAAAATTCAGTTTATTTTCTAAAAATGTGGACCGATGGTGGTTGTATAATAAGATGTGCTAGCATTGATAATTTCTTTTCATTTTATTTTTTTATACTTTTTATTGGAGTATAGTTGATTTACAATGTTGTGTTAGCTTCAGGTGTACAGCAAAGTGAATCAGTTATATATACATATGTCCACTCTTTTTAAGATTCTTTTCCCATATAGGTCATTACAGAGTAATGCTATACAGTAGGTCCTCATTAGTTATCTTATATATAGTAATGTGTATATGTCAATCCCAATCTCCTGATTTATCCCTCCCCCTCATACCCCCTAGTAACCATAAGTTTGTTTTCTACATCTGTAACTCTACTTCTGTTTTACAGATAATTGAAGGAAAAAAACCCATATGATCATTTCAATAGATGTAGAAAAAGCTTTTGACAAAATTCAATAAGCATTTATGATGAAAACTCTCCAGAAAGTGGGCATAGAGGGAACCTACCTCAACATAACAAAGGCCATTACGACAAACCCACAGCAAACATCATTCTCAATGGTGAAAAACTGAAAGCATTTCCTTTAAGATCAGGAACAAGACAAGCATGTCCACTGTTGCCACTATTATTCAACATAGATTTGGAAGTTCTAGCCATGGCAATAAGAGAAGAAAAAGAAATAAAAGGAATACAAATTGGAAAAGAAGAAGTAAAACTGTCACTCTTTGCAAATGACATGATACTATACATAGAGAATCCTAAAGATGCCACCAGAAAACTACTAGAGCTAACCAATGAATTTGGTAAAGTTGCAGGATACAAAATTAATACACAGAAATCTCTTGCATTCCTGTACACTAAACAAAAGATCAGAAAGAGAAATTAAGGAAATAATCCCATTTACCATCTCAACAAAATGAATAAAATACCTAGGAATAGACCTACCTAAGGAGGCAAAAGACCTGTACTCAGAAAACTATAAGATATTGATGAAAGAAATGAAAGATGACACAAACAGATGGAGAGATATACCATGCTCCTGGATTGGAAAAATCAATATTGTGAAAATGACTATACTACCAAAGCAATCTACAGATTCAATGCAATCCCTATCAAATCACCAATGGCAGTTTTCACAGAATTTGAACAAAAAAATTTACAGTTTGTATGGGAACACAAAAGACCACAGATAGCCAAAGCAATCTTGAGAAAGAAAAACAGACCTGGAGGAATCAGGCTCCCTGACTTCAAACTATACTACAAAGCTACAGTAATTAAGTTCAATTCTTATATTTGAACATACCCATCATGGTATGTTTAAGAATATTCTTCTTCATCTATGGTAGCAAGATTGTCTGATGAGTTGTATGAGGATATCTATATTTATATCTTTATCTAAAACTTTAATAGCCAATTCAGGGCTGAATTTGGTCCCAATATGAAGCAAAAAATATTTGACAACTAAATGGAATGAATAATAACTAACAGTTGTTAAGTTCAGAGATTCTTCATTTGAGAAGAGAAATGTTAATCAATACCTTTGAAAATCCAAGGCTGGAATTATCAGTTGCAAGACTGGATTTCCACAATCAAAAGTCACAAATAGGGCTTCCCTGGTGGTGCAGTGGTTGAGAGTCCGCCTGCTGATGCAGGGGACACGGGTTCGTGCCCCGGTTCGGGAAGATCCCACATGCCTCAGAGTGGCTGGGCCAGTGAGCCATGGCCGCTGGGCCTGCATGTCCGGAGCCTGTGCTCCGCAACGGGAGAGGCCACAGCAGTGAGAGGCCTGCGTACCACACACACACACACAAAAGTCACAAATGTTACTGACACAAACCTTTAGCATATGTGATAGATGAGGGAGTTCATTATGGAAGGAAAGGCACGTACGTGAATAATAAAGGAAATGCTGAAAGACTACCAAAGTTAAACAGGACACTGTATAGTATTGACACAGACAAATTAAACATAAAACACACACACATATATACAAACATCTCAAGAGAACTTCCTTACAAGTCAGCAGTCACTTGATTTACAAATAAAGTGTCGTCTCAGACCACAGGGGCCACAAACTCCCATGCTCTGGTTTGAAGAGCCCTTAGCTTTTAAGAGTTGATTTACTTTGAATCCTTGAAGCTCATCTCTGGACAAAAATCAAGATCACTAAATCTGCCATGTAGCAAGAAAGCAAGATCAGGATAAAACTTCCCATTTGTGAGTTCTAACATGCTAGTCCAATCCACTGTCCTTTGCAGACTGAGAAAAAAACTGTCGCCATCTGGAAAAGCTAATGAAAGTTGGCTCCTTATTCTAACTCCCGCATTTAGCCAAGCTACCATTACCTTACAGATCTACAGAATACAGACAGAATAGAGCATCCACTCACCCATGGAAATCCACCAGCATATGTTATTTTAGGATACCAAGATGAGTGTTTCTTACTCATTATGTCTACCAAATTGGTAACACTAAGGTTATCTTTCCATATCAGAGAGTTTACATTTTAACCTAGACTTTCAATGATGAATAGAGAGTGATTTCTACCAGGTGAAAATCTTATTTATCTATCCTAGGCTAAGAGTAAAAAACCCTGAATGAGAGCCAAAAGACACATGAACCAGATTATATGTACTCAGAGGAATTTGTAAATCAAGTGACTGCTGATTTGTAAGGCGTGTGTGTGTGTGTGTGTGTGTGTGTGTGCGTGTGCGTGTGTGTGTGTGTGTGTGTGTTATTTAACTTGTCTGTATCAATGCTATACAATGCCAGGTTTTGTAAATTATCCAATATATAGTCATTACCTATTGAAAAGACTGAATATTGGCTTGGAGGCATTGGCTGAACTTTACCATAGTTCTTTTTATAATTAGATTTTTTAAAAACTTAGCCCCAAATGCTGCTACTTTTAGCCTGATACAGCAGGGTCTAGTTAAGCTATGCTATATGCTTTTCAATTAAACCATAACTTTCACATATGCATTTTGTTGTGCTCGCCCAACATTAAATAAATGGATAACACCTGAATAAATTCAGAGTCCCAGCCTACACCAGTTCTTGGACCTAAATTACCAGTGAGAGGTTTTTCATTTTCGTTTCATCAAGAGTTTTGCTTAATTGAGGTAAAGCAAGAGTTACTTAAGTACAACCTCTAAAAACAGGTAATAGTAAATTACATAATAGTATTTATGACTGACCCATTTCTCAACCTATTTAAATCTGGAAATATATGTAATAAATTTGAGTCTGGTTTATACACTTGGACTATTCATATATACAGTAAAGCTCTTTCATAAAGCTTCTTATCAGGGGAAATGTCTTAGAAAGGAAATGGAAAATTATGGGCATGGAGATAGGACATGAGATTTCAGCCTCCTATTTTACATTTATATCTCCTATTTGTATTAAAAGACACAGCTACGGACAATGACACTGTACATGTGTATAACATGTCAAGGAGTCTCATATCCTCAGCAATTCTTGGAACACTAAGAACTCTGTGGCCTCTCCCTACTGCTGATATCATTTTTCTAGTAGCTTTTTCTTGGTAAAGCTGAGTGACAATGACAATAAATGTGAAGTTTCTCATTTTGAAAGCTTCAGCACTTGATTTTTATTAGGTATCTGTTGTGTGGCCTTGTGCAGAGAAGGCATTTAATGGATATTGGTTAATGATGATCACTCCCTGCCAAATAAAATTAAATATTATGCATGATGTAGATGCAGATAAATTGGATGAAGAAACTGAATAATTCTGTGAAAGATCTAAATCTTCAAATTGTAGTCTGTGAACTACTTGCCTTTTGGGCTTCTTGTTAAAAGTAAAAATCCTTAGCCCATACCTAAGGCCCTGTGATTAAGAGCCTATGGTTCTGGAAATTTTAATTTTTAACAATTTCTTGGGCGATGCTCCTGCAGTATAAAATTTGACCACCATTAACCATTAAATCTTGGATTCTTAAAAGACTTCTAATTACCTAGATGTTCATTTTCATTTAGACTGCTAGAAAGAAAATCTACAGAGAATACGATTTTCAATACTAAATTCTGAATTTGTTTCCACATGGTAAAAATAATACTTAGTATACAAAGTCTTAAGCTATGCCTGTAAAATTTTTTAAAACACAGCATAAAACTGAAATATTCCCAATGGCAAATATCTGACTTGTGAAGAAAATCTTCGATTTTTGACAAATTTTTAATCAGTAAGTTTGGTGATAAGTCAACAAAGAAGTTTTGAATCAATTTACTAATGGAAAGGTCAGGAAGAAAAAGACAACAGCATACAACAAAACTTTTTACTTTACCATGAACAGCAGGAGAATGTGTGAAAGCCAAAGCTGGAGAATTTTTAGAATTAAGTGCAACATAAAATGATATCATAACACTACTTCTCAAATATAAAAAGCAAAGGCAAGGGACCCAGTAAGAAGATCTGGGATGAAAGAAAGGCTCCCAGAATGAGGAAGGCAACTACCACACCTGGAATTCAATTCACATCTAGAAGAAATTTACACACTGCAATGCATCCAGGAGAGAAAGCAGGGCTTATGAAAGTTAAAAGAAATTTGGGTGCTTTGTCTGAAAATGAAGAGTTTTGACCTGAGTGTAGATGACGGTTGAGGATACAAGCTGGGGCTGGTGATGTCAGATCTAAACTGATAGCTATACTCACTGCTTAAAGGGGTATCATAAGAAGAGGGGTTAAACTAACATGGGTTTGCAAATAAAACATGAAGACCAAAAGATAGAAGTAATAGGAAAACTGAAATACGGAGAAAGTTTCTAAAGGAAATTCAATGAACACCATCCTACAGAGGAATAGGATGACCGTGGGTTAATGAGTTCCCTGTCTTGGAGGAACAATCGTCTGGGATGTTGTAAAACAGGAGTTCTCAGACTTAACGGGCATATGGACCATGTAAAGATCATGTTAAGTTGCAGATTCTGGTTCAGGAGGTCTGGGTGAGACTTGAGTTTTTTTATGTCTAACATAACTCCCAGGTGAAGCCAGTGCTGCTGGCCTGAGTAAAACATTTTGACTAGCAAGATTCTAAGGGACTTTTCAAATCTAAGATTACAGAATAGATTTTGTGGCTCTCCCTTTCTGCGTGATCATTGAACTATTTCCTTATCTTTTCTTTGTCTCAGATGTCCTCCATTGTAAATTGGAAATAATAAGGGTTTTGCTTTGTGGGGATGTTTGGGGGATTCAGTGAATTAATGCAGGCAAAATGCACGCAAAAGAGAGCCTTACGTATAGTAAATACCCAATAAATGTCAGCCTTTATCATCACCATCATTATTATAAAACGAAAAATTTTTTAAATGCAGAGTGCTTTGGCTTTTTCTGACTTCCATCTTAGTTGATATAATCAGATTGTGTTTATTATCTCAACGGAGCAGTGATGTCATAGAGTTTATCCTCCTTACTGCCAGACAGAACTCCGACTGCAGCCTAAAGTCACTTCTAGGTTTTGCTAAATTCCAAAGGAAATGAAATCTGCAATGACTCTATTATGCAAATAACAGTAATGTTGAAGAAACATGGGAATGAATTTCTAGAGGCACAGTTTTCAGTCCTGTCTCTAATTAGCCACGTAAACAACAAGTATTCGCCTAAGCCTGACAATCCCACAATGCAGAAGAACATGTGTTCTTTTTACACATGACCCAAACCTCCAGGACATCTTTAATGGATTGATGATTTAGCCATAGGCTTCCAAGAAACAGAGGCTCCCATCATCATTCTTTGGGCTCCATCGTCTCCATCATTTCCTCTGACTTCTGGCTAATGCCCTGCTTCTAGTTACCAAGAATTTTTGGCACTTAAGCTCATATCAAAGTAAAAGGCTATGAAACCTACCTAATCGGTGACTGTAGCTTAATGAAAATATCTGACCTTTTAAATCTTGGTACCCAATAAAGAGCTGAACCTTACTCCCCAAATGCTTTAGCTAACTAAGAAAAAAATCTAAACTTTAAAATGAACATTTAAAGTTCACTTAATGTGTCACTTCCAAAGGCCAATTATAATCTGAAAATAGTTTTAAGTGAAGGATATCTGTTAAGTAAATAAGCATGTGGTAAATCATCAAATATCTATTGAACTCTTACCATGAGGTCAGCTCTGTGCTAAGTGTTATGGAGACTATAATAAAATGCCTAAGACAGAGGAGTTTAACATAGTAGCTAAGAGGATAATACTTACATCCATGGAAAAGTTAGAGACAATTCAAAACTGACATAAGCAGAATGAGCTTTGGGTACCACAAACTCTACAGCACCTCCGCCTGCTTCTCTCTCTCTCTTTTTTCACTTCCATTCGGTTTCCTCTACTTAGCTTTTTCTTTTTTTTTTCACGACATTTCTGAAATTCTATAAAAGTTACTTACATATTACACTTATTGTCTATTCTTGTTTTCCCCTGTGAGAATGTAAATTCCACCGGGATGGAATTTTTGTCCTTGCTTATTGATGTATCTCGAGTCCCTAGAAGAGCGCTCGGGACCACAGTAGTACACAATAACTATGGCTTGAGTGAGGGAATGACTCATTCAAGAGACTGATGCCAAGTTTAATCCTGCATTTTACAGTTCATAGCCCTCTTTTGTTCCTCATATGAAGAGGTGAGCAGAAAATATTATATTATTTTATTTTTTTGGCTGCCACCACACGGCATGCAGTATCCTTAGTACCCCATCCAGGGGTGGAACCCTTGCCCCCTGCAGCGGAAGCACGGAGTCTTAACCACTGGACCGCCAGGGAAGTCCCAGAAAATATTTTATAACTGACTAGTTTATATGAGTTGTATTTGTCTTCTGTACTCTACAATTCCTGTTGACAGCTAAAAACTAGACCGATCTAAAGATGTAAAATAATGAGAATAAATTACAGATCACTATTGCCATTCCAAAAGGAAATGAAATCTGCAATGATTCCATTATGCAAATAATAGTAACACTGAACAAACGTGGGAATGGATTTTTAGAGTTCTCGTTCTGCAGCCCGCCTCCAATTAGCCATGTAAACTAATAGTATCTCTTGACCTCAAAGTTCCAATGTCTTCAACTGAAATACGAAATTATATCGTAATGATAACTAATCATATTTAACTTTAACATCTAACTTTTTATAGCACCAACTCCATTTTGCCCACTCCATCCCAGTAGCCCCCCAATTCTATTCATATTTCAAGTTCAACGAATTAGAAAAGACACAGAAATGAACAAAGAAGAAGGAGAATAATGTCTGATAGGAAACATTTACTGCTATTATCATTATAAGCAGGATGATAAATATAAATCAGATAAAAAAAATACTCCACTGACCAAGAATCAGGTTTCTTGGAATTCTAACCTAGTCCTGCTTCCCCTCTGCAAACCAAGAAACAAACAAACAAAAAACCTGAAAGTAAATTTAAAAGGCCCTTGAATGGTGAAAATTGTGTCATTACATTTATCCTCTAGACCTGTTTGGTAACCTCAGACTCTCACTCAGAGTCTATTTACTTCACACATAATTCTTTTGGGCTTGAATCTGTTTTTCCCAATACAAAGAGAACAGAAGCAGCAAATTTTATAATGTTACTGAGGAAGCCCATGTATTGTCAAAATAAATAAGCTAAAGCTGTTGAGAGTTAAAGACTTACATTCAAAGATAAGCTATTGAAAAAACTTATTGTAAACATTTTATTAGCATCATTATATTACAGCAAATTAAAAAATGTTTTCTTGACAGTGATCCTGACTTAAGAGTAAATTAAATTATATTGATTACCTGGTATAAGAAGGCAGGCTACACTTTTTGCTAGAAGTGTTCCCATTAAAAATAGTTGACCTGTAAAAAATTTTATTTGAGGTATCTGGAAAGATGACCTCATATCAAACTTTTAAGCCTAAGTGATGTTGTATAATGTGATACTGCATTCTCTCTCCCTGGATTTCCCTGGTTATGATTAATAAGGATATTTTGGCACTCCTCTTGTATCAATACATTTTCTCATTATATCAATATTTAGTATGCATTGGGCAATGTGGGGACCTGCAATGTAAAGCACAGGTCTGGATCTTGATAGTATAGGAGTAGATGGACAAGTCAGATTAAGAAGGAATGGTTTAGAGCATGTGCTTTGGAGAAGGATTATAAGCTCATGCTTACTAGATGTGTGACAATGGGCAAGCTACTTAATAACTCTGTTACAAAGGTTCCACAGCTGTAAAACGGTGATCATGATACCTATTTCCAGAGATGTGAAGATTAAATAAAATACATATGCCAAGCACTTATATTTAGAGCCTGAAATAAGGATGCGAGACAAATACTTGCTGGTGAATGAATCAACTGGGTTATCTGGGGCAAGTTATTCAAGAACTTCTGTTGTTTCATCTGTAAAATAGGGAAAATGGTGCTTAACTTCATACAGTGGTTGTAAAAAATAAATGAAACTACACATATAATGTACTTATGTACCTGGAACATAATGTAACCCCAGAGTCCAGTAAAAACCCAATAAATTGTATTCTTTAGAAATATTATGTTTTAATAATTTAGAAAACAAATGCCAAGGTACATGGTATAAGTTCAGAAAAAGAGCAGACCAGGTCCCCGGAGGAAGATGGCGGAGTAAGACGCGGAGATCACCTTTCTCCCCACAGATACATCAGAAATTCATCTACACGTGGAGCAACTCCTACAGAACACCTACTGAACGCTGACAGAAGACCTCAGACCCCCCAAATGGCAAGAAACTCCCCACATACCTGGGTAGGGCAAAAGAAAAAAAGAATAAACAGAGACAACAGGATAGGGACGGGACCTGCACCAGTGGGAGGGAGCCGTGAAGGAGGAAAGGTTTCCACACACTACAAGCCCCTTCGCGGGCGGAGACTGCAGGTGGCGGAGGGGGAAAGCTTCGGAGTAGTGGAGGAGAGCACAGCAACAGGGGTGTGGAGGGCAAAGCGGAGAGATTCCGGCACAGAGGATCGGTGCCCTCAGGCACACACCAGCCCGAGAGCCTTGTCTGCTCAGCCGCCGGGGCGGGCGGGGCTGAGAGCTGAGGCTCGGGTATCGGCTTTCAGTCGGAGCGCAGGGAGAGGACTGGGGCTGGCGGCAGGAAGAGAGCCTGAAGGGGTTAGTGCACCACGGCTAGCCCGGAGGGAGTCCGGGGAAAGGGTCTGGAGCTGCCGAAGAGGCAAGAGACTTTTTTCCCTTTTGTTTCCTGGTGCGCGAGGAGAGGGCATTAAGAGGGCTGCTTGGGGAAGCGCCGGAGATAGGCGCGAGCCGCGGCTAAAGGCGCGGACCTCGGAGACGGGCGTGGGACGCTGGGGCTGCTGCTGCCGCCGCCGCCGCGGGGCCTGTGTGCGAGCGCGGGTCACTGTCCGCCCCGCCTTCCGGGGGGCCTGTGCACCCCGCCACTGCCGGGGTCCCGAGACCCGGGGACGGCTTTTCCGGGAAATCGCACGGAGCGCCTCGGGCTGCTGCAACGTCACGCCGGCCTCTGCCGCCGCAGGCCCGCCCCACACTGCGCGCCCCTCCCTCCCCTCTGCCTGAGTGAGCCAGAGCCCCCGAATCAGCGGCTCCTTTAAACCCGTCCTGTCTGAGCGAAGAACGGACGCCGTCCAGCGACCTACACGCAGAGGCGGGGCCCGGTCCAAGGCTGAGACCCGGGAGCTGTGAGAGCAGACAGGGAAATCTCTCTGTGCAGCCTCGGAGGCAGCGGATTAAAGCTCCACAGTCCATTTGATGTGCCCTGCGTCTGTGGAGTGCATAAATGGACAGCGAATCATCCCAAATTGAGGAAGTGGACTTTGAGGACAAGATTTAAGACTTGCCCCCCTTTTCCTCTTTTTACAACGAATTATCCCAAATTAAGGATGTGGACTTAGAGAGAAAGATTTCAGACTTCACGCCCTTTTCCTCTTTTTACAACGAATTATCCCAAATTGAGGAGGTGGACTTGGAGAGCAAGATTTTTGATTTTCCCCCCTGCTCTCTTTTTGTGAATGTGTATGTGTAATCTTCTGTGTAAGATTCTCTCTGTATAGCTTTGCTTCCACCATATGTCCCAGGGTTCTATCTGTCCGTTTTTTTTTCAATAATTACTTTTTAATTTTAATAACGCTACTATGTTTCATACTTTATTCTATTTTACTTTACCTGCTCTTTCTTTTTTTCTTACCTTCCCTTCCTCCCTCCCTCCCTCCGCTCCTCCTTTCCTTCTTTCTTTTTCTTTCCTTCCTCCCTCCCTCCCTCCTGTCTTTCTTTCTTTCTTTCCTTCCTCCCTCCCTCCCTCCCTTCTTCCATTCACTCTTCCTTTTGCTTTCATTCCTCCCTCCCTCCCTCCTTTCTTTCTTTCTTCCTTCCTTCCTTTCTTCCCTTCTTCCTTTCTTTCCCTCTCTCTTTCTTTCTTCTACTAATTCTTTCTTTCTACTTTTTCTCCCTGTTATTCTGAGCCGGCTGGATGAAAGGCTCTTGGTGCTGCAGCCAGGAGTCAGTGCTGTGCCTCTGAAGTGGGAGAGCCAAC
Organism: Mesoplodon densirostris; assembly: GCF_025265405.1. NCBI lineage: Eukaryota > Metazoa > Chordata > Mammalia > Artiodactyla > Ziphiidae > Mesoplodon > Mesoplodon densirostris. The sequence continues at coordinate 63,908,219 of NC_082666.1, read as the reverse complement.
TTCAGGACACGGGTCCACAAGAGACCTCCCAGCTCCACATAATATCAAGCAGCGAAAATCTCCCAGAGATCTCCATCTCAACACCAGCACCCAGCTTCACTCAACGACCAGCAAGCTACAGTGCTGGTCACCCTATGCCAAGCAACTAGCAAGGCAGGAACACAACCCCACCCATTAGCAGAGAGGCTACTTAAAAACATAATAAGGCCACAGGCACCCCAAAACACACCACCAGACGTGGACCTGTCCACCAGAAAGACAAGATCGAGCCTCAACCACCAGAACACAGGCATTAGTCCCCCCCACCAGGAAGCCTACACAACCTACTGAAACAACCTTAGCCACTGGGGACAGACACCAAAAACAACGGGAACTACGAATCTGCAGCCTTCAAAAAGGAGACCCCAAACACAGTAACATAAGCAAAATGAGAAGACAGAAAAACACACAGCAGATGAAGGAGCAAGATAAAAACCTACCAGACCTAACAAATGAAGAGGTAATAGGCAGTCTACCTGAAAAAGAATTCAGAATAATGATAGTAAAGCTGATCCAAGATTCTATTTCCAAGATCCAAAATCTTGGAAATAGAGTAGACAAAATGCAAGAACCAGTTAACAAGGACCTAGAAGAACTAAAGATGAATCAAGCATCGATTAAAAACACAATAAATGAAATGAAAAATACTCTAGATGGGATCAATAGCAGAATAACTGAGGCAGAAGAACGGATAAGTGAGGTGGAAGATAAAATAGTGGAAATAACTGATGCAGAGCAAAATAAAGAAAAAAGAATGAAAAGAACAGAGTACAGTCTCGGAGACCTCTGGGACAACATTAAACGCACCAACATTCGAATTATAGGGGTTCCAGAAGAAGAAGAGAAAAAGAAAGGGACTGAGAAAATATTTGAAGAGATTATAGTTGAAAACTTCCCTAATATGGGAAAGGAAATAGTTAATCAAGTCCAGGAGGCACAGAGAGTCCCATACAGAATAAATCCAAGGAGAAATACGCCAAGACACATATTAATCAAACTGTCAAAAATTAAATACAAAGAAAACATATTAAAAGCAGCAAGGGAAAAACAACAAATAACACACAAGGGAATCCCCATCAGGTTAACAGCTGATCTCTCAGCAGAAACTCTACAAGCCAGAAGGGAGTGGCAGGACATAATTAAAGGGATGAAGGAGAGAAACCTGCAACCAAGATTACTCTACCCAGCAAGGATCTCATTCAGATTTGATGGAGAAATTAAAACGTTTACAGACAAGCAAAAGCTGAGACAGTTCAGCACCACCAAACCAGCTTTACACCAAATGCTAAAGGAACTTCTCTAGGCAAGAAACACAACAGAAGGAAAAGACCTACAATAACGAACCCAAAACAATTAAGAAAATGGGAATAGGAACATACATATTGCTAACTACCTTAAATGTAAATGGACTAAATGCTCCCACCAAAAGACACAGAGTGGCTGAATGGATACAAAAACAAGACCCATATATATGTAGTCTACAAGAGACCCACTTCAGACCTAGAGACACATACAGATTGAAAGTAAGGGGATGGAAAAAGATATTCCATGCAAATGGAAATCAAAAGAAAGCTGGAGTAGCAATTCTTATATCAGACAAAATAGACTTTAAAATAAAGACTATTAGAAGAGACAAAGAAGGACACTACATAACGATAAAGGGATCGATCCAAGAAGAAGATATAACAATTGTAAATATTTATGCACACAACATAGGAGCACCTCAATACATAAGGCAAATACTAACAGCCATAAAAGGGGAAATCGACAGTAACACAATCATAGTAGGGGACTTTAACACCCCACTTTCACCAATGGACAGATCATCCAAAATGAAAATAAATAAGGAAACACAAGCTTTAAATGATACATTAAACAAGATGGACTTAGTTGATATTTATAGGACATTCCATCCAAAAACAACAGAATACACATTTTTCTCAAGTGCTCATGGAACATTCTCCAGGATAGATCATATCTTGGGTCACAAATCAAGCCTTGGTAAATTTAAGAAAATTGAAATTGTATCAAGTATCTTTTCCGACCACAATGCTATGAGACTAGACATCAATTACAGGAAAAGATCTGTAAAAAATACAAACACATGGAGGCTAAACAATACACTACTCAATAACGAAGTGATCACTGAAGAAATCAAAGAGGAAATTAAAAAATACCTAGAAACAAATGACAATGGAGACACGACGACCCAAAACCTATGGGACGCAGCAAAAGCAGTTCTAAGGGGGAAGTTTATAGCAATACAATCCCACCTTAAGAAACAGGAAACATCTCGAGTAAACAACCTGACCCTGCACCTACAGCAATTAGAGAAAGAAGAAGAGAAAACCCCCAAAATTAGCAGAAGGAAAGAAATCATAAAGATCAGATCAGAAATAAATGAAAAAGAAATGAAGGAAACGATAGCAAAGATCAACCAAACTAAAAGCTGGTTCTTTGAGAAGATAAACAAAATTGACAAACCATTAGCCAGACTCATTAAGAAAAGAAGGGAGAAGAGTCAAATCAACAGAATTAGAAATGAAAAAGGAGAAGTAACAACTGACACTGCAGAAATACAAAAGATCATGAGAGATTACTACAAGCAACTCTATGCCAATAAAATGGACAGCCTGGAAGAAATGGACAAATTCTTAGAAATGCACAACCTGCCAAGACTGAATCAGGAAGAAATAGAAAATATGAATAGACCAATCACAAGCACTGAAATTGAAACTGTGATTAAAAATCTTCCAACAAACAAAAGCCCAGGACCAGATGGCTTCACAGGCAAATTCTATCAAACATTTAGAGAAGAGCTAACACCCATCCTACTCAAACTCTTCCAAACAATATCAGAGGAAGGAACACTCCCAAACTCATTCTACGAGGCCACCATCACCTTGATACCAAAACCAGGCAAGGATGTCACAAAGAAAGAAAACTACAGGCCAATATCTCTGATGAACATAGATGCAAAAATCCTCAACAAAATACTAGCAAACAGAATCCAACAGCACATTAAAAGGATCATACACCATGATCAAGTGGGGTTTATTCCAGGAATGCAAGGATTCTTCAATATACGCAAATCAATCAATGTGATACACCATATTAACAAGTTGAAGGAGAAAAACCATATGATCATCTCAATAGATGCAGAGAAAGCTTTCAACAAAATTCAACACCCATTTATGATAAAAACCCTGCAGAAAGTAGGCATAGAGGGAACTTTCCTCAACATAATAAAGGCCATATATGACAAACCCACAGCCAACATTGTCCTCAATGGTGAAAAACTGAAACCATTTCCACTAAGATCAGGAACAAGACAAGGCTGCCCACTCTCACCACTCTTATTCAACCTAGTTTTGGAAGTTTTAGCCACAGCAATCAGAGAAGAAAAGGAAATAAAAGGAATCCAAATTGGAAAAGAAGAAGTAAAGCTGTCACTGTTTGCAGATGACATGATACTATACATAGAGAATCCTAAAGATGCTACCAGAAAACTACTAGAGCTAATGAATGAATTTGGTAAAGTAGCAGGATACAAAATTAATGCACAGAAATCTCTGGCATTCCTGTACATTAATGATGAAAAATCTGAAAATGAAATCAAGAAAACACTCCCATTTACCATTGCAACAAAAAGAATAAAATATCTAGGAATAAACCTACCTAAGGAGACAAAAGACCTGTATGCAGAAAATTATAAGACACTGATGAAAGAAATTAAAGATGATACAAATAGATGGAGAGATGTACCATGCTCCTGGATTGGAAGAATCAATATTGTGAAAATGACTCTACTACCCAAAGCAATCTACAGATTCAATGCAATCCCTATCAAACTACCACTGGCATTTTTCACAGAACTAGAACAAAAAATTTCAAAATTTTTTGGAAAAACAAAAGACCCCGAATAGCCAAAGCAATCTTGAGAACGAAAAACGGAGCTGGAGGAATCAGGCTCCCTGACTTCAGACTATACTACAAAGCTACAGTAATCAAGACAGTGTGGTACTGGCATAAAAACAGAAAGATAGATCAATTGAACAGGATAGAAAGCCCAGAGATAAACCCACGCACATATGGTCACCTTATCTTTGATAAAGGAGGCAGGAATGTACAGTGGAGAAAGGACAGCCTCTTCAATAAGTGGTGCTGGGAAAACTGGACAGGTACATGTAAAAGTATGAGATTAGATCATTCCCTAACACCATACACAAAAATAAGCTCAAAATGGATTAAAGACCTAAATGTAAGGCCAGACACTATCAAACTCTTAGAGGAAAACATAGGCAGAACACTCTATGACATAAATCACAGCAAGATCCTTGTGGACCCACCTCCTAGAGAAATGGAAATAAAAACAAAGATAAACAAATGGGACTTAATGAAACTTCAAAGCTTTTGCACAGCAAAGGAAACCATAAACAAGACCAAAAGACAACCCTCAGAATGGGAGAAAATATTTGCAAATGAAGCAACTGACAAAGGATTAATCTCCAAAATTTATAAAGAGCTCATGCAGCTCAATAGCAAAAAAACAAACAACCCAATCCAAAAATGGGCAGAAGACCTAAATAGACATTTCTCCAAAGAATATACAGACTGCCAACAAACACATGAAAGAATGCTCAACATCATTAATCATTAGAGAAATGCAAATCAAAACTACAATGAGATATCATCTCACACCAGTCAGAATGGCCATCATCAAGAAATCTAGAAACAATAAATGCTGGAGAGGGTGTGGAGAAAAGGGAACACTCTTGCACTGCTGGTGGGAATGTGAATTGGTACTGCCACTATGGAGAACGGTATGGAGGTTCCTTAAAAAACTAAAAATAGAACTACCATATGATCCAGCAATCCCACTACTAGGCATATACCCTGAGAAAACCATAATTCACAGAGAGACATGTATCAAAATGTTCATTGCAGCTCTATTCACAATAGCCCGGAGCTGGAAACAACCTAAGTGTCCATCATCGGATGAATGGATAAAGAAGATGTGGCACATATATACAATGGAATATTACTCAGCCATAAAAAGAAATGAAACTAAGCTATTTGTAATGAGGTGGATAGACCTAGAGTCTGTCATACAGAGTGAAGTAAGTCAGAAAGAGAAAGACAAATATTGTATGCTAACACATATATATGGAATTAAAAAAAAATGTCATGAAGAACCTAGGGGTAAAACGGGAATAAAGACACAGACCTACTTGAGAATGGACTTGAGGATATGGGGAGGGGGAAGGGTAAGCTGTGACAAAGCGAAAGAGAGGCATGGACATATATACACTACCAAATGTAAGGTAGATAGATAGTGGGAAGCAGCCGCAGAGCACAGGGAGATCAGCTCAGTGCTTTGTGACCGCCTGGAGGGGTGGGATGGGGAGGGTGGGAGGGAGGGAGATGCATGAGGGAAGGGATGTGGGAACAGATGTATATGTATGACTGATTCACTTTGTTATAAAGCAGAAACTAATAAAAAATAAATTAAAAAAAAGAAAAATAAATAAATAAATAAAGATAAGCAAGATAGGAGACTATTAAAAAAAAAAAAAAAAAAAGAGCAGACCAGTGCGGGTGGGAGTCAAAAGGTAAGGCTGCATTTAGAAGGTGCAGCCCTCAGTTACAGTTCTGTAACTCTGACGGGGCCTGATGGAATCAGCCCCTCTGTCCACTCTTTTCTTGGTGCCTTAAGGGGATAGTGGGCATGGATGAGGCCCTAACAATTAGATCATGAGGGGTAATTATCCACAAGGAGCTGGAGATGGGAACTTCAAAAAGGAAAGAATAAAAGTGGAGTAAAAATGGGAAATGGAGAAAATGGAAAAACATTAAGTAAAAGTACTTGATTAATCTAAGAAATCTAAGAAAAAAGAAATAAAAAATAAAAACATGAGCCAAATAGAAAACAAATAACAAGAAGGTAAATTTAAGCCGAACTAGATCAGCAATTCCATTAACTATAAAGGAGCTAAACAGACAAATTAAAAGATAAAGATTATAAGACTATATTAAAAAGAAAACAATATTGTTTTAAAATAAGTGATCTTTTAAAAATAAGGTCACAGAAAGAGTAATAGGAAAAGATATATCTTACCAGCACTAACCTAAATAAAGTTGATGTGATTATATTAAAATCAGATGAAATGGACTCCTCTTTTATTAAGCTATAAAACACATACTGTAAAATTCACTTTTTTTTTTTAACTGTACTAGTTTATGGGTTTTGACAAATACTTACAGGTCTCTAACCACCACCACAATCAAGATAATTCACTGTTCTATCACCCTCCTCCCCTCCCAAATAGGCCACTAGTCAACCCCTTTGCAGTCAACTCTTTTCTAGTAGCCCATGGAAATCACTGATCTCTTTTATGTCCATATAACTCTGCCTTTTCCATCATGTAATATAAATGGAATAATACAGAATGTACACTTTGAGTACGACTTCTTTCCATTACCATAAAGCATTTAAGATCCATCCACACTGTTGTATTACTTGCTCATTTCTTTGTATTCTGGTAGTATTGTGTTATACAGTTGTACCAGTTTGTTTAACCAGTACCTAGTTCAAACATCTGGATTGTTTCCAGTTTTGTACAACTACAAATAAAGCCACTATAAACATTCACATATAAGTTTTTGTGAGAACATAAGGTTTCATTTCACTTGAGTAAATAGCTAGGAGTGGGATTGCAGGGTTGTATGATAAGTGTATTTTTAACTTTATAAGAAACTGCCAAATTGTTTTCTAAAGTGTCTGGGCCATGTTGTATTCCCACCAGCAATGTGTGAAAGTTCCAGTTGCTCTGCATCCATGTCAACAGTTGTTATGATAAGTAGCTTTTAAAACTTTATCTGTCCAAATAGGTGTGTTGTGGTATCTCATTGTGGCTCTAATTTTCATTCTCCTGACAAATAACTTGCCTAATCTTTTGGTGCTTCTTTTCCATTTGTATATTTGTTTTGGTCAGATGTCTCTTCATATGTTTTGCCCATTGTTTGATTGAGGTTTGGGTTTTGTTTTTCTTGTTATTGAGAGTAGAAAGTTCTTTATAAATTTTAGATAAAAGTCCTCTGTGAGATATGTGATTTACAAAAATTTTCTCTCAGTCTGAGGCTTTGCTTTTCCACTCTCTTAACACATGAACCAAATTATTTTTTCTTTTATAGACCATGCTTTTGCTGTTGTATCTAAGAAATCATTGCCAGCCCCAAATAGCAAGGGTTATTTTCTTGTTTTTTTTCCTAGACGTTTTGTAGTTTTACATATTACACAAAACTCTATGATTGTTGTTAATTTTCATAGAGATGTGAGGTATGGACTAAGGTGTGTGTGTGTGTGTGTGCGTATGGCATGAGAGTATTTAATTGTTTCAGAGACTTTCTTTTTTTTTTCAGAAAATACTATTCTTTCTCTATTGAATTACCTTTGCCCGTTTGGTGAACATCGGTTGTTTATATCTTTGTGGGTCTGTTTCTGGACCCCACTGACCTCTATATCTAGATAACTAGATATCCTTTAATACAACACACTGTCTTGATTTCTGTAATTTCATAATGAGTCTTGAAATCATGTAAAGTGACATTAGATACAATATAAAATAAAGGGAGACCTACAACTGATTTATGAATTTAAAGAATCCATACTGGGCTTCCCTGGTGGCGCAGTGGTTGAGAGTCCGCCTGCCGATGCAGGGGACACGGGTTCGTGCCCCGGTCTGGGAAGATCCCACATGCCGCGGAGCGGCTGGGCCCGTGAGCCATGGCCGTTGAGCCTGCGCGTCCGGAGCCTGTGCTCCGCAACGGGAGAGGCCACAACAGTGAGAGGCCCACATACTGCAAAAAAAAAAAAAAAAAGAATCCATACTGCAAAATTTGTCACTTTTTTCCACATTGGTTTTATGGATATATAAAATACCAGTAATATTTTCCTTCTGTTGCTCTTTTATTTTCTGAAGCATGATAAATTGCTTCTGAAATGTTTATATGAAATTAAAAGGCCAAGAATAGTCTAGACCACTGAGGAAGAAGAAAATATTAGGGACTTGCCCTCTAATTTATCAAAATTATTACAAAGCTACAGTAATTAATACACTATATCACGCACACAGGGATAGACAAATATACCAATGAAACAGAGTAGAAAGAAATCACCAGAAACAGACCCAAACATAAACAGACATTTAATATGATGGATGGCATTACAGATAGTTGAAAAAGATGGACTTTTCATAAAACGTTAGGACAACTGACTATTATATAGAAAAATAAATTTGGACCCTTCTTCACACAATGTATAAAAACAACTGCAGATTAATTAAACATTTTAATGCAAATGCAAATATTAAATCTGCTATGACATAGAGTATCTTTACAAACTTGGGGCAGGAAAATTTTTTTAAGCAAGTCTGAAGAACGCATAAACCAAAGGAAAGGATGGATAATTTAGATGACACCAAGATTAAGAACTGTTCACCATATGACAATATAGGAAGACTTAAGATGCAAGCCACTACATAGTGATTTGCTATTTCTATAGATGTCAAAGTGATCACCTTGGTAAGTCTAGTTACCATGTCACCATGCAGAGATATTAAAATTATTGACTATATTCCCTACAGTGAGCAATATATTTTTTAGGATATATACATATGATACATACATAAAGGAAATTAAGTCAATGATTATCACAAATGTTATGATTATTTTATTGGGTTATACAGATAATATAATTCTAGAAAAGGATTCAGGGGCTTTAAAAATACTGTCATTGTTCTATTCTTTAACCTGGATTGTATTTACATAGGTGTTTACTTTGTTATTAGTCTTTTAAAAGACTAATTTGACACCCAGTCATGATGTAGCAAAAAAAAAAAAAAAAATCCCCTGCAGACATCATCCTTAATATAGAAACATATGCAGCATTCTCTTTAAAGTAAATCAGACAATTGTGCCCACCATAACTACTTGTATTCAGTATTGTTTCAAAGGTCCTAGCCAAATTAGTAAAAGAGAAAAATCAAAACAAATAAATATTCACAGGTTTAAAAAGAAATAATAAAAACAAATTATCATTATCTGAAGATGATATGATTATTTTCATAGAAAATCCAAGATAATCTACACACAGAAGATTAGACCTAATAAGAAAATTCTGCACATTTCCTGGATATAAGATCAGTATAAAAAATGATGTTTACTACACAATTAATAATTTAAAATAAATCATTTCAAATGTAATTAAATATTTCATTCAAAAGAGCAACAGATAAAATATTTACAAGTCCTTCCGGTTGGAAAATTTTAAATTTTGTGGGAGGATCCAAAATAAGACTACAATAGATATACTGTTTTCATGAATAGAAAGACATGCATGTTAAAGGTAAATTCAGTTTTCTTAGTTGCTAGCATTTTCATAGAAAATTGACATTGATGTTAAAATTCATATGAAAAACTAAAGAACCAGAAGGATCCAAGACAATTTGGAAGAAGACTGAAAAGGGGAAATTTTCTCCAGTGAGTTACAGATTTACTATGAATTTCCCCTTACCTAGTGTCACCTACTTTAAGATTCTGTTGATATGTCTTCTGTTCTATGAATCCTTCCCAGCCTGTAGCATTTTCCTTCCCATGTAATTCCATTACACTGTGTACTTATCTTTATCACAGTATACAGAACAACCGCACTGAGATTTGTGTTTACTCCTTTATCTCCTTCTCTGGGCTATGACCTGACTATGTGGTCCATCTCTCTACACCCAGAGTGCCACACAGAGCCTGGTTCATAGGAATCAGTTAAGAAATATCAGCTCCTTGCTCTCTCACATTACCATTATTATTCCTTGGTAGGATGAGCTTACTGTTTCATTAAGTTCTCACTTAGTCCCCAGGTATGGGCAGAGGACTTTAAGGTTTGGTCACTGTCCATACTCAACTACCTGGGGCTCCATTTTAAAGTCATTTCTGAAAGTAGCAATTTGTTACTACCTCCACGTTTTCTCTAATATTGAATGCAGTCATGCAAGGCATGCATTATAGAATTCTCACATGAAAAGGACCTTAGGTTATATTCTTTTATTTCTCCTTTTATAGATGAGGAAACAGGGTATGCAGGGTACGCAGACAGGTATTTCATTTAAGTTTATTTTATCTATTGTATAATATTTCTACTTCCTGACATGGGTGGTATTAAATGAATTGAAATGTTAAAGGATGGATTTGGAATTCTGACAATGAAAAGAGCCAGGACATGCAGAAAGTATGTAGAAGTTACAGGATAATCCAGTAGGATAGGTGAGGTTTAAGTATTTATAGCCTGTTATTTTTACCTACTCTATTCTCTTATCCTGCTTTACAACATATACTTATCTTGTTAAAATTGTAGGAAAATGAAGGAACATACTTAAGAGACTGTTCAAGAGAATTTCAGCTCATACTCTCAAGACATAAATAAAAATAGTCTATAATTGTGTACAAGCTATCCTAAGGCAGTTGTTTATGTTTCGCAAAGAGTTATGTAATCTTTTGACTTTAATTTCAGCTACCTCTTTCATTAAAGAAATAATTCTGAATATCATTATTTATTTCTTTTTGGAATCTTACCAGGCGAAAAGATAATTCTAATTCTATGAATCTTGGCTAGCAGAAAACTTTGGTGTTGGCTTTGCAATTTATACATCCTGTTTGTATTCTCACACATTGTGAGCAGATTTCCTATTTGCTTATACAATAGCCCTTTCCACTCCTACACCCCTCCTTGTTTTTCTTATGCAATTACAGTTTACCTATTTAAAACTTCAGTGAGTGCCACAGCCAGTATATTTCACTTTTTGGTGATATTCTTTGGAGGAAGCCATTTACAGTAACTTAATCCACTCTTAATTTGAACAGAAAAAGAAAAGAGCTATTTACGAAAAGGAAAGCATTGCCAGCATAAGGTAGTTTTGGCATCTTCATATTTGAGAAGTCAACTTCAGTGAAAAGAGAAAGATGAAAAATTTTAACAAACACAGCCTCAAAAAAATTAAAAGGCCTTGCTAGGAAATTAAGGTATGGATTTTCAATGTGTATGGTCAAAGGAGAAAAAATACAATACAGAATGCTATCATACTTGATCAAAGTAAGTGTGGACTAATTCTGTGTTGATGTGAATAGTGGTTGCAATGTGGAGAAAATTGGAATGATACAACAGGAATTGATCTTCTCCCTCCAAAACTAGGAGGAAGGAATGATTCCCATCTCAGCGGAGGCCACAGGCAGACCATCATTGAAGAAATGTGTAGTCATTTTGTCTTGTGGGAGGACTCATGCTTCTGCTTCTGATTGTTTTGTAGAAGAGTGTGGAAGCTTAGAGATTTATTTAGCTTTTAAGAAAGAATCTGCTTTACATCGACAAGTTAGTTTAATGAGATTATCTTCCATACAAATTGTAATAATTAGCTGTGGGTTATATGAAATTAAAAATACAAGGACTAGAAAACATAGGCGCACTTCCATATATAAAATATTGTGGTTCCACTACTCTTCAGTTTTTCTAAAAGTCTGCACAGGATATATAATGAATATAAATGCATAAAATAATTAATTTTAATCTATTTTCCCTGTCTCTCCTCAACAGGCAAAAATTCTTCCTGTCAGTTATCAACCTAACACCAAACACATAAAAGAGCATTTTTTTTTTTTTTTTTTTGCGGTACGTGGGCCTCTCACTGTTGCGGCCTCTCCCCTTGCGGAGCACAGGCTCCAGACACGCAGGCTCAGTGGCCGTGGCTCATGGGCCCAGCCACTCCGTGGCATGTGGGATTCTCCCGGACCAGGGCACGAACCAGTGTCCCCTGCATCGGCAAGCGGACTCGCAACCACTGCGCCACCAGGGAAGCCCCCAAAAGAGCATTTTTAAAAAGCCAAAGTTTGTTGTGCCATGTTGAATATATGCTTGAGTCTTTCCACTCCCTTTTTTATCTTTGGTATTATTCACGTAAAGTCAGGGGGTAAAGTAGAAAAAGAACGTAGAAACATGCTCTTGCCAAACACTAAACTTCTATAAAAGGATTTAAAAGCAAAACCCAAACAAAAGAGGGGGCATATTCACCAAGGAATGTGATACAGTTCTGATACATTGACAGCAGGATGTGAACACTTTTGGTTGGAAGATTGCAATAAGTAGAGTATTTCCCTTCTTGCTCCCTTTCACAGAATTTCAGCAGCGGATTAGTATTTTTGGATAATGTTCAAATTGTACAAAATTTAAAAACTGATGATGTAAGTTCCATCATCTACAGTTTCATTCCATTAAGCCTTGCCTGAACCAATAATTTTGGAAATGTACTTTTGCTGACTTATTACTGCTTTTGCTCATCAGTTCAGTTTACAAGTAACTACGAATAGTGTGTTTTTATTAGGAGTAGTAAATTTTACATTGCTTTCAGAGGTTAATCTTATTCATGTTTTAGACTTCTTAATGCTTAAGGGTTTAAATCATTCTCCAAATCCCATGAAATGTACATAATTTCAGATCTTTTTAATGTTCTGAATAAAGGACCATACTATTTCCTACCAGTTTGTCATCCAGGGCGTGGCATTCCTCTGCTGTACTTGGCATACAGATCAAAAACCAGGAGGAAGAGGCCATAGCTCTGCCCTCAGCGGCTGACAGTTGTGCTCTTTTGTTTATTGGTTTATTTTTCACCATATTCCTCCCCACTTCCTCCTAGGCTTCTTTAAACTTTTTTCTAATTTTCTTACATGTTTTGCAGCATACAACAGTCTGAAGAAGTCACTGGGCAATTGTTTTAAAAAACTACTCTGCCCAATTCAAGTTGGCTTTTAAAAGGGTTTTTGTCCCCTTAAAAAAAAGTTGACCTAATTCAAATTGTAAAGAGCAGAATCTGGTTTAGATCGTTGAACAAATCATTTTAGTATAAATGGAGCATTGATGATGGGATTATGCAGGACACAGACTTGTGGATTCTGGTATTTTCCTTACTTTTCTGTTCTAGCCACAGAAGTAACACAGAGACCTAGAGAGGGTTTCTCTCTGGGTGTAATACAAGGACTCCAAGTCCTTTGCTCTAGAAGGACACATGAACAGATAAGTTTCTATTTAGAGTAATTAGACTAAGTAGCTAATTAAAGGCTTCTTGGCACCTAGTACAGAGAACAGACTGAAATGGTTCTGCTGTCCTCAAGCTTGAAGTACTGCCAATGTGAACACATCAGACAATTTTTGATGCTAGGAAGGTGGCCATATTGGGTTCTATTTACGTCTGGGAAATCAAACCACCTTGTTTAGTAAACTAAGCAAGAATATAGAGCAATGCTTCATTTATCTTGAGTGAATGCAGTGTGTAACTAGGTATTTGACTTTCTTCCAATTTTGCTCTAAATTGCGTTTTTCTTAAGTAACATTAAAGTTGGTAATTCAATAGTAATTTTAATTTATACATGATATTTATACCACAGATGGATAAGAGCAATCTCCTTAGCTTTAAATTCTTCAGGACCCTTGATATTTGATTAGCCTTTTAGGGACACTAAGGAGGCTTTGCTGGAAACTAGTCATTGGGCTATTTAGGGTGGCTGATGATTTACACAAGGTACGGGGAAGTTGGAGGAGCCATAGAACTATTCCAAACAAAAATCTTGGTGGGGAATGTGTAACTCGACTCTGATTCTGAATGTAAACACCATGTGCAAATGGAGAGTAATACCAAAATTGGCAGGTCCTTTCTCTCTTTGGTTGATGTCCCTTTTGTAATTGTTTGCTGATTCTTTTGCACTCACTTCTGCCAACTCTGTGCTGCCTTGTATCATTCCCACTTATTCTATCCTTTGCTCCAGTGTCAGTTCATGTCTGGTCCAGAGCTAGCTCTACAGAGGTGGGCTGGATAGAGGGCAAGGAAAAGAAGATGGAGGAAAACAACATCTTCCTCCTCTGTCTACCATTGTACTTGGCTCAACTTTAATATTTCTAGGTAACAGGTAAAGTTAGGGTTTTGCACAAAGGATGACAAGTCCCCTGAGTGAATAGGATCTTTCTAGAAGAAACCCAGCACTGAAATGGAAATGGCCCTTAGAGGTCACACACGGGAAGAAGACATAGCTCCTGCACCCTGGGGAAGCAGACTTCCGCTTGCTCTTGGAAAAAAGGAAAAATGGTGAATTGTCCTCAGTTCAACCTGGCACACAGTACTGAAGGGATATCCATCTCAGAGCAGAAATCCATAATTTTGGTGTGAAGTAGTTTTGTCCCATTTAGTGAAGGAGGTATATATGTCTATCAGGCACTATAGCCAGAGATGGTTCTAATGGAAGACTGCCTAGCACTGATTATATTTATTGAATGAATGTCAAGTTAGTGACACAGAAGTTAAAGGGCCAGGCCAAAAGCTGGCAGTAATATCAGCAACAATATGGCAGAAGGTATTATTACTGCTTGGGACCAAAGACACCATGTGAGTGGTACCAGCTGTAGTGAGGAAAGGTTGCTAAGGCAACAGTGAAGTAACAGCACCATTATTTTGATGAGGACAGACTGGTTGTTAACCAGGTTCATGGCTGCAGTGACAAGAGTTTGTGGGGTCCTCTAGCCCCACCCCAACCTTCTCTGCTGCCCTTCTCATCCTTCCACCAAATTAGATGCCAGGGAACAAAAGATACTAAGGAGAACTAGGGGTCCAGTATGTATTCTTATGGGGATCTGTCTGCAGGAAATTCTTTGTTTCCCTTACCTTTGTTTTGTTACTCAATTTGTTATCTGATTGTTCTACTTAGCACTGGTGGCATCATCAACATATCAGTTCCCTACCTCTCTTAGAAGGAACAGTTTATTGTTGTGGATATGTGCAAGGGCTCATGAGTCTGAGAAGTCTAGCTGTGAGTTCAAATCAAAAATTCTTGCTAACCCTCTCAAGCTTTGGTTCTGTTAAATGACAAATAATAATAAATGATCATAATAATAGTACTAACCTCTTGGAAATGTGAAAAATGTTTATTATATTATATATAATATAAATACATATATATTACATAAAAATATATATTAATAATATACATTGAAGGCTCAACACAGCAGATACTAGCTAACAAAATTAATTAGATCTTTTGTGTGTTATTAAACTCATGTTATTTCATGTGGTTACAAGTGGAAAAAACAAGAGTAAGAAGAGTGTGCTGAGCAGTGATGGGAATGATGATTTATTGATTACCTACTCTGTGCTGGGCACTGCCTGAGATGCAGGAGTAATAGCAGGAAATAAGAACTAGTTCCTAACTGATCGTCAGAGTTCTCATTTAAAAATAAGAAAACTCAGGCTTCTCTGGTGGCGCAGTGGTTGAGAGTCCGCCTGCCGATGCAGGGGACGCGGGTTCGTGCCCCGGTCCAGGAGGATCCCACATGCCGCGGAGCGGCTGGGCCCGTGAGTCATGGCCGCTGAGCCTGCGTGTCCGGAGCCTGTGCTCTGCAACGGGAGAGGCCACAACAGTAAGAGGCCCACGTACCGCAAAAAAAAACAACAACAAAAAGAATACGGTAATGTGTTTATCCAGCAGAAGATTCATCTATTCCCCCACCTTTTACTTAGTATCTTCAGTCAAATTGAAACTGCTCTCTAGTTGTCAGTAGTTTTGTTAATACCTTGTTTATACCTGACAGGAAATAAGACAATTTTGGTCACAGCTTCTACCATTACTCTTTTCATATGTTTCCTTTACTTAATGCTTAACATAATACTTGGAATTGTCATACTGTACATTTCTAAAACGTAAATTTATTTTATTATTTCGTAAATATGATTCTAATTTGGTTTTACATAAGTCATTTTTATTTGCCAAATGTAATTCCAGTCTGTTATACTTTTAACTGATTATTGGTTTGTAAGGAGCATATGAAAAGCTATATTCTTAGTGGTGGACTTCTTTATATTTTTTGAAGTATAGTTGATTTACAATATTGTGTTAGTTTCAGGTATACAGCATAGTGATTCAGATTATATTCCATTACAGCTCAAGTTCAGAAAAAAAAAATCATTTTGCATTTAGCATGCTGATCTGTGAATTTATAAAAGTGAGCATTCTGAAAGACGTATTGTTCTATTTCCTTAACATTAGCTTCACTACGTAAAATTAAATCAATTTAAAGTTTAATACAAATAGCAAAGTTTTATAAACTGCTCAAGGGACTTTCAAATTCTAAAAATTATTATGGTGTTGATTAAGCTTTCTCTTAACTGACAAATACAGAGGCTGAAATGGGGAGTATTTACTATTGGGACAGACATTTCTTCAAGAGTACAGATGGAATTACAAGGAAAAGTGTAGAGAGGTGTGTGTGTGTGTGTGTGTGTGTGCGTTTTAATTCTTCAGATTTTAATGCAGATGAAATGAAGGGTGTAGATAGGCATGCTGGATTGGAAACAGTGTATATAATGCCTGTCTCAAAGGGGTCATTTCTTCATCTCTTGACACATATTTGGGAATTGCTTCCACACATATGAAAAGAAGAAAGAGAACTGTTTATAAGGAACAAAATTCATGCATGGATGTGAGCATGTGTGCATGTGGTATGTGGTTTGTATGTGTGTGTGTGTGCACATGTGTGTAGAGTGAGCCATAGACAGATAGCAAGTTTCTTGTTCCTTCTCCCAGCAGGTGTGGGCCTTTCATTTTTCCTTTCTTCATATTCCTTGGGTAATCACATCCATTTCTATATTTGGACTATTCTGTTAACAAATTCCTGGCTGTAACATAAACTGAATCCCATCATTTCTAACTATTTACCAGCCACATTTTTACCTCAAACTCCACATGCCTAAAGTAGAACTCCTCGTCTTTTGCCACCAAACAAACTGTTCCTGACATTAAAAATTTAGACTTGGGATTGGAAGGAAAATGCAATTTATACAGTCTACCCTCCCACAAATCGCAATGTAATGCCACCCATAGCAATCCTGGACTTGGTCGTCTATTTACATTTACTTCACCAGGTGACTCGTTACATTATCAAAAAAAAAAAAAAAAAAAAGAAAGACATTACCTCACAAGACAACCCTTTCCATTTTTAAGAGAATAGTACACCATAGACTACTGCCTGGCTTCAAATCTCAGCACTGCTCCTTACTAATTAGATGCAATCTTAGACTTGTTACCTAACTTCCTTGTGTTTGGTGTGCTTATTTGTAAAACTAGGTTAATAACAGTGCCTGTCTGACAAGGCTTTTGTGAGGAAGAAACAAGTTAATACATACTAAATCCTTAGCATAGTGGCTGACCCATAGTAAGTGCTAAGTAAGTTATTATTATTGATATCATTATGATTATTATTATGACACATTTCACACATAAACGTATAAAAGTTGTGTGATTATTATCAAGTACCCACCAACGAGCATAAGAGGCAAAGCAAAACTGATATAATTCAAGTTCCCAGGTATCCTTCTCTAACCCCACTTCTCCTTGCTCCTGAAGGCTAAACTCTAGCCTAAATTTGGTACTCACCATTCCTATGCATCGCTTAATAATTTTGTTGTATAAATACCTATCCATAAACAATGCAGAGTATTGGGTGACACGTTTCCTAACTTCCTATCAATGTTATCCTATTGTGTGTATTCTTTTGCAACCTGCTCTTATGGCTCAGCAATGTATTTATGAGACTTATGAATGTGGATAAAGCTAGCTCTGGGTCACTCATTATCACAGCTGTACTTTATTCCACTGTATGGATACACCCCACTTCATTTATTCAGTTTTCTGTTAAAGATACTTAGGTTGATTTTAACATTTTATGTTTTTTTGGCAATATAAACAATGCTGCTAGGCTATTTAATCATTAGATGGCAAAGAACTTATCTTTCCTACCGATCCCAAAATTTGCCTCCGTACAATGTCCACACAGTGTTTCTAGCTCTTCCCTGTAAATACATACAGGATTCTCTTATAACCTGTATATTCAGGTCTTGCTACTCTGATTTTAATAGTAGCTCATATTATATTATATAAAAACTCTAACTTATTGATCTCATTTTTATTTATTATCTTTTGAAATTGTATAAGTAATGCATGCATGTCATAAAAATCATCTCAACAATATAAAATGGCATAAGTGTAATACGGAAATCACCATTCTATTCTTGCTAGTGATGACTGCCCAACAGAGTTCGGTGAGCATTTTTCCAGTCTTTTCCTATGCCTGTAACAGTACATTCAAACATACACGTGTTTGCGTAGTTTTCCTTCTGGGTCTGTTTGTGTCCTAATCTCGTCTTGTAATGACATCAGTCGTATTGGATAAGGGTCTACCCTAAAAACCTCATTTTAATTTAATTACCTTTTTAAAGACCCATATAGAGTCATATTCTGAGATAAGGTTTAAATTAGCACATATTCATAAATTATTCCTTTGTAAATACTGTATTCAACACGGAAATTAATTCAAGACTCCCAGTTATACAGTGGGGTCATGGCACATGTGACTCAAATTTGTTAATAGTTTGGACTCATTAGAGTTTGCTTTCACAGAGTTCATTTCTCCAACCCCTACGATACCATATTTTCCCGCATTAAAAAAAAAAAAAGTGACTAGAGAATGAAAACCCAGTGACTCTAAACATTAAGTTACAAAACTTAAGTTCCTTTAATACTAGTAGGAAAAATTTTAAACAGAGGGATAAGAATGTGTATTTAAAATTATTTGACATATTTGAAAGCTGCTAGAATTGATCCTAAAGACATAAACAGTACTGTAATATCTGGAATTGCAGGTGTTACTTCATGCTAATCTGAAAGAAACTTGTTGAAATTAAAATGTAATAAAAAGTGTTCTTTGATCAAACTATACACAAAAATAGACTGACAGACTTCTGGGGAAGATGGCAGAAGAGTAAGACGCGGAGATCACCTTCCTCCCCACAGATACACCAGAAATACATCTACACATGGAACAACTCCTACAGAACACCTACTGAACGCTGGCAGAAGACCTCAGACCTCCCAAAAGTCAAGAAACTCCCCACGTACCTGGGTAGGGAAAAGCGGAGAGATTCCCGCACAGAGGATCGGTGCCGACCGGCACTCACCAGCCCGA
Organism: Mesoplodon densirostris; assembly: GCF_025265405.1. Classification (NCBI taxonomy): domain Eukaryota; kingdom Metazoa; phylum Chordata; class Mammalia; order Artiodactyla; family Ziphiidae; genus Mesoplodon; species Mesoplodon densirostris. The sequence goes on along the minus strand of NC_082666.1, from coordinate 63,889,075 downwards.
GAGGCTTGTCTGCTTGCCCGCCGGGGCGGGCGGGGCTGGGAGCTGAGGCTCGGGCTTCGGTCGGAGCGCAGGGAGAGGACTGGGGTTGGCGGCGTGAACACAGCCTGCAGGGGGTTAGTGTGCCACGGCTGGCCGGGAGGGAGTCTGGGGGAAAGTCTGGACCTGCCGAAGAGGCAAGAGACTTTTTCTTCCCTCTTTGTTTCCTGGTGCGTGAGGAGAGGGGATTAAGAGCGCTGCTTAAAGGAGCTTCAGAGACGGGCCCGAGCCGTGGCTAAAAGCGCGGACACCAGAGACGGGTGTGGGACGCTGGGGCTGCTGCTGCCGCCACCAAGAGGCCTGTGTGCGAGCGCAGGTCACTGTCCAGGCCCCCCTTCCGGGGAGCCTCTGCAGCCCGCCACTGCCGGGGTCCAGGGATCCAGGGACGGCTTCCCCGGGAGAACGCACGGCGCGCCTCGGGTTGGTGCAACGTCACACCGGCCTCTGACACCGAAGGCTCGCCGCACCTCCGTGCCCCTCCCTCCCCCCGACCACGGCCTGAGTGAGCCAGAGTCCCCTAAGCGGCTGCTCCTTTAACTTTGTCCTGTCTGAGTGAGGAACAGACGCCCTCCGGCGACCTACGTGCAGAGGCGGGGCCAAATCCAAAGCTGAGACATGGGAGCAGTGAGAACAAAGAAGAGAAAGGGAAAGCTCTCCCAGTAGCCTCAGAAGCAGCGGATTAAAGCTCCACAATCAACTTGATGTACCCTGCATCTGTGGAATACATGAATAGACAACGAATCATCCCAAATTGACAAGGTGGACTTGGAGAGCAAGATTTATGATGTTTTCCCCTTTTCCTCTTTTTGTGAGTGTGTATGTGTATGCTTCTGTGTGAGATATTGTCTGTACAGCTTTGCTTCCACCATTTGTCCTAGGGTTCTATCTGTCCGTTCTACTTCTACTAATTCTTTCTTTCTACTTTTTCTCCCTTTTCTGAGCCGTGTGGATGAAAGGCTCTTGGTGCTGAAGCCAGGAGTCAGTGCTGTGCCTCCGAGGTGGGAGAGCCAACTTCAGGACACTGGTCCACAAGAGACCTCCCAGCTACACATAATATCAAATGGCAAAACTCTCCCAGAAATCTCCATCTCAACACCAGCACACCCAGCTTCACTCAACGACCAGCAAGCTACAGTGCTGGACACCCTATGCCAAACAACTAGCAAGACAGGAACACAACCCCACCTATTAGCAGAGAGGATGCCTAAAATCATAAGAAGTCCACAGACACCCCAAAACACACCACCAGACGTGGACCTGCCCACCAGAAAGACAAGATCCAGCCACATCCACCACAACACAGGCACTAGTCCCCTCCACCAGGAAGCCTACACAACCCACTGAACCAACCTTAGCCACTGGGGACAGAAACCAAAAAAAACGGGAACTACGAACCTGCAGCCTGCAAAAAGGAGACCCCAAACACAGTAACATAAGCAAAATGAGAAGACAGAAAAACACACAGCAGGTGAAGGAGCAAGATAAAAACCCACCAGACCTAACAAATGAAGAGGAAATAGGCAGTCTACCTGAAAATGAATTCAGAATAATGATAGTAAAGATGATCCAAAATCTTGGAAACAGAATAGACAAAATGCAAGAAACATTTAACAAGGACCTAGAAGAACTAAAGAAGAAACAAGCAATGATGAACAACACAATAAATGAAATGAAAAATACTCTAGATGGAATCAATAGCAGAATAACTGAGGCAGAAGAACGGATCAGTGACGTAGAAGATAAAAGAGTGGAAATAACTACTGCAGAGCAGAATAAAGAAAAAAGAATGAAAAGAACTGAGGACAGTCTCAGAGACCTGTGGGACAACATTAAACGCACCAACATTCGAATTAATAGGGGTTCCAGAAGAAGAAGAGAAATAGAAAGGGTCTGAGAAAGTATTTGAAGAGATTATAGTTGAAAACTTCCCTAATATGGGAAAGGAAATAGTTAATCAAGTCCAGGAGGCACAGAGAGTCCCATATAGAATAAATCCAAGGAGAAATACGCCAAGACACATATTAATCAAACTGTCAAAAATTAAATACAAAGAAAACATATTAAAAGCAGCAAGGGAAAAACAACAAATAACACACAAGGGAATCCCCATAAGGTTGACACCGGATCTTTCAGCAGAAACTCTGCAAGCCAGAAGGGACTGGCAGGACATATTTAAAGTGATGAAGGAGAAAAACCTGCAACCAAGAATACTCTACCCAGCAAGGATCTCATTCAGATTTGATGGAGAAATTAAAACTTTTACAGACAAGCAAAAGCTGAGAGAGTTCAGCACCACCAAACTAGCTTTACACCAAATGCTAAAGGAACTTCTCTAGGCAAGAAACACAAGAGAAGGAATATACCTACAATAACGAACCCAAAACAATTAAGAAAATGGGAATAGGAACATACATATTGCTAACTACCTTAAATGTAAATGGACTAAATGCTCCCACCAAAAGACACAGATTGGCTGAATGGATACAAAAACAAGACCCATATATATGTAGTCTACAAGAGACCCACTTCAGACCTAGAGACACATACAGACTGAAAGTAAGGGGATGGAAAAAGATATTCCATGCAAATGGAAACCAAAAGAAAGCTGGAGTAGCAATTCTCATATCAGACAAAATAGACTTTAAAATAAAGATTATTAAAAGAGACAAAGAAGGGCACTACATAATGATCAAGGGATCGATCCAAGAAGAAGATATAACAATTGTAAATATTTATGCACCCAACATAGGAGCACCTCAATACATAAGGCAAATACTAACAGCCATAAAAGGGGAAATCGACAGTAACACAATCATAGTAGGGGACTTTAACACCCCACTTTCACCAATGGACAGATCATCCAAAATGAAAATAAATAAGGAAACACAAGCTTTAAATGATACATTAAACAAGATGGACTTAATTGATATTTATAGGACATTCCATCCAAAAACAACAGAATACACATTTTTCTCAAGTGCTCATGGAACATTCTCCAGGCTAGATCATATCTTGGGTCACAGATCAAGACTTGGTAAATTTAAGAAAATTGAAATTGTATCAAGTATCTTTTCCGACCACAACGCTATGAGACTAGATATCAATTACAGGAAAAGATGTGTAAAAAACACAAACACATGGAGGCTAAAGAATACACTACTTAATAATGAAGTGATCACTGAAGAAATCAAAGAGGAAATCAAAAAATACCTAGAAACAAATGGCAATGGAGACACGACGACCCAAAACCTATGGGATGCAGCAAAAGCAGTTCTAAGAGGGAAGTTTATAGCAATACAATCCCACCTTTAGAAACAGGAAACATCTCGAATAAACAACCTAACCTTGCACCTAAAGCAATTAGAGAAAGAAGATCAAAAAAAACCCCATAGTTAGCAGAAGTAAAGAAATCAGATCAGAAATAAATGAAAAAGAAATGAAGGAAATGATAGCAAAGATCAATAAACCTAAAAGCTGGTTCTTTGAGAAGATAAACAAAATTGATAAGCCATTAGCCAGACTCATTAAGAAAAAAAGGGAGAAGACTCAAATCAATAGAATTAGAAATGAAAAAGGAGAAGTAACAACTGACACTGCAGAAATACAAAAGATCATGAGAGATTACAACAAGCAACTCTATGCCAATAAAATGGACAACCTGGAAGAAATGGACACATTCTTAGAAATGCACAACCTGCCAAGACTGAATGAGGAAGAAATAGAAAATATGAACAGACTAATCACCAGTACTGAAACTGAGACTGTGATTAAAAATCCTCCAACAAACAAAAGCCCAGGACCTGATGGCTTCACAGGCGAATTCTATCAAACATTTAGAGAAGAGCTAACACCTATCCTTCTCAAACTCTTCCAAAATATAGCAGAGGGAGGAACACTCCCAAACTCATTCTACGAGGCCACCATCACCTTGATACCAAAGCCAGACAAGGATGTCACAAAGAAAGAAAACTACAGGCCAATATCTCTGATGAACATAGATGCAAAAATCCTCAACAAAATACTAGCAAACAGAATCCAACAGCACATTAAAAGGATCATACACCATGATCAAGTGGGGTTTATTCCAAGAATGCAAGGATTCTTCAATATACGCAAATCAATCAACGTGATACACCATATTAACAAACTGAAGGAGCAAAACCATATGATCATCTCAATAGATGCAGAGAAAGCTTTCGACAAAATTCAACACCCTTTTATGATAAAAACCCTGCAGAAAGTAGGCATAGAGGGAACTTTCCTCAACATAATAAAGGCCATATATGACAAACCCACAGCCAACATTGTCCTCAATGGTGAAAAACTGAAACCATTTCCACTAAGATCAGGAACAAGACAAGGTTGCCCACTCTCACCACTCTTATTCAACCTAGTTTTGGAAGTTTTAGCCACAGCAATCAGAGAAGAAAAGGAAATAAAAGGAATCCAAATCGGAAAAGAAGAAGTAAAGCTGTCACTGTTTGCAGATGACATGATACTATACATAGAGAATCCTAAAGATGCTACCAGAAAAGTACTAGAGCTAATCAATGAATTTGGTAAAGTAGCAGGATACAAAATTAATGCACAGAAATCTCTTGCATTCCTATATACTAATGATGAAAAATCTGAAAGTGAAATCAAGGAAACACTCCCATTTACCACTGCAACAAAAAGAATAAAATATCTAGGAATAAACCTACCTAAGGAGACAAAAGACCTGTATGCAGAAAATTATAAGACACTGATGAAAGAAATTAAAGATGATACAAACAGATGGGGAGATATACCATGTTCTTGGATTGGAAGAATCAATATTGTGAAAATGACTCTACTACCCAAAGCAATCTACAGATTCAATGCAATTCCTATCAAACTACCACTGGCATTTTTCACAGAACTAGAACAAAAAATTTCACAATTTGTATGGAAACACAAAAGACCCCGAAAAGCCAAAGCAATCTTGAGAACGAAAAACAGAGCAGTAGGAATCAGGCTCCCTGACTTCAGACTATACTATAAAGCTACATTAATCAAGACAGTATGGTACTGGCACAGAAACAGGAAGATAGATCAATTGAACAGGATAGAAAGCCCAGAGATAAACCCACGCACATATGGTCACCTTATCTTTGATAAAGGAGGCAGGAATGTACAGTGGAGAAAGGACAGCCTCTTCAATAAGTGGTGCTGGGAAAACTGGACAGGTGTATGTAAAAGTATGAGATTAGATCACTCCCTAACACCATACACAAAAATAAGCTCAAAATGGATTAAAGGCCTAAATGTAAGGCCAGACACTATCAAACTCTTAGAGGAAAACATAGGCAGAACACTCTATGACATAAATCATAGCAAGATCCTTTTTGACCCACCTCCTAGAGAAATGGAAATAAAAACAAAGATAAACAAATGGGACCTAATGAAACTTCAAAGCTTTTGCACAGCAAAGGAAACCATAAACAAGACCAAAAGACAACCCTCAGAATGGTAGAAAATATTTGCAAATGAAGCAACTGACAAAGGATTAATCTCCAAAATTTACAAGCAGCTCATGCAGCTCAATAACAAAAAAACAAACAACCCAATCGAAAAATGGGCAGAAGACCTAAATAGACATTTCTCCAAAGAAGATATACTGACTGCCAACAAACACATGAAAGAATGCTCAACATCATTAATCATTAGAGAAATGCAACTCAAAACTACAATGAGATATCATCTCACACCAATCAGAATGGCCATCATCAAAAAATCTAGAAAAAATAAATGCTGCAGAGAGTGTGGAGAAAAGGGAACACTCTTGCACTGTTGGTGGGAATGTGAATTGGTACAACCACTATGGAGAACAGTATGGAGGTTCCTTAAAAAACTACAAATAGAACTACCATATGACCCAGCATTCCCTCTACTGGGCATATACCCTGAGAAAACTATAATTCAAAAAGAGTCATGTACCAAATTGTTCATTGTAGCTCTATTTACAATAGCCCGGAGATAGAAACAACCTAAGTGTCCATTGACAGATGAATAGATAAAGAAGATGTGGCACATATATACAATGGAATATTACTCAGCCATAAAAAGAAACAAAATTGAGCTTTTGTAATGAGGTGGATAGACCTAGAGTCTGTCATTCAGAGTGAAATAAGTCAGAAGGAGAAAGACAAATACCATATGCTAACACATATATATGGAATTTAAGGAAAAAATAATGTCATGAAGAACCTAGGGGTAAAACAGGAATAAAGACACAGACCTACTTGAGAATGGACTTGAGGATATGGGGAGAGGGAAGGGTAAGCTGTGACAAAGCGAGAGAGAGGCATGGACATATATACACTACTAAACGTAAGGTAGATAGCTAGTGGGAAGCAGCCGCATAGCACAGGGAGATCAGATAAGTGCTTTGTGACCACCTGGAGGGGTGGGACAGGGAAGTTGGGAGGGAGGGAGACACAAGAGGGAAGGGATATAGGAACAGATGTATATGTATAACTGATTCAGTTTGTTATAAAGCAGAAACTAATACACCATTGTGAAGCAATTATACTCCAATAAAGTTGTAAAAAAAGAAAAAAAGAATCCAAAAAAAACAAAAAAAGAATAGACTGACAAATTTTCCTGTTCTGTATATTGAACATAAACATGTGAAGATGAATTTTGACAATGTCATCAATGAATTTGCACAATTTAAAGCATGAGAAAAAACCTGTAATATTATTATTCATTCCTACATCAGACCAACACATAGGTATAAATTTTTATCTTTTCTTCTAAAAAATTTGTTAATGTTATAGAAAAGATTTAAATCACTACTTATTCTTATTTTGTACTGAAATATTTTGTTTTTTAATCTTATTTTTTTCTACAGGTATGTTCTGATCATTACTTTAATTCATTTTATAACATAATTATTAATAAAATATTTTTTTTCATATGAAGGAGGATGATGTTTAGAAGATGATACATTCTTTATTTCAGATACACTAGTTACACTGTTGCCCCAGTTCACCTTATCCACTTTGCTACTTCGATTTGTTGGCCATGCCAGTTATAAAACTCATTTTCTCGACAGAATGACTGGAATCAGAATCCCAGGCCTTGCTGGTGGACAATACTATAGAGCATTATGATACAGTTTAATCAAAGAAAAAGATTAATAAAGAGTGCTGTGCTACTAGAAAAATCAAGTAAAAATCATGTCTCTTATGCTCAGTAAACAAACACTATCAAGCACCGTGCTAGGAGGGGAAATCCAAAAAAAGGGAAATATATTTTTTATTCTCCAGGACCTTCAAATCCAGTGAGGATATAAAATATGAGCAAAGGGGAGAATGTAGTACAGTAGAGAGACCATTCAATAGAGCATCCAAGGACCTTGGCAGAGACGGGTATTTTGTCACCTTCTAGATTTATGACCTAGGGGAAATCACTTACCCTCTCTGTAAAATGGGGATAGTATTATCTTACAGACATAGTGTATCTGGCACATGTTACGCATCCGACAACCAGTAGTTAAATATGAATAAGACATGATGAATTAAACATAGAGGAAATGATTAAAAGTTTGGTGCAACAGTAAATAATAACCGATTAATTTCCCAATAGAAGATGCACATAGTATAAAAGTTCAGAAAAGGAAAAAACACTTGCAACTGAGAGATCTCAATAGATTTAGGCCCAATACTGGCTTCAGAGCACACACTAGGGAGGTGGATAGGGATGGGGCCTGGAACCCTCCTAAGAAGCCCTGATAAAACCAACTGCCGTGCACAAATGGTCTCAACTTCCCATTAGTTCCTCCTGGCTTAAAACAAGATATATTTCAGTGTTGAATGAAAGAAGCTGGACACAAAAGATCCTATACTGCAAGCTTCCTTTATTTAAAGTACACAAAAGACAAACTCATCTATGGTGTTACACGCGGGGATAGAGTCTACCTTGTGGGAGTGGTAGAGAACAGGAAGGGGCAAGAGGAAAATTCCAGGAAATAGGAATCTTCTGTTTTCTCATGAGGGTGCTGGTTACAAGGCTGTCTTCAATTTCTTAGAATTCATTGAGCTGTATTTTTATTTGTGTACTTTTCCATATACAGAGCACTCTTCAATAAAAAATTCAAAATATATAAATTTTCACTTGAAAGAAAAAATATGGGAAGAAAATTAAGAAGAAAAATCACCTATAATCCTGGAACTCAGAATAACTACTTATAACATTTCCAAGTAGATGCTTCACACAGAATTAAGATCATCCTGGATAAACTATTTTACAACTCTTTTATCCCTAAGCAAATATATTCGCAAGAAGATTCCCATGTCAGAGAGTATTTTTCTAAAACGTGATTTATGGATATACCAAATTTTCTTAGCCAATCTCTTATATTTTTACAATTAGCATATTTCTATATTTTAAATATTTAAAAATTACCACAATGAACTCTTTGGTACATAAATATATCTCCTAATACTTGAGCAAGACAAATTCCTATCAGTGAAAAAGTTTAAAGTTTCTGATACACATTTTTTTCAATTTCCCTTCAAGATTTGAGCTTTTTTGCTCAAATTCTCAATAGTATTGAGTACATTTTTTAATCTGCACATTTTGCAGTTGAACAAGACTTTTTCTTTCAAATGTTGCTTTTTTTAGTCCGGAGCTTGAACCTTGTTTTATGTTATTAGCTATCTCTGTTTCTTTTTTTGGAATGCCTCTTCCTAGCCTTGGCCAATTTTTTGTTTTTTTGTGTTAGAGCATTTCATTCTCTCAGACTTCTCAGCTTTGCAGTCTCCTATTGTCTCAACTCAGTATATTTCATTCCAACTAAAACCCAGACTCTACTTGCTTTATGAACTAAGTTCCTTTTCATCCACAGACTCTTTCGGCATGTGACCTCGTTTATGTTTCTGGTTTAACTTGCTAAACTTTTTTTCTGGGTTTTAAAAGCTTTTAATAACCAAACCTACATGTGGACAAGACAGTAGCACTTGGTGGTAGAAGCAAAAGAGATTGAATATAAATGCTCCCCAAGCGTGAGGTCACAGAACAAACCTAATTCTCACTACCATTCCCCAAGAGTCACTATATTTATTCATCTTAAATTATAGTTAAAATTGCTGGCCCCAAAGTTGTGGCATCATAGTTTTAATAGATGGAGCTTTTTCTAGTTTGTGCAGAACATCTGACTTGTAGAGTGAACTTTGCTATGTCTGTTTTTTCTAAAAGCCTGTAAAAGCAAGCAAACATATTTTTATTTCCCTTACTGCACTAATGTCCATTAGGGAAAAAAACCCCAGTATTTTCCAACAAGCGCAGATTGCCTGCAGTTTCCTCTTGTTGCGGTTTGCTCTCTCTCCATCCTAGTTGTGAGAAGGCTGCATGTGATCTGTAGTTTTGTGCCATCTCCTTGAAGGATGACTTTCACATTCTGCAGTGACCAAGTCCCTGCTGGGAATGGCTCAGCCAGGCAGGCCAGCAGAGCAGGCAGCAGGCATTTTTCTGTTTTATTCTCGATTTGTAGCGTGCCCTTAGTTTTAAGGGCACACTGCTAAGTGGCAAGCCTTAGTTCTTTCCCTCAGTTGGTCCTGAACCCTTACTTTTATTCCTTTTTTTTTTTTTTTTTCTGGCTTATCCCTATCGTTTCTTTTCCTCCTGTCTTTTGCAGTGGGCTTGGGGAACAATGTTGCAGGAACACAGAGCTTTTGAGGGAAATGTAAATTGCAGGCGGCCCTGAGTCCCGTCTGTTTTCTCATAGGAAAGCAGCATTTCAGAGAGCTGAACTGGCGGCAGGGCTCTGCGAAGACATGCCGAGTTCAGGAATATTCCCTGTTCCCAGGCCCTGGTTGTGTAGAAGTGGGACTTTCTGAAGAGGGGGCACTCTGGGAGGGAGGGGAGGTAAAGGGCACTTTCAGAAGCAGATGCTCCCGGCTTCGGAAGGAAAGCCGCTCTAATCAGAGTTCAGCAGTCTTGCAGACAATCCGCAGCTTTGGAGGGAGAGAGACAAAACAGTCTCTTCGCCCAGTGCATAAATGTAAGAGGCTTGCCTTAAGTGTGTGTGCAGGACTCTAGCTGGCTAAAAATGTTATGCAGAGTTAAAGTGAGGCATTGTTTAGGTTTTAATGAAGGCAACCAATTTTTAACAACAGAAGTTCTGTTGCTGAATCCCTCCCCCCACCGCCCCCAACATTCAGTTCCTCTGCCCCTGCACCTGCTTTCATTTTTGGCTTCTTGGCACTGATGTTCACAGAGACATCAGCTGGCAGTGGCGAAATGCTAAAAGCTCCCCTGCAATGCAGCTCTGCAAATGCCAGCCATTTATACACTGGTGCATGCCAGCTGAACGTCAGGTCTCCCTTTCTCCCTCCAACCCGGATCCCCTCAGCCCCCCAATTTTCCTTGCAAATGACAGTAAACGATCCCAGTCAAGCAGTGGTCTGGCCCTTTGAGTATCCATTAAGTGTGGCTGCATCTATTTGCTGCATCTATTTGCTGTGATTATAATATTTTGATCCAAAGAGTCTTGCAGAAAATTTAGATGACAATACTATTTCTTCTATTCAATCAAAGCTCTCGGCCCACAGGCTCATTTCTCTCTCCTCAGCAGATGGTGGGAGAGTTTCTTGAGGTTTCTTTGATTTGAAACAGCCTTTTAGTTTTTGTTGCTTATTGAGAGCCAGTTGCCCCAAATTCATTGAATAAAGACATCCACGTCTCAGTTTAGGCTAAGCCCCAATAGATAAATACTGACTTAGAGTTGGGGGCTGACGGACAAGCTGCAAAGGCAAAGGGGCTGTTGGAAGTTAAGTATTCAGCACAAAGCTTTGCAGTTTCAAAAACGATGGCTTTATGTTCTCCATTCAGCACAGCGATTTAGGCTGGATACTGAGAAAGTGTGAGAAATCTGTGAGAAATTCGACATATATTTATTTTTCTTGGAAATTAGAGAATATCTTCACAGTGTACACTCTGAAGGGCTTTTGTTTTGTTTTGTTGTGTTTTTAATGATCTAAACCATCTGGGGAGTTGATAAAGAATGTGATTTTCACAAGCTGAGCTAGCAAAGCCTATTGCTAAATCCCAAACCTTTATCCAGCCTACAGATAAAACCAGGGTGGGAGAACTTCCCTTCCAGCTCTAAAATACTAGGATCCCACGTAAGCCAAATGCTTCAGTCTCTGCGTGGTAAGAAAAATACAAAACTGACTAAGGGAGCCTGGCCCAAGCATCCAGAAATGTACGGTACTTTAATTAATTTTCTTAAGATTGGTGGAGGTCACACATTTCCAGAAAATCTGTCTGAAAACCAAGTCAGCATCATATTTTATCTGATGCCTCCATGGTCTTTTTTGATTCAGGGACAAGAATTAGCACATGCAGATGTTTCTTAATCATCAGTTTCTCAAATCTGGAGTTCAAAATCTATCTAAAAAGAGCACATAGAAAACAATACAGGGACACTTTGATTGTGGTGGCCATCTTACAATAATCATAATCTTATATCAGAAGGTGTGTGAACTTGGGGTTTTTGACAAATGAGGATTTGTGCTCAGTATTTGATCTGGCAATATGGATAAGATAGAGAAATCAGGAAATGTCCTTCCCAAGAATAGGCCATACAATGAAAGTATAATCATGTCACAGTGTTTGACTTCCCCCTTTCCCCTGGGTTCCATTTCTTTTCTGGCCGTCTACTATAGAGGTACCAAGATCAAACTGGAAAGTTATCCCTTTGTATCAAACACACGCACACTAGCAGTTATAATTTGCTCATGGTGTGCACAAACATCCCTGAGCAGAAGTTTGACAATATTTCCAAGGCTTGGCCATCGATTAGTTTTCTCTATGAAACCTACAGGTTAATCAATCAGTATTTAATGCTTATCACAGCCTGCTCATAATTTATTCAAAAGCAGGAAACTTGTGTCAGAAATGTCATTTTATTACTTTTGTTTAAGATGCCTTTAGAGTTAAGGATGCAGTTAAGCGTTCAGGTGTGTCACACTTCTACTGAATGGGGCTCCTACCCAGGAGACTCAGGAACCGTCACACTGAACAGCTCACTGTTGCAGGCAGTTCAAAGGAAATCACCACTGGGTCATAAAATTTTAAGTAACGAGGATAACTTTTAGTAATAATGCTTGCTTTATGAGTTTTCTTCTTTTACAAAGCCTGAGAGCTATATTACCCCTGCACTCCTCACTCTAGCTATGATGTGTTTCCGATTCTAGAAGAAGCAGAAAAATGAGGGGTAGACCATGGGACAGCAAATCATATCCCCTAAGACCTCCTTCCAACATTTCCTTCTAATTGTTTAGCTCCTCCGAAACTTAGGTTCCTCATCTGCAAAATGTGAAAGACATTACATCGGTCCTTGTCAAATCATAGGCTTGTAAGAAACAAACTAAATAATCTTAATGAGCTTTAGATCACTATACAATGGCTTATTCTTGTAACTATTTCTTGTCTTAGAATGCTTTGTGAACCACACAGGAGTATATGGCTGTTATAATAATTATTATTCACATTACAATTCTTTTGACAAAGCCTTCTCAAATCTGGCCTTCTTCCTCACTCCCCTAATTCAGAGAATGGCACCATTCAAATACTTGCATGAATTTTTTTTTTTTTTTTTTTTTTTTTTTTTTTTTTTGCGGTACGCGGGCCTCTCACTGTTGTGGCCTCTCCTACTGTGGAGCACAGGCTCTGGACACGCAGGCTCAGCGGCCGTGGCTCACGGGCCCAGCCACTCCGCGGCATGTGGGATCTTCCCGGACCAGGGCACGAACCCGTGTCCCCTGCATCGGCAGGCGGACTCTCAACCACTGCGCCACCAGGGAAGCCCCCCTTGCGTGAATTTTGACACCTCCTAATCCCTCACTCTCATATTCAATCTATCCCAAATTTCACTGATTTTAACTTTTCCAAGTCAGAAGAATTTAGGGCAGTGTATTATATTTGGTTCTGATTTATTAGTGGTTCCTAGCTCCATTTTGTTGAATGAACAAGTAAATTTAATTGACACATATTTTATAGGTGATTACTTTTACTCCACCTATTCTGAAAGAAGGATTTTAGAATATATATAAGGAAGGTTATATGATACATAAATACGACAAAATAGCATATATCAGAAGGAGGTGGAAAATACAAAGGAAAACTAATTGTAGGTACCTGATTTAGACCTGGAAGTAAGGCTAATACAAAAGCATTCGCCATTGAGTTCTTACCATGGATGAGTCCAAATATAATTGGAAAGACACAAAATACAGTGTTCAAGGAATGAAAGCAAATATCTTGACTAAGAGAAACACATGTATTCTGGATAGAATTACAGAGAGATATTTCTGGATAAATCTTCTAAAAAGAATGCTGTGAATACAACTCCTGGACATGTATCTGGAGAAAACTATAGTTTGAAAATATACATGCACCCCGATGTTCATAGCAGCACTATTTACAACAGCCAGGACATGGAAGCAACCTAAATGTCCATCGAAAGACAAATGGTTAAAGAAGATGTAGTACACATATACAATGGAATATTACTCAGCCATAAAAAAGAATGAAACAATGCCATTTGTAGCAATATGGATGGACCTAGAGATTATCGTACTGAGTGAAATAAATCAGAAAGAGAAAGACAAATATACCATATTATATATATGTGTGTGGGTGTATATATATATATATATATACACACACACATATATATGAACTTATTTACAAAACAGACTCACAGACATAGAAGACAAACTTTTGGTTACCAAAGGGGAAAGAGGGTGGGGAAGGGCTAAATTAGAATTTGGGATTAACAAATATGAACTACTATATATAAAATAGATAAACAACTAGGGCCTACTGTATAGCACAGGGAACTATATTCAATATCCTGTAATGAACCATAAAGGAAAAGGATATGGAAAAGAATATATATCTGAATCACCTTGCTGTACACCAGAAACTAACACAACACTGTAAATCAACTATACTTCAATTAAAAGAAAAAGAAAAAGGATGCTGTGAAACGTAATGAATAAGGTTTCTAGTAATACCTCTACAGAAGATACATAGTAGTTTCACAGGGCTGTTTCTTTAAGCATTGTGCCTACTTTGTATTGGAGATACTAAAATACAAAGTCAGGCCTTGCTGTCAAGGAATCACTGAGAAAGACAAATCTATAGTATACAAATCAGTACCATTCACTAAGATAAATCCAATAACAGGAGGAGGGTGCATGGTGCCGTGGGCACAGAGGAGGAACTGATCAGTCCTACTCGGTAGACCAAGGAAGCCTTCTTGGAAGAGATAGCATCTGAGCTCCTGGGTTTATTCAACAAGTACTACCTGTCAGTTGCCAACTGCATGGTATGCAAAAGGATGGGTGCTAAGGTTACAGTGCTGAGGAGAACAATGGCTTTGTCTCTATAAGCAGATAAGGCCTTGAACAGAGTTTCAGTGAGAAAGACTCTCACTTGCTAGTGAGTCCTTGCTACCCACACCCCCAAACGCAGCAACTGTGAACCTTTAAATAACAGATCCCTTGCTTTCCCTTGCCTACTGAAAAGGAAAAAGAAACAATATCAGGAACTGCAAGAGAAGCTCTGGCCACTGTGCAAAGCTGCCAGAGGCCTTGGGAAAGGAAGTAGATAAGAAATACACTTCTAGGAATGTATGGGGAAGCCTCAGCTTCGGACAGAGGGAGCAGTGACCAAACCAGGACAAAAGAAGGACCTAGGTGTTTAGCATTTAGGAAGGGCAGTGTTATTGAACTCCGATTGAAATAACAGGCTGGGAACTAGACCTGAAAGTCTTTTTTTTTTTTTTTTTTTACAGGAAAGGAAAGAAGACACAACGTGGGTCTCTTATTTCTGACTAAGTGAGGTGAGCCAAGTTAATCCTAATGTCAAGGGTAGATAATCTTGACTTTTCTCGTGATCAGGCTTGTGTGGTACTTCTCACTGGTAGCAGAATATTAGGCCAAAAGAGTCAACACTAGGAGGAAGGGATCCTTTGTTTCTGCCTAAATAAATAACGCTCTATTTTCTTGAATATTACCTTGTATGATTACTTACTACATAGAAGAACAATACTCCTTCATCAGCATTCCTCAGAGGATAATATCACATGCTATTTGCAAGGCACTGACTGGCACTGAGGAAGAGACACAGAAATATTCCAGAGAGACTCCATTAGTATAATGCTTAAAAGAATTAGGAAGAATTCCTAAATTATTCCCAAAGCAATGAAGCAATATATTAAACTATGACACAGCATAAGTGTTAAAGGCCTAGTAGGGAAAATAACTCATAGACAAAATTGAAGAAAGGCTTCCTGGAGCAGAATGGATCAGGGAAGATTTTATCAAAAATGGGACCTGAAGAATAGGAAAAATTTAGATAGAAAGAGCATCAGGCAGGAGTACTCTAGGTCAGAAGAGGAAACCTTATAAAGAGATGGAAAAAATTTTTTTAAAAATAACATGTTCAAATCGGGGAATCAGAGGATTAACTATTAACACAATTGCCAGAAGAGATCTCTTGTTATACACACACACACACACATACACAAACATACACACACATGCTAAAAAGAGTATTCCTGGGAAGAGTGAAACACTTGAGAAAGTAAATGGAAGTGGATTCAGAAAGAGAAGTATTATCCCTTGTAAAGAACCATCAACCTGTACACATTCTTTCAAAGTCACAAATATTACAGAATGAGAGTTCTTACAAGCAACTCTCCAGGGGAAAAAAAACCCCAACTTATTGCCAAGTATATTGTTGCTGGTGGGTTAACTCTAGGTAGATATGATGTAAAACAGTGATTGCCAGGGAGGTAAACCTGAACAAACCACGTTACTTCACTAAATCCAAAACTGATTATTGGTGTTGTATATCAGACCAAATCACATTTTGGTTATAAATAAAATCTAGTTGTATGACCATAAAATCTCAATAAACCCGGAAACAACAATGACAACAACAAAACTCTAGCACTTGTTTTCAAATGTTTGCTTTAAGAACAAACTGGAGGGCTTCCCTGGTGGTGCAGTGGTTGAGAGTCCGCCTGCCGATGCAGGGGATGCGGGTTCGCGTCCGGAGCCTGTGCTCTGCAGCGGGAGAGGCCGCAGCAGTGAGAGGCCCGCATACCACCAAAAAAAAAAAAAAAAAAAGAACAAACTGGAATATGTTTTCTGAAACAAACTGTTATTTTCATCTATTCTAATCCTCTCAGATGAAAATTCTAGCACAATTAAAAAAAATATAAACAGATATATGCATACACCAAATATCAATTTTGATATATATCAATATAAATATCAAATATATTAAAATGACTATAAATATCAAATTATATATATATATATATATATATATATGCATATATATAATCTTCAGAGAAGGTAAATAACTCACCCAAGGTCACACTCACGCCTGTGGCTCCAGAGCCCTTAGCTCTGAGTTATAAGAAGTTCTCACCTAATATTGTGCTGTGCATCAGCTCCATGGGGAGCTTTCAATATGTTGATGTAGATCAGCACTAGCCCTGATCTCCTGAGTCAGAATCTCCAGCATTGGGCCCAGGTATGTAGATTTTAAAAACTACTTGACAATTTCACATAAATCCCTGGTTAAGATGCCTCCTACCAAAACTACCAAAAAAACCCCAAAAAACAAAAAAAACAAAAAACCAAAACAATAAGAGGCTAGGAGCCCAATTTGGTCACAGAAATGTAGCAAGATAAGATGGAGAAATATTCGTCTTTGTACAGTTCTTACTTATCTTCACTTCCCAACTTTCCCTTAATTAGTTAGAACTATTTACATTGCCTGAAGGTGAGATTGGATTGTAATAGCAAGAATGTAGAGGAAAAGAGAAAATTCATGTTCATTTTTGGCTTTCTCAATGAGTCTCTAGAGAATCAAAAGGCAAGCCTGGCGGGGAGGAGAGCACTGATTGGAAAGAATCAGAGAGAGAAGACGGGGTTGCTGCCCTTCTCAAGGTGTTCACATAGATGGCAGGCAGGGGTGGGGAAGGCAAGAGTGAGACAGGTACCCCAACTGCACCGGCTAATGTGGAGCAGAATGAAAGAAAACCCTGAGAAATGGTAGTAACATGCTGTCAGCACGTGGAGGAAGAGGAGGGTAACTCTGCCTGGTGACATTTGAGCAAAGACCTGAAGAAATTAGCCTTGGAGTTGAGCATTAATGATGGATACGGTTTTCTGCTGAGAGAGAAGAAAGTGGGAAGAAAGAAATGCTTCTTTCTGCTGTGGGAAGAAGCATTCTGGGTATCTTAGTTTGGCAGTATAGGATTAGTCATAGACAGCTTTTATTGGACAGAGCAAAGCAGACTCAAGAGAAAAATACTCTAGTACTTTTAAATTCCATTTGCTACCATACTGAAAGACAAAAATGAATATTATCACAGTGGCTATTGATTATCTCCGTCATATTGATTTAGGAACCTCACAGCTTGCCAAAGACTGCCAAATCACTTGCACCAAGAAGGTCCCTAGCCAAGATGTCTTTGGTGGCTCTTCATTTTCCTCTGACATTCTCATCTTTACTCCCTTTGCCCACTGTCTCTGATTCGAGGCTCTCAAGCTGCTGGGTTCTCAGCTCTCTGCTTCCAGTGACTCAAGTCATTAAACTGAAAATACAGTTGCCTCTCGGTATCCACGGGGGATTGGTTCCTGGACCAGCGTGGATACCAAAGTCTGCGGATGCCCAAATCTCTTACATGAAGTGTCCCCGCGTACAGCCGACCCTCTGCAGCCACAGGTTCAGTATCTGTGGACTCAACCAACCACAGATGGAAATTCAAATTTTAACCAAGATCGAAATTCAGTTAAAATGCTCTGTGCATTTTAACTGTGGAAGTAGAAAGATAATGCTCCAATCTTTGTGGACCAACCTATCAGCGACTCATTAGTAATTAATGGGGAACAAATTCAGACCTGGTAGAACAGCTGAGGAATAGATTATAAAAGTTAAAAGTGACCTTCAAGATAATCTAATTTCTATTTTATAATCTATCGATATTGAGACCCCAAGAGGTTAGATAATTTGTCCTAATCTGGAAACTTCTATAGATCAGAAATGAAATGTGGACGCAGATCTAAGACTAGTAATCTTCCTCTGATACTTCCTAAGGAGGGGAGGGGAGGGGTCAGCAGCCACACTTAGGTAAGACTTCGTTGGTTTCACTTCTTCTACCTACTTTACCTAAGGGCCGACCCTCAATCTGAACTTGATGCCTTAGTTCACTTAATTTCCTTTTCCAAACCAAGACCAAAATCCCATACACTAACTCTATACCATTGAACAACAATAATTTATCTTCCTTGAGTTCATTTTAGACTACACCAGGGAGTGATGGAGGCGCTGGGTAGGCTCGAATTTAATGAAACTAGATTGTAATTAGCAATAAGGGTCTTATCCAATATCACATTTAAAATCATTGACAAAATGAGGAATCATTTCCTTCCCATTTTAATGCACTTGGTAAGGAGCATGAGTTTGCCAAACAAAGAATTAATGAAATTTGCAGAAGATCCATCTTTAGAAATCAGAGCTACAGAGTGGGGATTCAACACTAATAAACAACTTGGAAGAACCTATTTAAAATTTTGAATAACATGTCTCAAATT
Organism: Mesoplodon densirostris; assembly: GCF_025265405.1. Classification (NCBI taxonomy): domain Eukaryota; kingdom Metazoa; phylum Chordata; class Mammalia; order Artiodactyla; family Ziphiidae; genus Mesoplodon; species Mesoplodon densirostris. The sequence continues at coordinate 63,870,389 of NC_082666.1, read as the reverse complement.
ACAGATGAATATATCTAGAAGTAGAGAACCTTAATACTGTTAATACAAAAAGTTATGTCTGGAAAAAAGAGGAATAAAGTCAAGCTAATCTTTGGTTGATTTACAAGGTAATATTGGAGAAAAGGATATAACATGCAATTTGAAACTGGGACAAGAAAAGTCAGTGCTGGGAATTAAGACTAGATTATTTTTTAAATGCAGAGAAAGAAGAGGTAATTCAAAACAAGGGTGATGGAGGGATTATATCATTTGGGGACTAATGTACCTGAAGACAATACGAACACGATGATCAAAGATTTGGTTAGATAAAGACTGAAGTCATAAAGTATCAACAGCCACGATAAACAGAAAGGGGAAAGTATTGTACTATGAAATAAGCCTAAAAAGAGAATCTTTGAAGAAATTTAGAGAAATTTCTATGCCAGTTACTATGAAAACAATGTAGAAGGCTCACAGTTATGTTTCTAAAAATGACCTGGAATCCTAAAGTTTCTAGTTTAAAGAAAAAAATCGCCTGATGATTGGGATTGTTACATTTATTTTATCAAAAACTGAGTTACCAAACCAGTCAGTGGCTACATATCTTTATAAATTTGGGTTTGAGGGTCAGTATAAAGTTGAGGAATACTAATCTAACAAAACTCAACCTGAAATAGAGTCTTTTGATAAGTGAGGAACTATATAATATTAGTCCATTTTTAATACCTGGCTTGTCAATACTGCCCTCAGACCCCAGCAAGAGTACCCCTATCCTGGGCCCCATGCTGGGAATGCCCAACTCTGGCCTTCCTCAGGCCATGCCCCTCCACCAAGGTAGGCGAATGAGCCTCCAGGGCTCCTTCTCACCTGTCACCTACGCCTCCCCTTCTAGACCATACTCCAGGTACCCAAGACTCCAGAATTTCTTTCCCAGAGTTCCCTGAGCCCACTGGCAGGCCTGTGCTGGCCTCTTCTTCTGGTCCTTCCCTCAGGAGTATGGAATGTACTTGGCCCTAGGCCTGAGGGAGTATACATGGAGGAAAGCAGTGGACAGAGCTTGTGAGAATAGGCCAGATTGTCTGCTGGTGCGTGAGGCCCCTCATGGGGCAGAAAGGAGCCCTGAATGGACTGGAGGCCCATTTCACACTCTCTGAAAGCCACCATGTTCCTTGCAGTAACTCTAACGAATCTCAAACTTGTAAATACGTACCTGCTCTTCCAGATCATTATAAAGATATTTTTCAAGGTTGGAAGATACAACATATTTAATTTAAAAGTCATTAGCTTGACTTCCATATTTGAAATATTTAGGTTTGTGGTATTGCCCTGGGCCTGCAAACTTTTAGAGGCAGGCCTGTTACTTGCCCCCTTCCAGGCTATTTGAGATCCCTGATAACAGAGACTATTCCCTATCAATCCAGTGCTTTTGAATCGTACCTGACAAGAAGCTTCACCCATGTCTGAGGATTCAAATTGAATTGAAGAAGGAAAATGCAGGGATACACAACCAGAAGGTAAGAGAAGTGAGGCAAGTATTTCCAGTAGTTAGTCTTTTCATCAGTCTGCTCCATTTCCCTGACTTTCCCACTACAGAGAGGAATATTCAGGAATTTTACTCCAAACTCAGAACCCGTAGCCACTGATGAACAAGGTCACCAGGGCTGTACGCAACATTTTACCACCTTGCAGCCTGTGTTTCCTATACTACCAAGGTCCCTGGAAACTTCACTTAGCCCGTGGTTAGAATCTCAAGGACAAGGCAGTTTGAATTCCCCTTGGCTGTTTTTTTCTCCCTCAAAGAAATCAACAGAGGCTCCAGAACTTTTAGCTTCATATTTTTGGACATTGCATATTTCAAGAAATATTTGTCAGTCCTTTTATTGAGGTTTTAAAGTACCGTTGATAATATCCTTTCAATGTACAGTTTTTACACCTTACTAAGGAAAATGGACTTTTTTCCAATGGCTCCTATATGATCCATTGAGTTATTCTTTTTTAACAGAAATTACAATCATTTAAATTCAGTTGTCATTATTTTTAGTAGAACCACACTTAATTCTAAGCCCCTTGTAAGGGCATTTGTAATATGCCCTACATCATAGTATTTTGCATGTGTTACACAATTTCAAAAAAGTGTGCTCTTCATCTTGAATTCACCCTGGAAAGCAATGATATATTTTTCTCTCTGTTGCTATTTATGTATGTCACCCTGTCTCAGCAAGTGGTGAACTTGGATTAGGGTCATTAATGCAGTAACAATTATTAACAAATTAATGAACCAGGAACATATTTATATTTTGTTGTTGTCAGTTGTAATCCTGTATTTATGAAACTGCGACTTCTTTGTCTCTTATGATAGTTCTGGGTGGCTGACAGAGATGATGTTTTTTAAATTCCTTTGCAAATAATTACATTCCTACAAGATTTACCGAAGCTAGGAAATTATTACTCTTGTTGACAGACTGTCCCAAAGACCTCCAATTCACAAATTTTCCTTGAATCCCTGTTTGCTAACTATAGGTCTGGGCAAATTTTGTAAGCTCTCTGAGCCTCAGTTTCTATGTCTGTATACAGTAGTCTCACCTATTTTTATAGGGTTACTATAGGCATTAGAGAGAGATGTTATTAAAAGTGCCTGGCATGTAGTTGGTAAACAGTGTGGTTTTCTTCGCCTTTCCCTTTCTATTTTTCCCCAGCAAAACATTCTCCGTTAGACATTACTCCCAATTTTGTTTTAGCCCTTAAATTGAAGAATCCAACTTCAGTTGCTAAAAGCCATTTCTTAGTTCTGAATTGACTCCCTTGCACGTGGTCTGACTATTGGTATTAGGACTGATAGAGAAGTGGGTTTTCTTTTGGCACATTGTTTATTATTTTTTCTGCTTTTATCAAAAAGAAGAAACATTTCTTTCTTTTTTACAACAGGTAGGAATAGCAATTAGAGGCAGTTAGAGTCCTGATCCTCAGGACCAGTTCAGTCCACTGTGTGACAGAACTGGATGGGGATTGCAACCAGTGTCCGCTTGCCAAAAGCAATCCCTCCTATCAGACAATGATTCACCAAGTATCTGCCCCAAAGTTAACCTGGAGCAACACAGAAAAAGAAACACTAACACTGTATTTTCTTTTATAATCTATTTCCATAAATGATAACTTTTAGATGCAATCCTCCCTACCCCACACACAATTTAAAATTTTCTCAGAAAAGCACTAAAACTGCACCATGATCATCACTTTCCAAATCAGTCTTAACTATTGAAAAGGAATGCCAAGTCTCTGGAAGGCCCACAATATTTCCATGAGTAAGACTTTACTGATACATGACTTTATCAATGACATCAAAAGTGTCTGTCCAAAGCCCTCGCCATTATAAGTTCATCTGGAAAATGGCTTCTTGGAATGGGTCCTATTTCAAAATTCCTCATCATTTTAGTATAAAATTATAGGCATTATCTAGGTCTAATCGTAATCTTAATCCCAAATTATTTTGGGTTGATCACAAATCAAAAATGAGAGCATCATATTGTTTCTGGTTTTTATGCATAATATTCTGGTTGACTTAGTTCAATCTTACATTTAATACTGATTGACTTCTAAGAGTACGATTGAGCTCTTACATCTTTCCACCTCTTTACAAGCTGTCAGTTGGGGGAGGGGAAGCTCCCATTCTGAACCTTTTGTACACTTACTATTTTCAGAAAACGGAACCCCATCCTTTCTCCTATATAATCCTCATCTTCACATGTCTTATTGACTGAATGGCTACTTTGTCTATATTGATGTCCCAGATGAAGCAGTCCTGGGTCTTTGTGTGGCAACAAGGGAATACATTTAAGTTGGTTCATCTTAAGGAAGGACCATAATAAGTAATATAACTCGATGTCCCTGGATTTACGAGGTTGGGAAGAATCGCCATAATTTGAATCCCAAACTGGCTAAAAAATAAAAATAAAAAACAACCCTAGATTTTCCTCAAGTTTCTACCCCAGGTATTACTGGGATGTTTCTCAAGAAATTCAAATCCATTCTTCCAATCTTTATTTGTTGTTTCTTACCACCAAGTCTTGTGGGAATGCTGTGGATCATAACTATTCTGCTTGGGATTCAGCCTTCCCAATCCTTATTTATTGCCCAGTAATAGGCAGTAGAAATGTTTCTCTGGACAAATGCCATCCCTATGGACAAAGGTAACTGTTCTCCAGGTTTCCACAGGGCAAATTTTCAAAACTCCATAGTCAGATATCAACGTAATTTCCAAAGAATGGGCTCTTTAGTCTTGAATAACACCACATATGGGGTCTCAACATTATAATCCACATTGGAATTCATACACTGGAATGAGGTGAACATATGTCCCCACTTCCTTTTGCTGTCTCTGTGCAAAATTATAGCAAACATAACATATACAACTCTTAAAAATAAAGGATAAATTTCAGAGATAGTAATAATGAAAATCCTTATTTAGGAAAGAAATCATTTTCAGAATGAAATGTAGAATCACACAGGTAAGCCCTTACCTGCTAACTTCTCTAACATGAGTTGCACTGCAAGATGATTGAATCTTTGGAGACCCATCCTCCCCTTTGAAAGAGAACTGGCAAGGAGTCCTGGCCATCAATTTTACATATGGTGCCCAGTCGACAAAACATGTTTAAATGCACTGCTTGCCTCCCTGTTATAATAGATATTTTGGCATAAGACTCTGTAGAAAATCGGGCCCCAAATAGGCCTTTGAAATCCATGACCATCAAGAAGGGCAAATTCTACTCTTTTAAAATGTACTCTAAATAGTCATTTATATACCGAGTGATCAGGCATTATAAGACTAGACAATCATATACTGCAACAGTTCAAATGTGTTCTGTCCTTTTACACTGTATTCTTATTTGATTTTTTTTTCTTTTTTAAACCTTTATTGGAGTATAATTGCTTTACAATGTTGTGTTAGTTTCTGCTGTATAACACAGTGAATCAGCTATATGCATACGTATATCCCCATATCTCCTCCCTCTTGCGTCTCCCTCGCACCCTCCCTATCCCACCCCTCTAGGTGGTCACAAAGCACCGAGTTGAGCTCCCTGTGCTATGAGGCTGCTTCCCACTAGCTGTCTATTTTACATTTGGTGGTGTATGTATGTCAGTGCCACTCTCTCACGTCGTCTTAGCTTACCCTTCCCCCTCCCTGTGTCCTCAAGTCCATTCTTTATGTCTGCGTCTTTATTCCTGTCCTCCCCCTAGATTCTAGTCCCTGGGCAGGTTGGATACTTACCTCAGTTGGACAAGTGTTCTGCTTATTTGTTCTTGGTTACTGAATATCAGTATAAGATTAGGAACTGAAAAGAATGGTACTGGAATAGTGAAATTTTCTGAGAGAGCTACAGAGGATTCTAACCTAATCAGTATCTTACACCTAGAAGAGGACCTAGTGCTAGGGGTTGGCAAACAATAGCACACAGGCCAAATGGACCTGCTGCCTATTTTTGTAAATAAAACTTTATTGAAATATTGCCATGCCATTCATTAACATGTTGTCAATAACAGAGTTTTGTTGCTACAGACCTCATGGACCACAAAGCTTAAAATATTTAGCCCTTTACAGAGAACATTTGCCAAGCCCTGATCTAATATGTAGCTATCTTTCTTGTGAAAATATTTTATAAACTCTCTATTAAAGAAACGGACAGGTGACTTCCGGGTAAGATGGCGGAAGAGTAAGACGCGGAGATCACCTTCCTCCCCACAGATACACCAGAAATACAGCTACACGTGGAACAACTCCTACAGAACACCTACTGAACGCTGGCAGAAGACCCCAGACCTCCCAAAAGGCAAGAAACTCCCCACATACCTGGGTAGGGCAAAGCAGAGAGACTCCCGCACGGAGGAGCGGTGCCGAGCGGCACTCACCAGCCCGAGAGGCTTGTCTGCTCCCCCGCCGGGGCGGGCGGCGCGGGAGCTGAGGCTCGGGCTTCGGTCAGAGCGCAGGGAGAGGACTGGGGCTGGCGGCGAGAACTCAGCCTGAAGGGGGCTAATGTGCCACAGCTAGCCGGGAGGGAGTCCGGGAAAACTCTGGAGCTGCCGAAGAGGCAGGAGACTTTTTCTTCCCTCTTGGTTTCCTGGTGCGCGAGGAGAGGGGATTAAGAGCGCCACGTAAAGGAGCTCCAGAGACAGGCGCGAGTCGCGGCTGAAAGCGCGGAGCCCAGAGACGGGCGTGGGACACTGGGGCTGCTGCTGCCGCCGCCAAGAAGCCTGTGTGCGAGCGCAGGTCACTGACCACACCGCCCTTCCGGGAGCCTGTGCAGCCTGCCACTGCCTGGGTCCCGGGATCCAGGGGCGGCTTCCCTGGGAGAACGCACGGCGCGCCTCGGGCTGGTGCAACGTCACGCCGACCTCTGCCGCTGCAGGCTCGCCCCGCACTCCGTGCCCCTCCCTCCCGCCCGGCCTGAGTGAGCCAGAGTCCCCGAAGAGGCTGCTCCTTTAACCCTGTCCTGTCTGAGCGAAGAACAGACGCCCTCCGGCGACCTACACGCAGAGGCGGGGCCAAATCCAAAGCTGAGACCCAGGAGCTGTGAGAACAAAGAAGAGAAAGGGAAACCTCTCCCAGCAGCCTCAGAAGCAGCGGATTAAAGCTCCACAATCAACTTGATGTACCCTGCATCTGTGGAATACATGAATAGACAACAAATCATCCCAAATTGAGGAGCCAGGAGTCAGTGCTGTGCCTCTGAGGTGGGAGAGCCAACTTCAGGACACTGGTCCACAAGAGACCTCCCAGCTCCACATAATATCAAACGGCGAAAATCTTCCAGAGATCTCCATCTCAACACCAGCACCCAGCTTCACTCAACGACCAGCAAGCTACAGTGCTGGTCACCCTATGCCAAGCAACTAGCAAGGCAGGAACACAACCCCACCCATTAGCAGAGAGGCTGCCTCAAATCATAAAAAGTCCGCAAACACCCCAAAACACACCACCAGACGTGGACCTGCCCACCAGAAAGACAAGATCCAGCCTCATCCACCAGAACACAGGCAGTAGTCCCCTCCACCAAGAAGCCTACACAACCCACTAAACCAACCTTAGCCACTGGGGACAGACACCAAAAACAACGGGAACTACGAACCTGCAGCCTGCAAAAAGGAGACCCCAAACACAGTAACATAAGCAAAATGAGAAGACAGAAAAACACACAGCAGGAGAAGGAGCAAGATAAAAACCCACAAGACGTAACAAATGAAGAGGTAATAGGCAGTCTATCTGAAAAAGAATTCAGAATAATGATGGTAAAGATGATCCAAAATCTTGGAAATAGAATAGACAAAAGGCAAGAAACAGTTAACAAGGACCTAGAAGAACTAAAGACGAATCAAGCATCGATTAAAAACACAATAAATGAAATAAAAAATACTCTAGATGGGATCAATAGCAGAATAACTGAGGCAGAAGAACGGATAAGTGAGGTGGAAGATAAAATAGTGGAAATAACTGCTGCACAGCAAAATAAAGAAGAAAGAATGAAAAGAACAGAGGACAGTCTCAGAGACCTCTGGGACAACATTAAACGCACCAACATTCGAATTATAGGGGTCCCAGAAGAAGAAGAGAAAAAGAAAGGGACTGAGAAAATATTTGAAGAGATTATAGTTGAAAACTTCCCTAATATGGGAAAGGAAATAGTTAATCAAGTCCAGGAGGCACAGAGAGTCCCATACAGAATAAATCCAAGGAGAAATACACCAAGACACATATTAATCAAACTGTCAAAAATTAAACACAAAGAAATCCTATTAAAAGCAGCAAGGGAAAAACAACAAATAACACACAAGGGAATCCCCATCAGGATAACAGCTGATCTCTCAGCAGAAACTCTACAAGCCAGAAGGGAGTGGCAGGACATAATTAAAGTGATGAAGGAGAAAAACCTGCAACCAAGATTACTCTACCCAGCAAGGATCTCATTCAGATGTGATGGAGAAATTAAAACGTTTACAGACAAGCAAAAGCTGAGAGGGTTCAGCACCACCAAACCAGCTTTACACCAAATGCTAAAGGAACTTCTCTAGGCAAGAAACACAACAGAAGGAAAAGAACTACAATAACGAACCCAAAACAATTAAGAAAATGGGAATAGGAACATACATATCAATAATTACCTTAAATGTAAATGGATTAAATGCTCCCACCAAAAGACACAGACTGGCTGAATGGATACAAAAACAAGACCCATATATATGCTGTCTACAAGAGACCCACTTCAGACCCAGAGACACATACAGACTGAAAGTAAGGGGATGGAAAAAGATATTCCATGCAAATGGAAACCAAAAGAAAGCTGGAGTAGCAATTCTCATATCAGACAAAATAGACTTTAAAATAAAGACTACTTGAAGAGACAAAGAAGGACACTACATAATGATCAAGGGATCAATCCAAGAAGAAGATATAACAATTGTAAATATTTATGCACCAAACATAGGAGCACCTCAATACATAAGGGAAATATTAACAGCCATAAAAGGAGAAATCGACAGTAACACAATCATAGTAGGGGACTTTAACACCCCACTTTCACCAATGGACAGGTCATCCAAAATGAAAATAAATAAGGAAACACAAGCTTTAAATGATACATTAAACAAGATGGACTTAATTGATATTTATAGGACATTCCATCCAAAAACAACAGAATACACATTTTTCTCAAGTGCTCATGGAACATTCTCCAGGATAGATCATATCTTGGGTCACAAATCAAACCTTGGTAAATTTAAGAAAATTGAAATTGTATCAAGTATCTTTTCCGACCACAATGCTATGAGACTAGACATCAATTACAGGAAAAGAGCTGTAAAACATACAAACACATGGAGGCTAAACAATACACTACTTAATAACGAAGTGATCACTGAAGAAATCAAAGAGGAAATTAAAAAATACCTAGAAACAAATGACAATGGAGACACGACGACCCAAAACCTATGGGATGCAGCAAAAGCAGTTCTAAGAGGGAAGTTTATGGCAATACAATCCCACCTTAAGAAACAGGAAATATCTCGAATAAACAACCTAACCTTGCACCTAAAGCAATTAGAGAAAGAAGAACAAAAACATCCCAAAGTTAGCAGAAGGAAAGAAATCATAAAAATCAGATGAGAAATAAATGAAAAAGAAATGAAGGAAACGATAGCAAAGATCAATAAAACTAAAAGCTGGTTCTTTGAGAAGATAAACAAAATTGATAAACCATTAGCCAGACTCATCAAGAAAAAAAGGGAGAAGACTCAAATCAATAGAATTAGAAATGAAAAAGGAGAAGTAACAACTGACACTGCAGAAATACATAAGATCATGAGAGATTACTATAAGCAACTCTATGCCAATAAAATGGACAACCTGGAAGAAATGGACAAATTCTTAGAAATGCACAACCTGCCAAGACTGAATCAGGAAGAAATAGAAAATATGAACAGACCAATCACAAGCACTGAAATTGAAACTGTGATTAAAAATCTTCCAACAAACAAAAGCCCAGGACCAGATGGCTTCACAGGCGAATTCTATCAAGCATTTAGAGAAGAGCTGACACCTATCCTTCTCAAACTCTTCCAAAATATAGCAGAGGGAGGAACACTCCCAAACTCATTCTATGAGGCCACCATCACCTTGATACCAAAACCAGACAAGGATGTCACAAAGAAAGAAAACTACAGGCCAATATCACTGATGAACACAGATGCAAAAATCCTCAACAAAATACTAGCAAACAGAATCCAACAGCACATTAAAAGGATCATACACCATGATCAAGTCGGGTTTATTCCAGGAATGCAAGGATTCTTCAATATACGCAAATCAATCAATGTGATACACCATATTAACAAACTGAAGGAGAAAAACCATATGATCATCTCAATAGATGCAGAGAAAGCTTTCAACAAAATTCAACACCCATTTATGATAAAAACCCTGCAGAAAGTAGGCATAGAGGGAACTTTCCTCAACATAATAAAGGCCATATATGACAAACCCACAGCCAGCATCGTCCTCAATGGTGAAAAACTGAAACCATTTCCACTAAGATCAGGAACAAGACAAGGTTGCCCACTCTCACCACTCTTATTCAACCTAGTTTTGGAAGTTTTAGCCACAGCAATCAGAGAAGAAAAGGAAATAAAAGGAATCCAAATGGGAAAAGAAGAAGTAAAGCTGTCACTGTTTGCAGATGACATGACACTATACATAGAGAATCCTAAAGATGCTACCAGAAAACTACTAGAGCTAATCAATGAATTTGGTAAAGTTGCAAGATACAAAATTAATGCACAGAAATCTCTGGCATTCCTATATACTAATGATGAAAAATCTGAAAGTGAAATCAAGGAAACACTCCCATTTACCATTGCAACAAAAAGAATAAAATATCTAGGAATAAACCTACCTAAGGAGACAAAAGACCTGTATGCAAAAAATTATAAGACACTGATGAAAGAAATTAAAGATGATGCAAATAGATGGAGAGATGTACCATGTTCTTGGATTGGAAGAATCAACATTGTGAAAATGACTCTACTACCCAAAGCAATCTACAGATTCAATGCAATACCTATCAAACTACCAATGGCATTTTTCACAGAACTAGAACAAAAAATTTCACAATTTGTATGGAAACACAAAAGACCCCGAATAGCCAAAGCAATCTTGAGAACGAAAAACGGAGCTGGAGGAATCAGGCTCCCTGACTTCAGACTATACTACAAAGCTACAGTAATCAAGGCAGTATGGTACTGGCACAAAAACAGAAAGACAGATCAATGGAACAGGATAGAAAGCCCAGAGATAAACCCACGGACATATGGTCACCTTATCTTTGATAAAGGAGGCAGGAATGTACAGTGGAGAAAGGACAGTCTCTTCAATAAGTGGTGCTGGGAAAACTGGACAGGGACATGTAAAAGTATGAGATTAGATCACTCCCTAACACCATACACAAAAATTAGCTCAAAATGGATTAAAGACCTAAATGTAAGGCCAGACACTATCAAACTCCTAGAGGAAAACATAGGCAGAACACTCTATGACATAAATCACAGCAAGATCCTTTTTGACCCACCTCCTAGAGAAATGGAAATAAAGACAAAAATAAACACATGGGACCTAATGAAACTTCTAAGCTTTTGCACAGCAAAGGAAACCATAAACAAGACGAAAAGACAACCCTCAGAATGGGAGAAAATATTTGCAAATGAAGAAACTGACAAAGGATTAATCTCCAAAATTTATAAGCAGCTCATGCAGCTCAATAGCAAAAAAACAAACAACCCAATCCAAAAATGGGCAGAAGACCTAAATAGACATTTCTCCACAGAAGATATACAGACAGCCAACAAACACATGAAAGGATGCTCAACATCTTTACTCATTAGAGAAATGCAAATCAAAACTACAATGAGATATCATCTCACACCAGTCAGAATGGCCATCATCAAAAAATCTAGAAACAATAAATGCTGGAGAGGGTGTGGAAAAAAGGGAACACTCTTGCACTGCTGGTGGGAATGTGAATTGGTACAGCCACTATGGAGAACGGTATGGAGGTTCCTTAAAAAACTACAAATAGAACTACCATATGACCCAGCAATCCCACGACTGGGCATATACCCTGAGAAAACCATAATTCAAAAAGAGACATGTACCAAAATGTTCATAGCAGCCCTATTTACAATAGCCCGGAGCTGGAAACAACCTAAGTGTCCATCATCGGATGAATGGATAAAGAAGATGTGGCACATATATACAATGGAATATTACTCAGCCATAAAAAGAAATGAAATTGAGCTATTTGTATTGAGGTGGGTGGACCTAGAGTCTGTCATACAGAGTGAAGTAAGTCAGAAAGAGAAAGACAAATACTGTATGCTGACACATATATATGGAATTTAAGAAAAAAATGTCATCAAGAACATAGGGGTAAGACAGGAATAAAGACACAGACCTACTAGAGCATGAACTTGAGGATATGGGTAGGGGGAAGGGTAAGCTGTGACAAAGTGAAAGAGCGGCATGGACATATATACACTACCAAACGTAAGGTAGATAGCTAGTGGGAAGCAGCCGCATAGCACAGGGAGATCAGCTTGGTTCTTTGTGACCGCCTGGAGGGGTGGGATAGGGAGGGTGGGAGGGAGATGCAAAAGGGAGGGGATATGGGAACATATGTATATGTATAACTGATTAAATTTGTAAAATAAAAAAAATAAAAATAAAAAAAAAATAAATAAAAATCTTTGTACTTATAAAAAAAAAAAAAAAGAAACGGACAAACATATACTTCCATGAAAACAAGCTGTACTCTGAGATTAGATCATCTTTCTACATTCATTCAGCTGGAGTCAATACGAGGATATGTAAAAACTTCAGGAACAAGAGTACAGTGTCATTTGTGTATGTGCTGATGGGACAGTCAATTGTCTCATCTCCATCTGCTGTGACACAGTTTCCCAAGAAAATGCTCTTGGTTTTAGCCAGACAGAAAGTGGAAGACATAAGGTCCACTGCCTGCTAATCATGTTGCTTGGAAAAGAGAATAAAAAATTAAAAGAATGTTTCTCTCTAATCATCTCTTCCTGTAAGTGGATTGTTTAAGAGATATTAAAATAGCTGAAGCTGCCTGGAGAATTGAGCTTAAAAAACAAACAAAGCCAGCAGGCTCTAAGTTCAAAAGGTCTATGGCATATTCGCTATCAATCACTCTATCCATATTTTATTTAACCTTCTGTAAATATTGTCATTGTAGAGCGCTTTGGATGGGCTAAAGTGTTGTGATGTTTTGTTAATGGAAACAGAGACAATAATGCAGAAGGCCATCACCAGACAGGAAGAGGAGGAGACAGATGAGGAAGCGCAGGCTGAAGGCAGAGCCCAGGGTACAGGAGGGAGGTGAGGCCGGGACACTGTGTGGAGCTGACTTCTTTATTAGCAGAACCTGGAGCCATGCCAGAACACTGCAGAGGACTACACTGGAGACTTCGGGAGCCCATCAGTCCCTCCCTCCCCAGCACCCACTTCCCCTCTTCTCTCTCTCTCAACTTAAAAAAAGCACATAATATTATTTTTTTCCACATTAGAAAGCACTCCTTTCCATGAGAAAGTCGATCTGCAGAAATGGTGAATCTCTTTTAGTTCTGGATAGTCATGGAGTAACTTTCCAATTAGCCCTCTATTCCTTTACTCTTAGATAAAAGTGAAGTAAACTCTTAACTCAGTTGTAGCTTTCAAGCTCTCCGTGCTTTTAGGATTTCATTCCTCCATGCTGTATGCAGTTGGTGGTTCTAGGATGTGGGTGTCTGTCTCCCTACTTACTGTCATCCCTAAACAGTCTCACAAGGCTACTTGGGCAGGGGTTCTGGGGTACCACCTCTTCATCTCATGGATTCCTATCCTGTTTCATGAAAGAGCATGAGTGCCATTGCTTGAACCAGTAGTGTGTTTTCTTCCTTCTCTCCCTCCCTTTTTTCCGTTCCCTCCTCCATCTCCCTCTCTCTCCCTTACTCTTTTTGCCATTGTTGTTGTGTTTCCCACAGCAAAAAAACCTGCCCCCCGGGAGAGCCTAAGTCCACGTTGGCGGGCTCCCGTTGGTGGTGCAGGTGTGCGGGGAGCCCTCCTCCGTGTCGTCGCCACAGCAACCCGCCGCTCTAATCTGCTGAATATGAAAGGAAGAAACAGAAAGAGAAAAGCCATCCACCCCCTTCTGCTCCATCCATGAGTCCAAAAGAAGGATACGGCTCCAAGCATTCTTGGTAATCCCCCAGCCATCGCCCAGGCAACAGTCACAGGGAGCTGGCGCGCCTGTGGAGAGAGAGTGGTCCCCTCCCAAGTTCAGACCTCCTTGCGGTCCTCCTCCACTTCTCCCATCCTGGCTCTAATAGCCTCTTACAAACCCATGTCCTACTTCTGGCCTCCCTGCTCCACACCGTCCAGCCAGCAGGTCCCCAACTCACAGACGGGATTGATTTCATCATCTTCTTCTAATGGAGCTGAAACAACAGTGTATGTGTGTGTATGTATGTGCGTGTGCATGTGTGTGTATTTATATGTGTGAGTGTAGGAGATTTTCATCTCTAGTCCTTTCTGATGAGCTGTGTTTCTGTACTAGAGAGATGGCAATGGACGGAGGATTTTCCTTCTCAGAGCTAGTAGTTTGAAAAAGCAATCCCTTGCTACTTGCATTAATTCAGCTGTTCCTGGGCTTGCAGAGGGTTTACAGGCTGGTTGTCCTCTAGCCCCATATCCAGCAGTGAAAGCTCACATTTGTCTTACCACCATCATGTTGATGCAGCTGGGCTTGACACTGCTTACCTCAGCAGTTTTTTTTTTTTTTTTTTTTTTTTTTTCGGTTGAAAGACAGAAAGCTTCCTTGTGATCCCAGCCTTTTCCTATCAAATGACACTCAGCCATGGTTTGGGTGACTTATTTACTGGCACTGGACCAGAAAAAACAAAAATGAACGTTCACAACTAATAAATCCTCCAGCTTAGATAGCTATAGCAACAGTGGTGGGATTACATCAAAATGTTCGGCCTGATACCACAGGGCTCCCTGGCAGCGTGGAACCTAATAAGTCAAGGGTAGGGAAAGGGGGTCAAACAAGACAGGAACAATGAAATATTTTATACTCTGGGTCTCAGACACCCTCAAAAACTTTGAGCTTGAATCATATGATGTGCTTTCTTGGTTGAGGATTCTAAATGGGGGCAGGAAGAAACAGTGTATTTGAGTCATTAGAATAGGAGATGGCTAAACTTGCCAACTTTTTCTTTTATAAAATCACACCCATCTTCACCATGATGAAGGGGGCCAGCCTAGACTGACGAGACAGAAAAATCACAGCTTTCTCAGCTGCAATGAAAGAAACTATTTTTATAGAGGGCGTAAGGTCAAGAATGTTTAGCAAACAAAATTTTTTTGTTTGTATATTTTTGTATGTCATATTTTTTGTATGTCATCCACTCCTAGATAATTCTCCAAGGACCTTCCTCCTCCCAGGCCCTTATTGAAAGTGAGGGCATCTCTTTAAGGCTAGTGTGACAGTGTTTTTATTTGTTTTGGAATTGATCTTCTGGACAGAAGCACATTTTTTTTTCATTCGTATAAATCCAGAAAAATCCAACCACAAGACCATTGACTTTGGCTAAGGTTTCCTCATTTTCTCCCCCATGACCACCTCTAATTCAATAAGTAACTATACTTTCTGCGATGATTAACTCTGTTGATTCAGCTTTTGTAGGCTAATGGTTGAGCTTTTCCATACAGGGTTCAATCTTTGGGTAGAAATGTAGATAAAAAGTGGGGAAAAATTTAACCATCACCTAGATGTTTAGTCTATATATTACCAATATTTGACTCTTTGGAAGGATAACTATGATTGATTTCACTTTTCCTTTTTAATTTTGGTTTTGTTTTCATGACCTTTAGAGAAACAGTAATGGAGGACACTTATGACAAATTAAACCATACCCAACCAGCAGTTCTGTTTGTTTGTTAGGATGCAGTGGGAAAAAAAAACAACAACCCTACTTTTTGTTTTGTTTTTCTGTTGTGATACAGCTGGGCTCTGATGCCATCTGAGTACCTGGAAAATGCCTATGGGAAGTAGGTAACATGATCTACTTGCTTTCCAAAGCACCTGATAAAAAAGCCTGCAGAGCTCAGTGCAATTATTATCTTTAAAGTCTATTCCATTGCCACTCTTTAAAAAAATGTCTGGGATAAACCAGTAAAGGAAATATACAAAGGCTAATTCTGCCATCTTAAACTATTAAGAATTCTCACTGTCTACCAGTGAAGTAGCTGTTTCAAATTCTTCCATTAGTCCCAGGAAGTTTAATCTCTCTGTGATTGAATCTAGCTATATTATACCCTCTGTTATGGAGATATTGGCTATAGTCATTGTCTCCTAAGAGAATCAAGTATTGTCTGAATGCATTTTGAAATCCTCAGGGTAAAAGGCATTATGTGTTCAAATCAACTTCAGTTCTGTTTAATTCCTAGAATCCTTATTTTGATGACTTTTTATCCATTATTATACCAATATTTTGGAGACACCTAATATGTGCCAGACGCTATCTAAGCTCTTGGGAGTCAAAGAGCTTGTGGTCTAGAGAAGGAAACAGGAGCATAAAAGTTATGGCCAACTTTTATTGAGTGCTTACTATGTGCCAGGTACTGCTTTAGACATTTTATATGTATTAACACATTCGAGCTGTAAAACAACTCTATGAGGTAGGTAACATGATTTGTTCTGTCTTTCAGAAGGGAAACCAAGGCACAGAGAAGTTAAATTACATGCCCCAAATCACATGCCACCAAATGTTCAGAAAATATATGACCGATTTATGTTTCTAATCCATTGAGCTCAGTAGCCTCGATACACGGTTAATAAGCAAAAGCCTGCTAGATGGGAAAAGGGAAGGACAGTACATTAATAGAAGGAATTTCAAATCCCAAGATTAAATCCTGACATCATCCCAACCTCTCAGGGCTTCTAAGAACTCTTGCTTAGGTGATGAATAATATCTGGTATTAAAAAATGTTTTTGTGGGTATCTCTGTGTAGTGCCATTCATACATATTTCAACTTAGTTTCAGGAACATTTGTTTTATGTTGTTTCAGACTTAATGAGTTAGTATTTCTAAAGTGCTTAGGAGAGCACATGGTATATGGTAAGTTTTTCTTAAATAAATAAAATAAATGAAGGTTAGATGATAATGTAAAAAAAATTAAAAGAAGCGTTGTAATGTTGATGGCAATACAGAGGAGAGGGAAACCACCCTGTGTGTGTCAAGATGCAATACTGATGGCAAGAGAATTGCCCCTTAAGTCAGTAAAAGCTTTGTCAACAATACATGGGTGCCAAGGACTAGACTGGCAGTCAAAGGAAACATAAAATATTAAAGCAGGGCAAGGACACAATCAGATCGGGTTTCACTTAGAAAGGTAATTTCTGCAGCAATGCAAAGGATGAAAAAAGAGATTAGACAGTTGTGGCAGAAAGGCCAATTTAGATTCCATAATCCAGGCAACGGATGTTGCTGCGGCTGAGGTGGCAGTGGGATGGAGATGGAAATTTTGGAAAGATATTTAGGAAATAGAATCCACAGAACACTGTCCCTGATTGGATAATGAACTACATCCCTGGCAACATGAGGAAATATGGTTCCTGATAGAGTAAGGAAAAGGGGGGTGAGTCCTTGGCTTGGGGCATGGATGAGCAGTATATGATGACCTTGACAGAAAGGAAGATATTTGGAAGGCAAGGCATTCAGTTAGCTTTAGGCATGTTGAGTTTCAAGTACCTAACACCTGAAGGAGCATACAGTAGGCAGTTAAAGGCACAGTCTGGTTTCCAAAGAGACAGATTTTGGAGTCATGCATATAAGGGTTTAGTATTTTAAGAGATGGGAATATATGGGAACACTAAGGGGAAAGACAGATGGAGAGAAAAGATGTGGGGCCGAGGACAGAACTTGGGAAACTCAGGGAAAATCCAATGGGGCCACTTTAAAGAAGATTTCAGACAACGAAAGAAGCTTGGTTGCTTTTTCTTAAAACAGAATCAAAAGGCTTTTCTTAACTCAGAACTACTGTTCTCCCATAATTTCTTCCTATAGCTTCCAATCCATCATCAGAGCTACTCTGCATTTTGAAACCATCAACCAATTCATGGTAATGTTGATCTTGAAACTTCCCAAGCTTAGACATCTTAGCACTGCCATGCTTTTGAAACATAACTCAATACCTCAAGTCGGCAGAGGTCACTAAGAACATTCTCCTGCCTGAAAGCTGTGGATGCTATCAATCACTGATTAAAAATGCCATCTCTCACAAATGCTTGCTCAGCAGAGGGTCTTGATGAGGAGAGAAAATGAATCCTAATTACTACCTTTGTTCTCTCAAAGTTCCTTTCAAGAAACACAGGAAGACTACTTTCTGTTTACTTACCTCCCCTTACTCAACTCCTACAGGAGATATTGGGCAATCTATTTGTAGAATCACTGCAGGGGCCAGCATACTTCCCTCACCAGTGATTATCATTGAAAAGTGTATTCAACCTCTCAAGGCATGATATTTAAACATAAAAAATAAAAATACAGCCTCTATGTGATTCATTTATAATGGGCTGAATAAGAAAAATGCTAAGTGGAATATGATATTCAATTAAATTGTAATGAAATGAGATGCCCTACCAGAGTTTCTTTTCTTTTTCTTTTTATCCTACAAGAAGCAACCATGTGTTCTAGCTTAAGGTCATCAATTTGGAGGAGATATTAACTGACCCTTCTTAGTTTTGTAAATGTAAGAGAAGCAGGTTGCTGGCCCTGGGAAAAAGATGTATATGATCTTTTGTTTGACTTAGTAAATAAGCCCTTTGTTCTGTTACACAACCTGCTGGGGAGTAAACAGGCAAACCTGAATAAGGAGAGAGGCCCAATAAAATCTCAATCTTGTCTCCTTGAGATTGTAATTATAAAAATCTATGGAACAGATGAGTGTGGCTCTTACTCAGGGCCCTGAAATAAGGTTACCTTAATGAAGTGGTTCTGAACTGGGTCTGATTTTGTCCCCTTGGAGACACGTGGCAGTGTCTGGAAACAATTTGGTTGCCACAACTAGGGGGTAGTGCTACTGGAATCTAGTGGGTAGAGGCCAGGAGTTTTGCTAAACATTCTACAATTCACAGGATGGTCCCCCAAAGAAAGAATCATCTGGCCCAAAATGTCCACAGTGCTGAGGCTGGAAACCCTGTCTTAAAAGTAGAGAGATACAGAACTGATGGCCTATTATTCCTTATATTGTCAGGAGAAAGAAAGGAGCACACTGGCTTTGGTCCATGAGTGGCATTCTCTGAAGCTAGTTTTGTAAACAAGTGGTGGTTAAGTGCTCTTACGGTTGTAGGGATGTATGTTGCTAACTGAGTACATCCAAGAAACATTATACTTCCTCTGTGCTCTGCACACAACCTTTGAGGATAACTTTGATCTTCACCATGAGACCCAAACCTTCTACTTTTGAATTACCTTGCCCCTATGAAAGTTGCTGGGTGACAGTATATTATATACTAAATAATATATAAAGTTTTATTCCATATATGGTATAATTGAAATCTATCTTTGATAAGCATTCATATTTGCTATCTGCTTTGGCACCGTCTTTTTAATGCAAGCTATATTATTTCTATTTTGGTAATATGCATGATTTTCTTTTATGCCTTAAAGTTAGAGCTTGAGGAGTAGTACTTTGAGACAATAAAAGCTTCTAATTTTTGCCTGGTAGGAAAAACAAAAACAAGACAGAACTGTAAAAGCACCTGGCACAGAGTTAAAAGGGAATCCCTCCCTTCTGCTCTCTTGGCTCCAGCAAACATGGGGGTATAGACGGGAGGCTGTCCAGCAATAGCTGGCCCTAAGGCGCTGGCAAAGAAGCCCTTAACAAGAGAATGGGCTCCCTGTTCCAACAAGACTCGGGGATATGAGCGAAACTGAAAGGAGGCACTCAAATAATTCCCTCTGCAACCTCAAAGGGTCACCACAATTCCCCTGTGTTTAAGGGGACCTCCACAACCAGGAAAATAGATTCCAGCCTGTGGAAACAGCCCCTAGCCAAAGGCCCAAGCCTCCCATGGGAGGGTGCAGCAGGAAGTGCCTCTTTGCCAGGCAGTGGAGTTCAACACTTTAAGTTCCCAGAGATATGTGTTTGTGGTTTACATAAAGGTGGGGAAATTCTACTTTGGACCCACACCTTAAATAATTAGCTTTTCCAGTGGTAAGTTTTGCAATTAGACCAATATGTTTACAGTCAAGTATATGGCATATATATTTGACAAGAGAAATTTTCCATAATTCAGGTCTAGAAAAATTATTCTTAATCCAGATGTGAGAGAAAATAAATTGAGAACATAAAATATTTTAAGTCTAGTCCCATGATAGGCCAAACCCAATATTATGGTGAGCCAGGGCCCCTCTTTGGACCAAAGTACTTTCCTGCACGAAGTAAATAACTTCTTCCTATGCATGAAATGTTACTCTCCAGAGGGTATTTTAGTTGCCTGGAGTTCCTGTACTATTGAGATTGTTTAGTAAGTTTGAGCTGAATCTTGTTTCTTTTTCCATCTCTCTGACTCTAGTCTAATAGTTAGCCAATGCTTATATTTTTTTAAAATAACAAATCCTATTCAATGTGATTCTTCATAAATGATAAAAATTATCTCATTGAAACAAACAAACAAACAGATGGTAATGTTTTAAAATATAGTCCAAAATTGGGGGGGAAAACACTCAAATTTTAAAGGAGATATTATAAACAGGAATCGTTGCAACACCTTGCTAACACTTAGAAAGTTTGGGTTTATTTCCACCTGCTGTGTCTCAGTAGGAGACAGTTTAAAGAAATAGCTGCCCAGAGGGTTAAAAAAAAGCTGTGCTAGAAATTTCCCAGTGGAGAGAACATTCATCAGCATCCAAAGAAAGCATTATCCACTCATTTGCTCGTGCTGTTTTGCTAAGGGATATACAGAGTGAGTCAAAGAATTTGCAACCAGAACATCATATTTATGTGATAAATAAATCATGAGATTAATGATTTATGTCAAATTAAAATATATATTTAGTGTGTGAACGTAATGGAAGGAAATGAAAAAGTAGAGCATAGAGATGTTTCACCCACCATGATTACTCAAATATAAGTAACATGGTAAACCTAACGAAATAGCATTCTCCTTTTCCCAATAATAAAAATCATTCAAACTGATATGTTTTCATATTTGTAAGAGTTTTCAGGAAGCTCAGATTCAAATGTGAGGATTACCAAGTTTGAAGCTTATCCAAGGCATGTTAATCACATTCATTTATTCAAATCTTTTTCATTTTTTGGTCTGCTCCATTTGTCAGTTATAGGGAAATGTGTCAAACTCTTGAACTAGAATTGTAGATTTATCCACCACCCTGTAAAATTTTGTCAATTTTGCTTTATATAGTTGGAGCTTACACTCAGGTGCATACAAGTTAAGAATCATTATATATTCCTAATGAATAACAGCTGAGTCTGAACTTACTACGTGTTACACATAATCTAAGTATGTTACATATATTAACTTTTTTAGTCCTTACAATAACTTTAGGAGAAATATACTATTACCTCCATTATATAGTTAAGGCAAGAGTTTAACTTTGGAGAGCTTAAATAACTTACCCATCAGTACATGGCAACGTCAGGATCTGCACCTAGATATATGCTCCCAAAATTGTACTTGTATCTAATATACTATACTGTCTTCTATATTCTGTTATTATCTAGTGGCCCTTTTTATCATTAAGAATAACTTTTACCATGGTTTATATTGTCTGATATTACTGTAGCCATGTAAAAGTAGTCCAGAATTTGGCAGCCCATGGCTGGTAAGGGAATTGCAAAGGATCCAAAGCCAGATTTCTTTTATCTTTCTGTTCCATAGTTTGCAACCTTAGGAAGATTCATAATGTAGGAGAGCTGGTGAAATTCCAGCCAACACAGATACATTGCATATCAGTACAAGGAAGAGAAGCAGGACAAAAAATGCTTATTTATCTAAAACTGTGCTAATATAGAAATCACCAGCTACATGTGGCTACTGAGCATTTGATATGTGGCTAGTCTGCACCAAGATGTTCTGAAAGTACAAAATATGCACCAGAATTTGAAGACTTCCCACCAAAAAAAAAAAAAAGCATGTAAATTATCTCATTGATAATTTGTTATGTTGGTTTTGTGTTGAAATGATATTTTGGCTATAGTGGGTTGAAGTATATTATTAATTTCATCTGTTTTTTTTTTTTTAATGTAGCTACTGGAAAAATGTAAATAACATATGTAGCTCTCATTGATGGCTTGCCTTCTATTTCTGTTGAACACTATGATTTAAACAGCTTCCTTGGAATTCCCAACCAACAACTTCTGCTTACATTTCACTGACAAGAAGTCAGCTCCATGGCTAACTAGTAAGGGAGATTGCAGAATGTGGTCTTCTGACCAAGCCTATTGCCGCTTCCAACTATTACTATGGGAGCATTGGAGAATGGAGACCTGGGGAGACACTGGTAGCCTCTCCCCACTTTTAAGAAACTGTCTCCTTTTTAAGAAACTACAAACTGTTCCCAGAGTGGCTGTACCATTGTGCATTCCCAACATGCTCACAGCACTTGATATAGCCTGTCACTGATTTTAGCCACTCTTAAAAGTGGTATCTCATTGTGGTTTTAAAGTTGATTTTCCTAATGACTAATGATGTTGGGCTTCTTTTTATATGCTTATTTGACATCTGTATCACTTCTTTGGTAAATTTTCTTTTCAAATCTTTCATTTTTTTAATTATTTTTTTCTTATTTAGTTGTAATAAATCTCTATATATTTAGGATACAGGTCTTCATAAGTGTTTTGTATATATTATCTTCCCTATGACTTGTCTATTTATGTTTCTAATTGTCTTTTGTAGAGTTTTGTATTTTTGATAAAATTTAATATATCAATATTTCTATTTAATAGTTTCTGCATTTTATGTCTTTTCTAAGAAATCTCTGCCTAACCCTAAAGCACAAAGATTTTCTCCTATGTTTTCAGTAGGTTTTCTTTTCAGTTTAGGCACTTACATTCTGGGACTGTTTTTTGAGTTAATTTTTTATATGACATGATGTAAAGAATCACAGACCAGTGGTGCAACCTCATCCCCTTACGTCTAAGAAGTTAAGGAGATTTCCTCTGTGCCCAGACATTGCCCAGAGAGAAAGGAAAAGATGGGGAGAAAAGCTGAACTGAGTATTCACCTTAAAAGGCTGACTTAAATTGGAAAAGTCTCAATCAAAACTTAAACCAAAAGTGACTAATTAATTGATTGGGAAAATTTAAAATTCTTTCCATAACTAGGCAATAGGAGCTTATGAACAGATATTGTTATAGAAAATGAAAATATCTCTCTATATGTCTGTATTATATGTCACAGATTTTAAACTTGGTACACGTGAACAAGTATGTGAATAATAATAATGTCTGTTTATAAGTCACCAATATTACACATCTTTTTTTTTTGTTGTTGTTGTTGTTTTGCGATACACGGGCCTCACACTGTTGTGGCCTTTCCCATTGCGGAGCACAGGATGCAGATGCACAGGCTCAGCGGCCATGGCTCACGGGCCCAGCCGCTCCGCGGCATGTGGGATCTTCCCGGACCGGGGCACGAACCCGTGTCCCCTGCATCGGCAGGCGGATTCTCAACCACTGTGCCACCAGGGAAGCCCTACACATCTTTTAATAAGAATTTAAAAAGAAAATGCTACTCTTCTTAATAAAATTAAAAATAATGTAAATCCCAAAACTCCTAATGTTGATGCCTCCCAGTGAGGAGGAGATCTGGACACCATACTTCTCAGATTGATCTATCTCTCCATTCACTGTTGCCACCATCACATCGGCCACAAATGGGAAAAACTCTCCCTTTAACAGATGGACAGATGACCCTTCCTTTAATTTCCCATAGCTTATCTAACACACGGCTCAACGTGACACTCAACGTACTGACAACTTTACTAAAGACTTGAAGATAGCAAAAGGAAACTAATAGTAGAATCTAGACAATCTGCAATATATAATTGGGCTAATTTGTTGAAGCCAGCTGTTGACTATACAGGTTCTTTCCTTGTTGGGTTCTTCATGTGACAGATATCCTAAGTAAGAATTCCTTCTTGGATAAAAGGACTCTTTAGAGTGGAGAACACTAGAAAATGGACAAGCTTTTTTCCTGCCATTTCCACAGATTTTGTCCTACAAATACTTCCTGTTGGAAAGCCCATCCCTTCCATGAGTTACTGAAGCTAAGAATGACCTTGTTCTTTAGGAAACTGAAACTATCTCAACAAAAGAGTGTTCTTCTTGATAACCCTATATTAATAAAGTAGTTCAAACATTCCTAAAGTAAGAATTGTTTCTTCATGCTAACTGTGGACAAACACTACTTGAGGAATAAAAAGATTTTGCAAGACCCAGTTCTTGTTCTCAGGAAATTTACAATCCTGTTAGGGTTATGAGGTACATAAGCAAAATAACCCAATAATCCAAAGTAAATGGTTATTATTTCACAGCACATCAGAAAAAGTAGAGAGCATTGTGGAAGAAGGTCAGGCTTAAATTAGACCTTGAGACGTCAAATTGAAGAAGGGACATTCTGAGCAGGGACATCATGTAAATAAAAGCGAAGGCAATGGAACATGAAAGATTTTAAAGGATAGCTCATATCGAGTTTGGTTAGAGAAGTAAGTAGGCATGAAATTAGAATGACAGAGGAAAGTTAGTTGTAACTTTCTCCTTTAGGAAATGGGGTGCCAACACAAATTCTGAGCAGGGTGAATTCATGATGTAAAGCATGGTCTTAAGATAACTGATCCAGAGGTGGAGATGGGGAAATAGTGGTGGGGAGAGCTTGAAGGCAGTCAAGCCAGTTCAAGGCTATTTTAATGATACATTTCTGAAATGGTAAGAATGTGACCTAGGGTGGTGATAATAAAAAATGAAAGACAGAAACCAACGAAATGAGAAGGAAAATTGCTAAAATTCATGAGAATCCAAGTATTTGACTACTGAAAAGCTAGGAGGTAATTGTTAATATAAAAGTTGCACTTACTAATTGACTCCTGAGGGGGGGGTCTTTGAAGTTCATGCTATTTTTATAAATCCTCTGAATTTGGCTAAGTATATATACATAAGGCATTCAAATATATAAATTGGATCACTTCTTTAGGTGCTAAAAGTGAAACTGAACTAAATGACAATGCTCAAAGCGAATAAAGTATATGGTCCAGATTCACCTGACACTTTCCCACCATTCCGTCCCTTTGCTTTAATCCATCTCACTAAAATGCAGATTGAAGTCCCCAAACAACATTTTAAATTAGTAAATTTCTTCCAGATTATCCAAAAGAAACTCAAGCTACCTCACAGTACTGATGGGTCAGTTTTATCTTGGCCAAATGTTAAGTCTTGAAGCATGTGTCATTACTGACAACAGTTAGATGTGCCTCTAGAAGTAGCCTACACAGCCTAGACTTCAGGAAGAGGCTATGAATATCCAGACTCGGCATGGAACTCCCTCCATGTCCTTTTCCTTTTCTCACTCCTCTTTAGTCATTAGAATGTCAGGTAAGCTGGTTTTCTCTTGACATTTCAAAGGGGACAGTCAGTTTTCTTTCAGGTGGGACTTTCTTTTTTTCCCTTGGTTTTGTTTTAACTGCATGTTTTTCTGAAAGTGCTTTTATGCTGGTACAGATCTAGACAAAGAAAACTTTTATGCAAAATAAACAAAATAGAATGTACTGAGCCAGGATTTCTTTGCAGGACATGTTCCTTAGGCTATTTCTGAGAGGTTATTTATGGACGTCTGTTTATCCCCTGGAGCCTGACTTCATCTCTCGGTGAAGTGAATGACTTTGTGTTTGGTACATTGGTCTGCCCCCCTGGGAATGGCTGCATGTCAAATATTTACCCCTGTGGGATCGAACAGAAATCAGAGATGACAGAGAAAACAGAGATCAAATCTAGTGTCCTTGGGAATTAGTAAAATTTCAAAGTAAATGAATTTTTAAAGAAAAAACATTTGAAATAAAATGATAGCACAGTGTAACTTCCTTTATTGAAATGGGGCGGGGGGACCCTCTGAAATATAAAGTTACTCAAAGCAGAGGGTATTTTCATCTTATTACTTTCTTAGTGACCACACCCATTCCATTCCCTCACCTGGCTCAGCACCAGGCCCGGAGGGAGAGGTTTTACATTTTCATTTTTTAAAATTGAAAACGGATGCTGCACCTTGTTTTTCATGCCTGCATTTTTCATCAGAAAAAAAAAAAAAAGAACACCTAGCCAAGGATTAGTTTTGTACCTCTGAAACCTCATAAAACCTAGGAATCAAAACTTGGCATTCAGCTTTATAGATAGTCACATTGGAAAAACTGAGAAATTACCAAATAAGTTGACTGTCTTCCCAAGACACCTTATTTCAAATCATGTGCCTGCCTCCTGCATCAATCCCTCATGCAGAGTCTTCCTTTGGCATTATACTTCTGGTACTGTCAAAAGCAAAGCTACACTGAAAAGTTTAAGTCAAATAAGCCGAGCTACAAAAGGGCTTATAAAATAATCATAGTCATGAACAGCAAGGAAAGAGGACAGCCACTAAAACCATAAAGTGAATACTTTGTGGATGGCTGTGCTTTAAATAAGGTTCACATGAGCTCTGAAACATTAGATGCTTTTAAAATTCAGGGGACAAAGCACAGACATGTCTGTGCATTTCTCTTTCATTTGACAAGTCTTTTTGGATCGGGGCTGAACTACATGCTCTCTGCTGTTTGCACACACAGGGCCGGGAAGTTGGCTTTGTTGTTTTCTACTTTCAATCTTGTGCGCTATTAAGAGGTGAGAACAATTCTATCTCCCTCCTAAAGAGGAAAGAGGCACCAGATTGCGGGCGTGATACGTTCAGGCACAGAACCAGCATCCGTTCGAAATACTGTCCGGGCAATTTACTAGAATTACGGTAGGCTGGTAATAACAGGTTGCCCTGCCCTCTGTGAGGCCAACAGCATTTGGAAGGTGGCTTAGCGCACAAAATTTAAAAGTAAATGGCAAGGTGAGTATCCTCCACAAAGAGGCATTACTTTTCATAGTATTTTAAAATCTCAGTTCCTGCTGACTCCAGAACTGTGTGCCCCTTTGCACCAAGCCAGGGGACACAGCTTACACAAGCAGACTTTGTTTAATGAGTGCAACAAGCAGCCATCCCAGTCCTCCTTCGTCTACAATCTTTGGTAACCCTCTCAGCTAAAAATTGTTACTAAGAAAAATTCCACAGAAACCAAAAGAAAAGGGCCAGGCAGACTGTGTTTTTAAAGAGCTTTTCCAGACTGGCTCCGCAGAGCCAGTCTGCAGGAATGAGTTGCTGAGCTATTATTACTCAAATGGGTTTCAGCTCCAGGGATGTCCCCTAAGGTTAACAAGATAGTTCAGTTAAAAATAACATTAAATTCTTTACCCTACCCCTTACCCCAAAGTGGGAGGGGGGCTTACATCTAAATAACATGAAGGATCTGGTTGAAAGTGACAAAAGCCAGGAAATTCAAAGTTAAGGAAGGTTAGAAGGGCTCAGTGAAGTGAGTTACGGATGAAGTGCCAACTCTAACCCAGCATTAAGGTGCTTCTGTACATTCTGAGGCAGGCTTTTCCCAACTCTTGAAGAGGTGGATGTGGAGAAATGTTGTTTAAAGGAAAAAAAATTACGTTAAGGTGGGGATGAGAAGTACGATGTCTGAAAAAATAGCCTCTGACAAATGTCAATTTAGATTTAGCAAAGAAAAGCTTTGGGTTCTCATGCACTTGGCAAAAACTTTGTCATCTGATGAATTGTGCTTCGAGTTTTCCGTGCTTAATCCTTTTCCTTTTTATTTTCAACATTGCGAACACACACAAAAATCCATTCTTCATTTTCATTGAAACCTTTTAATTAAAAAAGAGATGCTCAAATAGAATGGCAATTTGGGTAAAGTATTTGAAAGTCATGGCTTGTTGGACCACTAGATTACAACAGCTGCAAAGATGTCATTAGAGGCTGTGCATGGCCAATGGCTGAGTGGAAATCAATATCACTCACTAAATTCAAGAAGGAAAGAGGCTGGTTCTGAACTTATGTCCGTGTTTTCCCTTCAAGGTGTACCATTATTTCAACTAAGTACATTGCAAACTAAGTATTTTCAAGTGAAAACCCACAAAATGTTTACGATGTCAAGCTACTTTGATTCCATTATGTTTGTGCAGATTCTTACAACCAAATATAAAATTTTTAAAAGTTTGAGAAGAAATATTATGTACTATATGATTAGTGTCAACTACATTTCATGTAGTATCAGGAAAGCCTAATTTTTTTCATTTTGAAAACAAGTGTAATTTTCAGGCAATTTCCAATTTACTTTTTATCTCTATATGAATAAAAAGAGAACATTTCTATTTCTTGTTTGCCTCATTTTGACTCCAAAACACCTCATATGAACCTTTTACAGTCTTAGGCTGAAAACAAATATATCCTTATTCCCAACACTGATTTAATATTCATGGAACTAAGGGGGAAAAAGCCCATTTCCTATGCATTTGTTAGTGGAAATTTTAAGAAATCATCCCATTTCCATCAGTGGGTGAGTCAGCATCTCCTTACAGTATGCTTGGTGCCTGTAATCACATTTGGTAAAATGCAACAATCAGAGTTTTCCCAAACTGGACAGATAATCACAAGAAACAAACTATTCCACTAAGGCCACACCATAAACAAACAGAGCTTTGTGCTTGGCCAGTGGAGTTCCTTAGTGATAGACTTAACTTCAAGTTTTTATATAACCCTGTCCTTCTTATGCAAAGATGATGGCATTGACCAACAATAGCAGTATTTTCACCTTAGGTAGTTTTTCTGTGTAGTTTTGGTGGATTTCACAAAGCCCGCTACAGTGTTTTGCTATCTAATCTCTTAATAGCACATTTTAAATGGTGGCCAAATGACTAAGATTAGAGACTCAATCTTGGCCAGAGGAGAAAAATCAACAGGCCTACACATGTACTAGACCTCTGATATCTGGCTCCATTGATGCCATTAATTTAAGAACTAACCAATTTTATTGATACAAAACATACTGCCACGTTACCTTTTGAGGAGAGGGTCCCATTCTGAAGTTCTGGAAGTGAGTAATGCAGATAATAGGTGTGTGAGCTTAGGAGAGAGAAGGTATGTGGGCACTGCCATTTCACTAGCTGGGTGATTTAGGTAGGGCTAGACATTTATTACTCCTTTAAGCCTCATTTTTGTCATCTATAACATCTACCTCATAAGTTAGGCTTACATAAAATAGTGAAAAAGTAATTATCGAGGTGACTGACAAAAGGCTCTCAGTACAGGGTAGGTATAATTACTGTTATTGTCATTATTATTTTGTTTTGAATATTCCCCCTATATTTTTCCTCTCCCCAATTTTAAGTGGTATTTGGCCTTTTATATTTTCTCCCTTAGGGATTTTTGGAAGCTTTGAGAGGAGAAGTAGCCTGAAGACAATGGCTCTTCCTGTTTGGGGTAGAGTCTAAACCCATTGTAAAAATTATAAAACAAATCTCAATTAAAATAGAGTCCAGAGGCCAGAAGGGGGAGCTCTCATGCCCTAGCAGATAGCAGAGCCCAACAGGGAAAAGAAAAACTTTCTCTTCTTGACTGCCAAGAGCTTAGCCAATGAGAGACTGCTGCAATTCAGCCAATGAAAAACCAATATTCTTCTAACTCACTTCCTCCAATGGACTCTGTTTACTAGAGGCCTCCCAACTTCCTTTTTCCCTCTTTAAAAGTGTTCTCTTCAAGGATCATGAGAGATTACTACAAGCAAGTATTTGCCAATAAAATGGACAACATGGAAGAAATGGACAAATTTTCAGAAAAGCACAACCTTCCGAGGCTGAACCAGGAAGAAAGAGAAAATATAAACAGACCAATCACAAGCACTGAAATTGAGACTGTGATAAAAAATCTTCCAACAAACAAAAGCCCAGGACCAGATGGCTTCACAGGCAAATTCTATAAAACATTTAGAGAAGAGCTAACACCTATCCTTCTCAAACTCTTCCAAAATATAGCAGAGGGAGGAACACTCCCAAACTCATTTTACGAGGCCACCATCACCCTGATACCAAAACCAGACAGAGATGTCACAAAGAAAGAAAACTACAAGCCAATATCACTGATGAACTAGATGCAAAAATCGTCAACAAAATACTAGCAAACAGAATCCAACAGCACATTAAAAGGATCACACACCATGATCAAGTGGGGTTTATCCCAGGAATGCAAGGATTCTTCAATACACACAAATCAATCAATGTGATAAACCATATTAACAAATTGAAGGAGAAAAACCATATGATTTTAATCTCAATAGATGCAGAAAAAGCTTTCGACAAAATTCAACACCCATTTATGGTAAAAACCCTCCAGAAAGTAGACATAGAGGGAACTTTCCTCAACATAATAAAGGCCATATATGACAAACCCACAGCCAACATCGTTCTTAATGGTGAAAAACTGAAACCATTTCCTCTAAGATCAGGAATAAGACAAGGTTGTCCACTCTCACCACTATTATTCAACACAGTTTTGGAAATTCTAGCCACAGCAATCAAAGAAGAAAAAGAAATAAAAGGAATCCAAATCGGAAAAGAAGAAGTAAAACTGTCACTGTTCGCAGATGACATGATACTATACACAGAGAATCCTAAAGATGCTACCAGAAAAGTACTAGAGCTAATCAATGAATTTGGTAAAGTAGCAGGATACAAAATTAATGCACAGAAATCTCTGGCATTCCTATACACGAATGATGAAAAATCTGAAAGAGAAATTAAGGAAACACTCCCATTTACCATTGCAACAAAAAGAATAAAATACCTAGGAATAAACCTACCTGGGGAGAAAAAAGACCTGTATTCAGAAAAGTATAAGACACTGGTGAAAGAAATTAAAGATGATACAAATAGATGGAGAGATATACCATGTTCTTGGATTGGAAGAATCAACATGAAAATGACTCTACTACCCAAAGCAATCTACAGATTCACTGCAATCCCTATCAAACTACCAAGGGCATTTTTCACAGAACTAGAACAAAAAAATTCACAATTTGTATGGAAACACAAAAGACCCCAAACAGCAAAGCAATCTTGAGAAAGAAAAACAGAGCTGGAGAAATCAGGCTCCCGGACTTCAGAGTATACTGCAGAGCTACAGTAATCAAGACAGTGTGGTACCAGCACAAAAACAGAAAGATAGATCAATGGAACAGGATAGAAAGCCCAGAGATAAACCCACGCACATATGGTCACCTTATTTTTGATAAAGGAGGGAAGAATATACAATAGAGTAAAGACAGCCTCTTCAATAAGTGTTGCTGGGAAAACTGGACAGCTACATGTAAAAGAATGAAATTAGAACACTCCCTAACACCATACACAAAAATAAACTCAAAATGGATTAAAGACCTAAATGTAAGGCCAGACACTATAAAACTCTTCGAGGAAAACATAGGCAGAACACTCTATGACATCAATCATTGCAAAATCCTTTTTGACAGACCTCTTAGAGAAATGGAAATAAAAACAGAAATAAACAAATAGACCTAATGAAACTTAAAACCTTTTGCACAGCAAAGGAAACCATAAACAAGATTAAAAGACAACCCCCAGAATGGGAGAAAATATTTGCAAATGAAGCAACTGACAAAGGATTAATCTCCAAAATTTATAAGCAGCTCATGCATCTCAAGATCAAAAAAACAAACAACCCAATTGAAAAATGGGCAGAAGACCTAGACAGACATTTCTGCAAAGAAGATATACAGATTGCCAACAAACACATGAAAGTATGCTCAACATCATTAATCATTAGAGAAATGCAAATCAAAACTACAATGAGGTATCACCTCATACCAATCAGAATGGCCATCATCAAAAAATCTACACACAATAAATGCTGGAGAGGGTGTGGAGAAAAGGGAACACTCTTGCACTGTTGGTGGGAACGTAAATTGATACAGCCACTATGGAGAACAGTATGGAGGTTCCTTAAAACACTAAAAATAGAACTACCATACGACCCAGCAATCCCACTACTGGGCATATACCCTGAGAAAACCATAATTCAAAAAGAGTCATGTACCACAATGTTCATTGCAGCTCTATTTACAATAGCCAGGACATGGAAGCAACCTAAGTGTCCACTGACAGATGAATGGATAAAGAAGATGTGGCACATATATACAATGGAATATTACTCAGCCATAAAAGGAAACGAAATTGAGTTATTTGTAGTGAGGTGGGTGGACCTAGAGTCTGTCCTACAGAGTGAAGTAAGTCAGCAAGAGAAAGACAAATACCGTATGCTAACACATATATATGGAATCAAAAAAAAAAAAAGCTTCTGAAGAACCTAGAGGCAGGACACGAATAAAGACACAGACATAAAGAATGGACTTGAGGACACGGGAGGGGGAAGGGTAAGCTGGGACAAAGTGATAGAGTGGCATGGACTTATAAATACTACCAAATGTAAAATAGATAGCTAGTGAGAAGCAGCTGCATAGCACAGGGAGATCAGCTGGATGCTTTGTGACCACCTAGAGGGGTGGGATAGGGAGGGTGGGAGGGAGACGCAAGAGGGAGGAGATATGGGGATATATGTATATGTATAGCTGATTGACTTTGTTATACAGCAGAAACTGACACACCATTGTAAAGCAATTATAGTCCAATAAAGATGTTAAAAAAAAAAAAAAGTGTTCTCTTCTCCTAGCTGTTGGGGAACTTTGCCCAAGGCTGGCCATGGTTGCAGACCCTGAGTTGCAATTCTTTGTTGATCCCTACTAAACCCATTTTTGCTGGAGCAATAACTGGCAGTCTCTTTGTTTTAGGTCAACACCATTCAAGATATCATTGAGGTATCCTGACGAAGAAGGCGGGAGGGAGATCTCTGGTTAGAAGCCATAAGTTGCCAAAAAAGGAGGGTCTGAGGAGTCCTGAGAGCTGTGTTTCCTGCTCCAGTGTGACTCTGACCCAAGAAGGAGGGAGAGTTGTAACTTCCAAATGGGGAGGGGAGATCCTGGCTGTGCTCAAGTTCACCCTCAGATTGCACTTTTTTTTTTTTTTTTTTTTTGCTTTATTTAGGACAGAATAAATCTTGATTTCAAAACCTGAACATTTTTGAAATATTAGTTTTAAGGACAGCAGAGCAGAAGGGGGTGTTGGAGAAATGGGTTTGAATTCTGCATCTTCAGTGGCTGGCTTAGTGACTGTCAGGGTGATGGAAAACGAGATGTTTTCCAGGGGCCAGTGGCTGGCTATTCTCACAGTCATATCACCTCCGATAGCCACCTCCATTTCTTCCTTTTCAGAAGCAAAGAGCCAAGAAATCTTAGATGAAGACTAAGCATAGCTATGTGATCTTGAGCACATCACTTAACCTCCTTGGTTTTCACTTGAAAATGAGGTTAACGAAAAACACTCTGGGGGCTTCCCTGGTGGCGCAGTGGTTGAGAGTCCGCCTGCCGATGCAGGGGACACGGGTTCGTGCCCCGGTTGGGGAAGATCCCACATGCCGCGGAGCGGCTGGGCCCGTGAGCCATGGCCGCTGAGCCTGCACGTCCGGAGCCTGTGCTCCGCAACGGGAGAGGCCACAACAGTGAGAGGCCCGCGTACAGCAAAAAACAACAACAACAACAAAAAAAACAAAAAAACCCACTCTGCTCACTGAGGAGAAAACGGTTGTAGTAGACCACTTCAAGATTTTTCCAGTGATAAAATCATAACAAAAATGAAATGAGGTTTGTGTTCTTCTTGGTGTATTCAAGGTGATGGATAAGAATAACATCTTTTTAAATTCATTCATTCTATGGACAAATGTTAAATTATTACTCTGCTGCTCCTTCACTATATTTAGGCACATAGAGAAAGGGGGTCTATAACTAAATTGTGTTTCCTTTCTCCAAGACAGTGCAATCAAATTCACTGAAATAAACTGAATCATTCTCAGTCTATATGTCAGGCCTATGAGGAAACAGGCAATATGGTTTGATCCTGCTGAGAATCGGATTTCTAACAGAAGCACAATGGAAACACTGAATTGAACCATATTTGTACATTTTACCATCAGCTTGAAAGGCTTTTGTCTTAAAAATTCTGCAAACCTTTCCCCGAAGTGCTCTGTCTTCTAAAACAGTCTGTTACCCATTTGCCTGTCTCAAAATTATCTAATGCTGTACTTCATAGAGAGTTTTCCATGGAACTCTAGTTCTGAAAAAGGTTAGAAGAAAGTGTGTGAGGAAAAACAAACAAAAAACCTTTTTCTCATCAAATTTGTTATATGTTGGGTAAACAAGTTCAGTCAGTTTTCTATATTATAGTACATCCTGGAAACTCTAACACCTTAATATGCATCATGACTTTTAAGAGGAAAACAAACTGCATAGCATTTCCCAAATTTATTTTACCAAGGAAGTATTTGTTTCAAAGAGCATCTCCTAGAAACACAATGGGACAAACTGTGGAAAACTCTAGCTGGAATGTAGGCATTTTAAAAAATCTATAAATTCTTAGCTTCAAGACAAGTACAACTTCTGGACACACACATCAGCAAGACAAATGTGCCAGGATATCTTCTATAGAAAACTTGGAGACTTAAAAGAAGTAGTCAATTTCCCCCCACCAAAGGGGAGCTGTCCAAGGATAGCCAGATCTTCACATACTTTTTAAAACATTTTTTTCCATATATAGAAATGATAGATTCTCATTGTGGGAAATTTAAAAAACAAGTAGAACAAAGGAAATAAAAATTATCCATCCTTCCACTTCTAAGCTATTTGGTATAAATTCTTTCAGTCTTTTCTCCATGGTATGTATGGACACGTACATCTTTTGTATATTTGTATATATAATTTTTCAACTGCTTTCTCATTTTATTTTTGCTCATTAGAATTCTCTCTTCTTATTAAAAATCTTTAAAATCAGAGCTTACAATGGTTGTAAAATATGCCATCACATGGATGTACAGTAACTTCTGTTGTTGGACATTTAGGCTGTTTCTAATTTTTTTCTTATTGTGAATATCCCTGCCCATGAATCTTTGTCTGTATTTGTTTATTTCCTTAGGATGGATTCCTAGAAGTGGAATTATTGTTTCTAATGGCATAAATTTTTTCAAGGCTCTTTATACACTAAGGTCTAATAGCTTGCCAGAATATTTATATCAATCTACACTCCAACTGCATATGAAAGTAGGTAGTGGAACAATGGCTGTGGTAGTTTAGGAATCACCAAATAAAAGTATCTAAAGGAATTCTTTACCCTGAATTTTGTGAAGATCAAGAATTGGTCAAGAATTATTATACTCATACTCCGTATTAAAATTCTATACATTTTTTATCATATATGGGTATGTATGTGATAGCAACTTCCAATTCTTGCTACATAAAGAAATCATTAATAATCTGCAAGTAATAACAATGAATAACTAGTTCTAATTCTGGCACTTCTTATTTTTGCTCCATGAAACTTGTTTCTCCATAAACTGCTCTAATCTGGGGTTTCAATCCTGCTTTGAGGATATTATTATTAACTTCTGAGTTTTTTTATACATTTGTTAAAAATACAGTCTTATCTATCAGTTTTCAAGTGTTAGTACTCTCTCCTTTGCTCACTTCCCCAATCTCCTTGCTGTTCCTAGAATATACTTTTTTTTTTTTTTTTTGGTGCTATGCGGGCCTCTCACTGTTGTGGCCTCTCCCGTTGCGGAGCACAGGCTCCGGACGCGCAGGCTCAGCAGCCATGGCTCACGGGCCCAGCTGCTCCGTGGCATGTGGGATCCTCCTCGACCGGGGCACGAACCCACATCCCCTGCATCGTCAGGCAGACTCTCAACCACTGCGCCACCAGGGAAGCCCTAGAATATACCTTTGTAATCACTGTTTTCTCTTTCCAGAAATTCTTTCTCCGTTTATTTGTTCATTGACTCTCTTATGTTGTTTAGATCTCTGATCAAATATCACCTCTGAAAGTGCATACTTCGTGCTTCACATTTTTTACATTATTTTTCTCTAACAATTATTATTACTTGACTTCGTATTATTTATTTTTCTATTTGTGTATGGTCCTTTCCTCCCTCCCAACAAGAATTAAAACTACATGAGAACAGGAACTATTTCTGCTTTAACCACTATGGTAGCTCTAACATGCCCTGAGTGTCTGGCACATAGTAGCAGCTCAATAAATATTTAATGAATGAGCAAATAAATTTCCCTACCTCCCAACATCTTGACAAAAGCTGTGTACCTGTTGAATTTGCTAATGAACATATCTGTGTGATCGTACATCTATACCTTTTCCTACCTTCACATTCTACGTTTGTCTTCTTTCTGCACTACATATTTTCTCCTGTGAGATCGGAGGTTTTAGTCACAGGAAATGCTAAAAGGAAGAGCACTTAAACACCATTTAATGAGAAGACTCATTTCCTGCTTAGCATCTAATCCGTAAATTGATCTCCCACTGAGAAGAAATATGACTACTACAATGTTTTCTGTTCAGCAATTTTACATCTTCCTGAGCTCAGGAGTGCTATTATTTACTTACGTTATATCTGATATCAGGAGGCTGGACAAGAAGCCTCTTGAATAGATCTGTGGTGACAGGTGTCCTGGGTGGACAAGCATGGCGACCTGGTCAGTATGAATTAATGCTCTCATTAATTAGTGTTCTTGGTGCTTTTGCCATCTTATACTATACTCTGTGTCTCTCTTTCTTCATCTCAAGAAGTGGCCTCCTACTACTATATTGATTTGAAGTTGACATTCAGCTGGCTCCCTAGTTGATGATTAAAGACTGAGGAAATATGGCATCAAGTAATGGTGTAGTGTTGAATTTGTGCATTCTAGTTTCCTTGCCTCTGCCTGGGAAGCAAGTAAAAAATCACTTAATTCTACAGAGCTCTTCATTAGAGAGAAATTGGACTAGATGATATCTGAGTTCCTATAATCCAAATACTCTAAGATTATGATCTATGGCAGAGCATCCCAAGTGTTTTCTATGGAATTACAAATTCCACAAATGTCACTAAAGAGCATAGGGGTAGGAGGAGCCAATGGACAAGGGCAAATAAGTCAGGGCAATGGAAAGCATCATAACCCCTTAAGAAATGCAGACTGCATGTGAGCATATTAAGTGTTGATTATTAATTATGTACCCTCTACTTCTTATTTACAGACGAAAAGTTCTTTACCTTTTATGTTTGTTCTTTGAAAGGAGTAGCACCCTTTCCTTGATCATTGTATTTTATTCTTCTCTTTTCCTTCTTCAGATAAATTACAAATTCTTTTGTATTTCAGCAGTTGATGGTCTATACTTATTTGAGAAGGTCCATCATGATTTTGACATGCACAAGACAATGTTCCTGTGGTTTCATAGGTCTTTCCTGATCATCACCAAAATTGCATTATCTCTTTCAGTAGCAGCAGTAACAGCAGTTCACTGAAGCAACACCTTTGGGGAACATCTTCAGACATCTCTTTTAGAAGGTTCTGGCTTAGATACCTCCCTTAAATGTTAATTTTCACTTGCATATAGAAAGAGTAATTGATTCTCTTTTTCACCTAATATCCCTTTTTAAAAATGGAGGTTGCCATTAGAATATTCTCTTCTTCAGAATAAATATCCCTCAGTCCTTTACTTCAGAGGTAGCAGATTGTTGGCTTGTGGGCTTGATCAAGTTTGGAGACAGTTTATTCATTTCACACAGTGATTTTTGTTGTTCTTGTTGGCAGTGTGTTTTATTAACTGGACAAATACAAAAGAATTGGGTGATTTTGCATAAGTATTCAAAATTCAGTTTTCATTTAAAAATATCAGGAGTTCTGGTACCACTGGGCCAGCATTCCTAAATGGCAATGATTAGCTAGAGGTGGGTGGTGCTTGTCTTCCTTAGAACAGGCCTAAGTTGTGTAGTGCACCATGGTCCCCATCATTCTCCACTGTCTGGTATATCCCGAGGCAGGCTGCTAGTTTCTTTCACTATCAGGCTTATGCTGATTCTTCCCCTAGAGTAGAAAAAGATATCCCTGCTTCTACTCCATTTCAGTTATTTATATTATTGACCTGGCTACTGTAAGTGCCTGAATGGTTAACTCATGCTTTAAAACTTGCACAGATGATGTGGTTTCAAATCTTAATACTGGTCTCTCTTCTGAATGAGGTTCGTAGCCTCTCTTTGCTTTAAATGTAACCCACAAATGAATACAGTGTTCCCGAAGTTGACTAGCCAAAGTACAGTAGGAGAAGTATAGTCAAGGACTATTTACATGATATTAAGCTGAGTGTGGAATAAAATAGAAAGTCTGCTATAAAAGCTATTTTCAAATATTCTTCTCTTAAGCCAGGTTTCCCTTATCCAGTACTTATCTAGTTGGTTTATAGTCCTAAGAACAGCCCCTTATATACTGCAGGTCACCTGTGAGATGATCATATTTCAGCAGTGAGGAGGGCACAGGATGCACATTCAGAAGAACTGGGGTTATACTCACTAGTTTGTTGTATTTTTTATATTCTGCATATAAATTATATCATACAGTATTTGTCTTTCTCTGACTTATTTCATTTAGTGTAATACCCTCCAAGTCCATCCATGTTGTTGCAAATGGCAAAGTTTCATTCTGTTCTATAGTTGAATAGTATTCCATTGTATATATGTACCACATCTTCTTCATCCATTAAACTGTTAATGGACACTTAGGTTGCTCCCATATCTTGGCAACTGTAAATAATGCTGCTGTGAACATTGGAATGCACATATTTTTTGAATTAGTGTTTTTGGTTTTTTCTACTATATACTCAGGAGTGTAACTGCTGCATCATATAGTAGTTCTATTTTTAGTTTTTTTGAGAAATTGCCATACTATTTTCCACAGTGGCTGCACCAATTTACATTCACACCAACAGTGTATGAGGGTTCAGTTTTCTCCATCTTGCCAACACTTGTTATTTGTGTTCTTTTTGATGATAGCCATTCTGACAGGTGTGGGTCAATACCTTGTTGCGGTTTTGATTTGCATTTGCTGATAATTAGCTATGTTGACAGCATTTTTATGTGACTGTTGGCCATCTGCATGTCCTCTTGGGGAAAATGTCTATTCAGGTCTTCTGCCCATTTTTAAATCTGGTTGTTTGTTTTTTGATATTGAGTTGTATGAGCTG
The DNA here is from genome assembly GCF_025265405.1 of Mesoplodon densirostris. Classification (NCBI taxonomy): domain Eukaryota; kingdom Metazoa; phylum Chordata; class Mammalia; order Artiodactyla; family Ziphiidae; genus Mesoplodon; species Mesoplodon densirostris. The sequence goes on along the minus strand of NC_082666.1, from coordinate 63,831,526 downwards.
TTTATATGTTTTGGATATTAACCCCTTATTGGTCATATTATTTTAAATATGTTCTCCCATTCAGTAGGCTGTCTTTTTTTTTTCTGCTGTATTGCTTTTTATTTCTTTAGGACTCCAACTTTATGGAAACATTTCAATAAGATGAATTACAGGTTGAAGCATATGAACATTTTCATGATTCTTGCAAAAGGAACATGATATTTTTGAAAATTTTTTTTTACCAATTTATGCTATCTTCTTTTTTTTTTTAGTTTCTGCTTTATAACAAATTTAATCAGTTATACATATACATATGTTCCCATATCCCCTCCCTTTTGCATCTCCCTCCCACCCTCCCTATCCCACCCCTCCAGGCAGTCACAAAGCACCGAGCTGATCTCCCTGTGCTATGCGGCTGCTTCCCACTAGCTATCTACCTTACGTTTGGTAGTGTATATATGTCCATGCCGCTCTTTCACTTTGTCACAGCTTACCCTTACCCCTCCCCATATCCTCAAGTCCATTCTCTAGTAGGTCTGTGTCTTTATTCCTGTCTTACCCCTATGTTCTTGATGACATTTTTTTTCTTTTTTTTTTATTAGTCTCTGCTTTACAACAAAGTGAATCAGTCATACATATACATCTGTTCCCACATCCCCTCCCTCTTGCATCTCCCTCCCTCCCACCCTCCCCATTCCACCCCTCCAGGCGGCCACAAAGCACCGAGCCGATCCCCCCGCACCACGCGGCAACCCCCCACCATCCATCCAACCCATGCCCGGCAGTGTATACACGTCCATGCCTCTCCCCAGCCCCGTCACAGCCCCCCACACCCCATATCCCCAAGCCCACCCCCAGTAGGTCTGTGTCTCTATTCCTGTTTTACCCCTAAGTTCTTCATGACATTTTTTTCCCTTAAATTCCATATATATGTGTTAGCATATGGTATTTGTCTTTCTCTTTCTGACTTACTTACTCTGTATGACAGACTCTAGGTCTATCCACCTCATTACAAATAGCTCAGTTTCATTTCTTTTTATGGCTGAGTAATATTCTATTATATATATGTGCCACATCTTCTTTATCCATTCATCCAATGAGGGACACTTAGGTTGTTTCCATCTCCGGGCTATTGTGAATAGAGGTGCAATGAACATTTTGGTACATGTCTCTTTTTGAATTATGGTTTTCTCACGGTATATGCCCAGTAGTGGGATTGCTGGGTCATATGGTAGTTCTATTTGTAGTTTTTTAAGGAACCTCCATACCGTTCTCCATAGTGGCTGTACCAATTCACATTCCCAGCAGCAGTGCAAGAGTGTTCCCTTTTTTCCACACCCTCTCCAGCATTTATTGTTTCTAGATTTTTTGATGATGGCCATTCTGACTGGTGTGAGATGATATCTCATTGTAGTTTTGATTTGCATTTCTCTAATGAGTAAAGATGTTGAGCATCCTTTCATGTGTTTGTTGGCAGTCTGTATATCTTCTGTGGAGAAATGTCTATTTAGGTCTTCTGCCCATTTTTGGATTGGGTTGTTTGTTTTTTTGTTATTGAGCTGCATGAGCTGCTTATAAATTCTGGAGATTAATCCTTTGTCAGTTGCTTCATTTGCAAATATTTTCTCCCATTCTGAGGGTTGTCTTTTGGTCTTGTTTATGGTTTCCTTGGCTGTGCAAAAGCTTTGAAGTTTCATTAGGTCCCATGTGCTTATTTTTGTCTTTATTTCCATTTCTCTAGGAGGTAGGTGAAAAAGGATCTTGCTGTGATTTATGTCATAGAGTGTTCTGCCTATGTTTTCCTCTAAGAGTTTGATAGTTTCTGGCCTTACATTTAGGTCTTTAATCCATTTTGAGCTTATTTTTGTGTATGGTGTTAGGGAGTGATCTAATCTCATACTTTTACAAGTCCCTGTCCAGTTTTCCCAGCACCACTTATTGAAGAGACTGTCCTTTCTCCACTGTACATTCCTGCCTCCTTTATCAAAGATAAGGTGACCATATGTCCGTGGGTTTATCTCTTGGCTTTCTATCCTGTTCCATTGATCTATCTTTCTGTTTTTGTGCCAGTACCATACTGTCTTGATTACTGTAGCTTTGTAGTATAGTCTGAAGTCAGGGAGCCTGATTCCTTCAGCTCCATTTTTCGTTCTCAAGATTGCTTTGGCTATTCGGGGTCTTTTGTGTTTCCATACAAATTGTGAAATTTTTTGTTCTAGTTCTGTGAAAAATGCCAGTGGTAGTTTGATAGGGATTGCATTGAATCTGTAGATTGCTTTGGGTAGTAGAGTCATTTTCACAATGTTGATTCTTCCAATCCAAGAACATGGTACATCTCTCCATCTACTTGTATCATCTTTAATTTCTTTCATCAGTGTCTTATAATTTTCTGCATACAGGTCTTTTGTCTCCTAGGGTAGGTTTATTCCTAGATATTTTATTCTTTTTGTTGCAATGGTAAATGGGAGTGTTTCCTTGATTTCACTTTCAGATTTTTCATCATTAGTATATAGGAATGCAAGAGATTTCTGTGCATTAATTTTGTATCCTGCTACTTTACCAAATTCATTGATTAGCTCTAGTACTTTTCTGGTAGCATCTTTAGGATTCTCTATGTATAGTATCATGTCATCTGCAAACAGTGACAGCTTTACTTCTTCTTTTCCAATTTGGATTCCTTTTATTTCCTTTTCTTCTCTGATTGCTGTGGCTAAAACTTCCAAAACTAGGTTGAATAAGAGTGGTGAGAGTGGGCAACCTTGTCTTGTTCCTGATCTTAGTGGAAATGGTTTCAGTTTTTCACCATTGAGGACAATGTTGGCTGTGGGTTTGTCATATATGGCCTTTATTATGTTGAGGAAAGTTCCCTCTATGCCTACTTTCTGCAGGGTTTTTATCATAAAAGGGTGTTGAATTTTGTCGAAAGCTTTCTCTGCATCTATTGAGATGATCATATGGTTTTGCTCCTTCAGTTTGTTAATATGGTGTATCACGTTGATTGATTTGCGTATATTGAAGAATCCTTGCATTCTTGGAATAAACCCCACTTGATCATGGTGTATGATCCTTTTAATGTGCTGTTGGATTCTGTTTGCTAGTATTTTGTTGAGGATTTTTGCATCTATGTTCATCAGAGATATTGGCCTGTAGTTTTCTTTCTTTGTGACATCCTTGCCTGGTTTTGGTATCAAGGTGATGGTGGCCTCGTAGAATGAGTTTGGGAGTGTTCCTCCCTCTGCTATATTTTGGAAGAGTTTGAGAAGGATAGGTGTTAGCTCTTCTCTAAATGCTTGATAGAATTCGCCTGTGAAGCCATCTGGTCCTGGGCTTTTGTTTGTTGGAAGATTTTTTATCACAGTTTCAATTTCAGTGCTTGTGATTGGTCTGTTCATATTTTCTATTTCTTCCTCATTCAGTCTTGGCAGGTTGTGCATTTCTAAGAATTTGTCCATTTCTTCCAGGTTGTCCATTTTATTGGCATAGAGTTGTTGTTGTAATCTCTCATGATCTTTTGTATTTCTGCAGTGTCAGTTGTTACTTCTCCTTTTTCATTTCTAATTCTATTGATTTGAGTCTTCTCCCTTCTTTTCTTGATGAGTCTGGCTAATGGTTTGTCAATTTTGTTTATCTTCTCAAAGAACCAGCTTTTAGTTTGGTTGATCTTTGCTATCATTTCCTTCATTTCTTTTTCGTTTATTTCTCATCTGATCTTTATGATTTCTTTCCTTCTGCTAACTTTGGGGTTTTTTGTTCTTCTTTCTCTAATTGCTTTAGGTGCAGGGTCAGGTTGTTTACTCGAGATGTTTCCTGTTTCTTAAGGTGGGATTGTATTGCTATAAACTTCCCCCTTAGAACTGCTTTTGCTGCGTCCCATAGGTTTTGGGTCGTCGTGTCTCCATTGTCATTTGTTTCTAGGTATTTTTTAATTTCCTCTTTGATTACTTCAGTGATCACTTCGTTATTGAGTAGTGTATTGTTTAGCCTCCATGTGTTTGTATTTTTTACAGATCTTTTCCTGTAATTGATGTCTAGTCTCATAGCATTGTGGTCGGAAAAGATACTTGATACAATTTCAATTTTCTTAAATTTACCAAGGCTTGATTTGTGACCCAAGATATGATCTATCCTGGAGAATGTTCCATGAGCACTTGAGAAAAATATGTATTCTGTTGTTTTTGGATGGAATGTCCTATAAATATCAACTAAGTCCATCTTGTTTAATGTATCATTTAAAGCTTGTGTTTCCTTATTTATTTTCATTTTCGATGATCTGTCCATTGGTGAAAGTGGGGTGTTAAAGTCCCCTACTATGATTGTGTTACTGTCGATTTCCCCTTTTATGGCTGTTAGTATTTGCCTTATGTATTGAGGTGCTCCTATGTTGTGTGCATAAATATTTACAATTGTTATATCTTCTTCTTGGATCGATCCCTTTATCGTTATGTAGTGTCCTTCTTTGTCTCTTTTAATAATCTTTATTTTAAAGTCTATTTTGTCTGATATGAGAATTGCTACTCCAGCTTTCTTTTGATTTCCATTTGCATGGAATATCTTTTTCCATCCCCGTACTTTCAGTCTGTATGTGTCTCTAGGTCTGAAGTGGGTCTCTTGTAGACTACATATATATGGGTCTTGTTTTTGTATCCATTCAGCCAATCTGTGTCTTTTGGTGGGAGCATTTAGTCCATTTACATTTAAGGTAGTTAGCAATATGTATGTTCCTATTCCCATTTTCTTAATTGTTTTGGGTTCGTTATTGTAGGTCTTTTCCTTCTGTTGTGTTTCTTGCCTAGAGAAGTTCCTTTAGCATTTGGTGTAAAGCTGGTTTGGTGGTGCTGAACTCTCTCAGCTTTTGCTTGTCTGTAAAAGTTTTAATTTCTCCATCAAATCTGAATGAGATCCTTGCTGGGTAGAGTAATCTTGGTTGCAGGTTTCTCTCCTTCATCACTTTAATTATGTCCTGCCACTCCCTTCTGGCTTGTAGAGTTTCTGCTGAGAGATCAGTTGTTAACCTGATGGGGATTCCCTTGTGTGTTATTTGTTTTTTTCCCTTGCTGCTTTTAATATTTCTTTGTGTTTATTTTGTGACAGTTTGACTAATATGTGTCTTGGCATATTTCTCCTTGGATTTATTTTGCATGGCACTCTCTGTGCCTCCTGGACTTGATTAACTATTTCCTTTCCCATATTAGGGAAGTTTTCAACTATAATCTCTTCAAATATTTTCTCAGTCCCTTTCTTTTTCTCTTCTTCTTCTGGAACCCCTATAATTCGAATGTTGGTGCGTTTAATGTTATCCCAGAGGTCTCCGAGACTGTACTCTGTTCTTTTCATTCTTTTTTCTTTATTTTGCTCTGCATCAGTTATTTCCACTATTTTATCTTCCACCTCACTTATCCGTTCTTCTGCCTCAGTTATTCTGCTATTGATCCCATCTAGAGTATTTTTCATTGCATTTATTGTGTTTTTAATCGATGCTTGATTCATCTTTAGTTCTTCTAGGTCCTTGTTAACTGTTTCTTCCATTTTGTCTATTCTATTTCCAAGATTTTGGATCTTGGAAATAGAATCTTGGATCATCTTTACTATCATTATTCTGAATTCTTTTTCAGACAGACTGCCTATTACCTCTTCATTTGTTAGGTCTGGTAGGTTTTTATCTTGCTCCTTCTCCTGCTGTGTGTTTTTCTGTCTTCTCATTTTGCTTCTGTTACTGTGTTTGGGGTCTCCTTTTTGCAGGCTGCAGGTTCGTAGTTCCCATTGTTTTTGGTGTCTGTCCCCAGTGGCTAAGATTGGTTTAGTGGGTTGTGTAGGCTTCCTGGTGGAGGGGACTAGTGCCTGTGTTCTGGTGGATGAGGCTGGATCTTGTCTTTCTGGTGGGCAGTTCCACGTCTGGTGGTATGTTTTGGGGTGTCTGCGGACCTTTTATGATTTTAGGCAGCCTCTCTGCTAATGGGTGGCATTGTGTTCCTGTCTTGCTAGTTGTTTGGCATAGGGTGACCAGCACTGTAGCTTGCTGGTCGTTGAGAGAAGCTGGGTGCTGGTGTTTAGATGGAGATCTCTGGAAGATTTTCGCCGTTTTATATTATGTGGAGCTGGGAGGTCTCTTGTGGACCAGTGTCCTGAAGTTGGCTCTCCCACCTCAGAGGCACAGCACTGACTCCTGGCTCCTCAATTTGGGATGATTTGTTGTCTATTCATGTATTCCACAGATGCAGGGTACATCAAGTTGATTGTGGAGCTTTAATCCACTGCTTCTGAGGCTGCTGGGAGAGCTTTCCCTTTCTCTTCTTTGTTCTCACAGCTCCCGGGTCTCAGCTTTGGATTTGGCCCCGCCTCTGCATGTAGGTCACCGGAGGGTGTCTGTTCCTCGCTCAGACAGGACAGGGTTAAAGGAGCAGCTGCTTCGGGGACTCTGGCTCACTCAGGCCTGGGGGGAGCGAGGGGCACGGAGTGTGGGGCAAGCCTGCAGCGGCAGAGGCCGGCGTGATGTTGCACCAGCCCGAGGCATGCCATGCGTTCTCCCAGGGAAGACGTCCCTGGATCCCGGGACCCCGGCAGTGACGGGCTGCACAGGCTCCTCGTAGGGCGGCGTGGACAGTGACCTGCGCTCGCACACAGGCCTCTTGGTGGCGGCAGCAGCAGCCCCAGCGTCCCCCGCCCATCTCTGGGCTCCGCGCTTTCAGCTGCGGCTCGCGCCCCTCTGTGGAGCTCCTTTAAGCAGCGCTCTTAATCCCCTCTCCTCGTGCACCAGGAAACCAAGAGGGAAGAAAAAGTCTCTTGCCTCTTCCGCAGTTCCAGAGTTTTCCCGGACTCCCTCCCGGCTAGCTGTGGCGCATTAGCCCCCTTCAGGCTGAGTTCTCGCCGCCAGCCCCAGTTTTCTCCCTGCGCTCTGACTGAAGCCTGAGCCTCAGCTTCCAGAGCCGCCTGCCCCAGCGGGTGAGCAGACAAGCCTCTCGGGCTGGTGAGTGCTGGTCGGCACCAATTCTCTGTGCGGGAATCTCTCCGCTTTGCCCTGTCCAGGTACGTGGGGAGTTTCTTGCCTTTTGGGAGGTCTGAGGTCTTCTGCCAGCGTTCAGTAGGTGTTCTGTAGGAGTTGTTCCACGTGTAGCTGTATTTCTGGTGTATCTGTGGGGAGGAAGGTAATCTCCGCGTCTTACTCTTCCGCCATCTTCCCCGGAAGTTGTGTCTTTTTGTTTTGTCCATGGTTTCTTTTGCTTTGCAAAAGCTTTTGTTTAATTATGTCTCATTTGTTTCCTTTTGCTTTTATTTCCTTTGCTTTAGGAGACATATCCAAAAAAGTATTGCTACAGCTTATGTTGGAGTGTTCTGCATGTTTTCCCATACAATAAACTAGTGAATATAACAAAAAAGAAGCAGACTCACAGATATGGAGAACAAACTAGTGGTTACCAGTATGGGGAGGGACAATAGAAGGGTAGGGGATTAAGAGGTACACACTATGTATAAGGTAAGTTACAAGGATATAGTATACAACACAGGGAACATAGCCAATATTTTATAATAACTATAAATGGAGTATAAACTTTAAAAATAGTGGATCACTATATTACACACCTGCAACTTATATAACATTGTACATCAACTGTACTTCAATAAAAAAAGAGAAAAGAAGAACTGGGGTATGGCTTGGATTCTTCCACATATCAGCTGTGTGCTGTTGGTTATAGTTTTGTTTCCTGGGTCTCAATTTCCACATCTATAAAAAAAAGTGATTGCGCTATATTCCTATGATCAAAAATAAAATAGCTTTGTCCTCTAAAGTTTTTTCTAACTCTGAAAATGATTTTACTGGTTTAAAAGCATTCTTCTATGTGTTTCCCCTAATTTTCCAATGCTTTAGCACATGCCAAAATCTAGCCTATTCTGACACTCTCTTAAAGGTATATGCAATTTCTAAAGTCTTCCTGGTTAGAAGCCTTCCTGGTCACCTTTCACACACACTCTTCTAGTTTGGACTTACTGGAGAAATCCTCCTGCTTTTTATGCATCTACTTTCCTTCCTCATTGTGATCAGGTGTAATAGGATAATTAGGATTTAAATGTTGACATCTTTCTACTATTATAGCCAGTTTTATTTTTGAGATTTTTTAGGCCATGGAAGTAGCCCTTTTCTGTATTTATTGTGTGTTTGTTTTGACTTTTTCATTCCTACCTTCCTAATATCATCTAAAGGGCCCATTTAATATGCTTAGTCTTTCCCTTCCCTAATTATCAAGCTACTAAAGACTGCTTGGACACATTATCCCAATCCACCAAAAAGAGGATCTAAATATTCAGATCATTATACTTTCTCTGCCTTTTGGGTCTAGAAATCTTATGCTAAGGAAGTCAGGAACTTGCCAAATGCTTTGCTTTTAGTCAAATTAGTTTTCCAGTAAATATTTCTAATCTTTCCTAGATACACCGATTTTAGTGAAATGCTATTACATACTCAACGGCCGATCAATATATGCTTTCATAATAGTTAAGAGAGAGGGGAATTAGAGTCAGAAATAGTAAGCCAAAGGTCTCACTTTAAAGAAGAGACTTAAAATGCAGAATAATGGAATGTCCACTTTCATTATTCTCATTCATTCTAAGCCCTTGTCAGAGCAATAGCTATTTAAATTTTGCCTGTGGACGCAAGAGCTGGTTTCATGAAACCCTGAGATGACCGCTTACCAAATGTTTTGACCATTTCTTCTTGGGTTCCTTCCTATGCCTGCCTACCAAATGATCTTTTTATGACAGCTGAGAAGTCAGGAGTGGGAGCTTCCTGGAAGGTGACCGACAGTGACGTCTGCATCTGAGCAGAAAGGGAGTGGAGCATCACACGAGAACTCACAGAATCACACATCTACATCTTTTATTACTCAGATGACTTAGACTTGGGAATTTGGGTCATGCTTGGAAATGAACTTTCTAAACTTTGCTCCTTTCCATCTCTCTGTGTGTAGTGAGCCTCCTGTAAGGCAGGGAAAGAGACTGCAGCCAGGAGAAAGAATCCTGAAGACAAAGGTCCTTCCTGGAAATGTCACTTTCTTGAATTTTAAAGCCAAAGACATGGTAGGAGAGAGCAAACCTCTGACTCTCTTACTTCTTACCTTCTCTTGTTTCATGATATTTTCTTACCATGACTAATCTTGCTCCCCTTATCATGCTTCTCTAAGTTTCCAAGGTGACATTAGCTCTTGTTGCAAGGCCCAAATGTCTGCTCTGGTCAGCAGGACACACTTTTGCCTGCAGGTCTCCTGGTCCTTGTTCTTCATTCCCTAGGGCAACTATGTTTAACATTGCTGATTAGGGAGACTTTCCAATGACTAGTGGACAATAGTAGTTCATGTAGTAAAGCTGCCTCACACAATAAGCACAAATTAGTAAACAAAGCTAATGTCTCTCTTCTCCAAAGAGATCTGAGTGGCCCCATGGCCTTGACCTAGTGTCAAGTTAAATCACTGACCAAAGTAGTAAAACTCATATCACAGTTGGCCACCCCACATTAGGGACCTCAAGAGTAAAAGCAGAGGACTCCATTGTTTCTACCTTGAATATAAAAGCAACAGGCACCTACACTGCACAGCATATTAAAATGTTAATTATTTGCTCTCTTTAGTCTTAGCATATGAAACAAATTGCCTGGAATTTAAATATACTTTATATGTTAAGTATCAAGAGACCTAACATTTTATTGCTTGTCAGCATGCTCTATTAAATTTCAAAGCTAGCTTTTCTTTCCTGTAAGCACAAACATGGAAGATGGTACATGTGTGTCTACCAGAAAAAAAAAAGACGTGCATGTACGTTACCTTGACCACACTGCTATTTAAAGTTAAAACTAATCACTGATCCCATATTCATTTTCTCTTCAAGTATATTTTACTTTTATCATGAATTAATGGAAATTAGCATCTTTGTAAAATTTACATTAAATCTGCCAGTTTATACTATAGTTTCCTACAATCTAAGTTTTTGAGTTTGTTTAGAAAAAAATTGAATCTGAAAACCACTTTAACACAGGCACTGATTAAAACATGATCAGTGTAATGGCTTTGTAGATATTTTTCACTAGGTTTTCATGCAAGATCCCTTTAGAATAGAGATTTCAGAGTTTGTACCTTTAACTCAAAATGGGACTAAATTTAATGTTGAATTAACAGGTCATTTGTTGTTTAATGATGTAAAGTTCCAGTAAAAATCATGGCTCATGGGAGCTTAAAATATACTTAACACAACATTTTGAAAGGTAGAAATCTTATTTTCCTTCATGGGCACTTAGAATTATAGTTGAATAAGTTTGTGAATATAAATAGGACTTTTTCTCCTGACTAGAGGTGTTACCCTCCATCTGGCTACCTTCCCACTCAGGTAATTACACTAGGCCTTTTGAAATCACCCCTGAAGTTCTAATTAGACACAATCTTCTTTGCTTCCTGTTGTAAACTGCTGCTTTGAGTCTCTCTCTGAAGTGTGTTTCAAATCCATGCCCACTCCCCATCTTCCTATTCCTGTGACTTTGCTAATCAATGCTCTAAAGGACACTAGTGATCTGAAGGGGGCTATGGGACTTGCAGTATCTTATCATCAGCTTCACCACTGACATTTCACAAGGGCCTCTGCAGTTAAACAAAGTGGAGATGGAAACAGTAAACATTCAATGACAACTGTGGCACATACCATTAGTAATGTTACTTATTTTTCCCTTGAATAATTCTCTAGCACCTATCAGGCCCTCTAGAAGAAGGAGCTTTGAACCAGATGCTGAATCACTTTGCAAGTGTGAATGATTATATTATTAACAGTTGACTGTATAAGGGTAACACCTGCAGCGATGAATCATCTTCATCAGTTTAATAGAATATTTTAAAAATCGCCTCAATGAAGCATCAAAACTAAAAATTTTCCTTGAAAAGTGAAAGCAAAATCATGAAATGTGCATGTTCTCAAATCTAAAATAATTTTACTGCAATTTTTTTTTTCATGAACGCTATTCAGCTACAGACCACGTTATCCTGGAAGCTCACATAAAACTTTCTGGGAATATATAAAATCAGTTTGTAATCCCTTTGTTGAAGCTGTTTTAAAATCATTTCTAAGATATATACATATATCTTATATGCATATTGGCATATATCTTAGGTAATGACTTTAAAGCAGCCCCAATGAAGAATATATATATGTACATAAATAATTGAGAATTTTCATTTTTTCTAATTAAAATAGCAAAATGTTATGCAAATAGAGTAATGCCTTATGTATCTGACAGTCTAAAGAAATATGTTATTCTCCAAAATTCCATGTGTCAGATAAGAAAAATTGAGGGAAACTGCATCAGAATAAGCTCTTACTAAAACTGAATCTTTTTGAGATTTTTAGAAATGGTTTAAATTATAGGGCTGAGCTAGGTCGGAACAAGAATTTTTTTTTTCTTCTCTATTTTTGGTAATTGGCTAGGATTTGCATTGTTTTCAACTACTTTTTAATAAATTCCAAGCTTTGGACACTGAGCGTTTCTATATAACATCACTGACAGAATTAAACAGACATACCACAGAAGGAGGTACTTCAACAATTTAAACTCTTTTACAGGGATAATGAAGTGAGAGTTTATGGGAAAAAAATCTGGTGGATTATTTCTTTTCCAGAAATCTCTTCTTGCTTGGAGAAAGATTTAAATTGTTAGAGGTTTTGATTTTTCATTCAAGTATGTGATTATTTTTCTTATTTTCTGTGGGGAAACACTGATGGGCTATTCCTTTGTCTCCAAAGGTGGTCAGTGTAGGGTTAAAGTGAGACAAGGTCAAAGGTGGTCATGTGACAAGAAGAAAGTTGTAAATTACAGGTGTAGGTTCTGAGAGGCTGGTGTTGGGTATCACAGTGTTGTTACCAACTGCATTCTGGTCAAGAAACTAAGCCCTTGGACAGTAAGAGGGGCAAAAACTTCCTAGCCATGTTATGCTGTCATCAAACAGTGGAAGTTTATTCTACTTTCTTCCTTTGCCTTCAGAGCCCAAGATTCTAAAACCAGGACAAGACCTGGATGGTTACTCTGGTTATATGGCAAATATTTTCATCGTAAAATTTAGAACCTAGAATTTAGCTATGATGTTGACACTCCAGCATGACACTTTCCAAAGGTCCTTCACATGGGATCAAGGAAAGTAATCAGAAAAATAGAAAAATATTTGAAGAAGAAAGACATGATTGTAATGGATTAAATGCTTCCCAGTACCTACATCAAGCAGGCTTTCAATTCACAATATTAAAATATCTGGGCAGTTAAAGATCCCTTATTTCCATGGAGAAGGCACTCATCTACTTGGGAGGCCGCATGATGTAGTGGAAAGAACACAATTTAGAGGCTTATACACCTGAATTCCCATCCTACCTCATACAGTAAATAGCTCCATAAACTTGGGTAGTTACTCCTTTCAGTTAGAGTTTTCTCATTTTAAAAACACCTACTTTGCCGTGTCTTTTGAGGACTGGACATGTAGGCCCTAGCAGAGTGCCTACAGTATTGTGGCAATCAAGAAGGACACCAACATGGAAGTCTTCTCTTTATTAAAACTGCACTATTCTACCTCATTGCTTGAATTGACTTCACTGAGTAATGCCAGCAAGACATTCATACTTCTACATAACTCATCTTAATGACAGTATCTTACAAGGTATTTAAAACATAAGAGTCTCTCAATTAATATTCCCTTTCAATCGATAACTGAGTTTCCCTGACTTGCTGCTTTATATTGCAGCTTTCTTCCTCTGTCCCCGGTATATAATCTTTAATGACTGTAATCTAATGACCTTCCTAGATGATAAGCTTTACAAAGGGAGGAACTGTGCTGATGTTGCTCACACTTAGCATGATGCAGTTAATGAGCACTTACTGAATGAACGTATAAGTGAAGGAAGGCATAAAAAGTTCTTATTATTACCATACAGTATATTAGCCTAAGAATGTGACTCATTGATATATATTAGGCAAAAACTACCTAGTAGATAAAAATTAATTTCCATGGCAGTAGGAAGAAGTGAACTAGCTAACTAAATTACTTTATCTTAATATCATTAAAAATTTTTAAATATATATGAAAGTAGAGAGAATAGTATAATAACCTTTAAATACCCACCATCCAGCCTCAAGAGCCATTATCTTCCAACAAATTTTGTTTTATTTATTCATACTTCAAAACATGAAACACAAAACCTCTCTAGTGGGGCACTCTCTCCACCCAGGTTGTATAGGTTTAAGCTTCATTCTTAAATTGCACACAAGGGCCCAGTCAACTTGAACATGAATTGACAGATTCAAAGAAATGAAATTCAGATGACCAAGAACTATAGTTAATAGAAATATATTTTAAAAATGACAGTAAAACCATATTAAAATTATTAATGATATAAATTAAGGAACTGAGAAAAGCAGCTTGCAGGAATCAGCCATTCTAAGATACAGAATAAAATCAAGAAAGGCAATAAGTGGCTGTGAGAGAAAAGGAGCAAGTAAGAGAAGTAAGGAGTAAGAGAAAAGAAGTACAGTAAGTTATATAGAATAAGTAAAAATAAATCCACATCTATTTTATTAAAATTTCTGAACCTGAATGACAAAGAGAAAATTGTAAATGTAATGAGTGTAAAAAGATAATTTTCAAAGGAACGTAAATTATAGAGATTTCTCAACAACAAGAATAGAAGCCAAATAACAATAGAATCATTTCTTTTTTGAGCTGAGAGGAAATAATTGCCAGCCTGGAATGCCCAGCTAAACCATCGTTTAAGAGAGAGGGTGAAATAAAGATATTTTCATATAAGGAACGAGAGGAGTGCTCTCAAATCCTTGCTGAAAGAACTACTACTATACCATATAATTCAGAAAGGAGAAATGTAAACTCAGTTAAGGTGTGTGATACAAGAAACAATAGTAACATAGCAAAGAATGATAAGCATATGGATAAACCTAAATGAGAAGTGACTATATAAAATACTACTACTACTACTAATTTGGGGGAATAAAATAAAGCTGAAAATAATGAAAAACAATAATCTAGATTTCAGGAGGCAGGTAATTAGTATTGAAGCACTTAAGATATCATTGTGCTGAGAAGGGGTTGTGCTGGTATCTTCTGTTTGCTCCACCTGATACAGTTTTCACACTTCTTTACCTACCCTCTGCCCTAAAGCCTGACTTGAATGTATTACATCATCATGACCCTAAGTCCTCTGGTTCTGGCTGAGTTCAGCCAATTGGTAATCCTGGCAAAAGATCAGAGGGAGGGGAAAAGGGAGGTCAAGTGTATTTATTTCCCTTGTTCTCTTCCTGTGGGTTCACCTAGGACTGTCTGTATCTTTCAATAAGGTCACTGCTGGACTCAAGGAAAGAGATGCTTCCAGGTTCCTAACAATTTTCCCTCTTTGTTCTGAGACTAGAAATAGTGACCTTTCCACTGCTGCTTGACCCAGGTTCTTTCACTCTCTAATATAAAACCCATAACCCCTCTCATCTTTGTAAATAACCCCATGGTGAATCGATCTTCTTCATATGAACTTAGTTTGAAAGTTGTTGCTTTCCTTTTGACATTTGACTGATACAGAAGGCAAACGTATTGATTAAATTTACACTTTGAAAAACTTAATGGCAGTCACAAAAAGAATAGAAAGAGAATGATCAACTTGCAAAGAAAAGGAAAATAAAGGAGATGAAAAGATAAAACTCAATCCAACAAAACGCAGGAAAAGAGAGGGGAAAAAATGGTAAACAAAAAGTACAAAATAACATTGTAGAAAATAATTAAGCAAGAGTCCCAGTGCTGGTCATGGTGGAGTAGCCTATAATAGATTCATCATTTACAGATAAAAATTATAAAAGTTGAACCAAAAAAAAAAAAAAAAAACATGGGAAAAAACCTCCACAACACAATACAACAAATAAAACCCTCGATCTTTTGAAGGCATTAGAGAACATCCAAAGTAGGCAGAAACTGTAGGAAATACAGTTCTTGAAGGAAGGGAAGTTTACTAGGTAAGCTCCACATTCACCTGGCGTTTCCTCTAAGGGCACTTCCCAGTTCTCTGTGGGCCAGGAAGGCATCTAACCACACTGAAAAGACCAGGGATTTGGGGCTGCCATAGAGACTTGAAATAAGCGGGGAGAAACTTATACACAGCCATTGCTTATACATTGTCTATGGCTGCTTTCATGCTACAGCAGCAGAGTTGAGTACCTGTAACTTCTGCCTCCCTAAAAACCTGCAAGATTTGCTATCTGACCCTTTTATTGACCACTTCTGGCACAGGAGCTAATAGATCCACTGGTGTTACATTTGCCTGCAAAAACATTGACCTACACTGGAAGAAAATAACATCTGCTAGAATCTTAACGATTTTTCATGCACATTGACACTACATCAAAAATCAAGAGGCATGCTAAAACAGTGCACATTGACTGGAAATCAAGAAAAACAATTTCCAACAGAAACAAATCTTGTTTCTGTCATGATTTAGTTATTTTAAGTAGAAGTATTTAATTCTTAAAAATTTTTTTATTTTGCAATATTATAGACTTACAAAATTTTGCAGAAATAGTATATCAAAGTTGTCTTCTACTCTTCACTCCTTTTTCCTCAATGTTACCATCTCATCTTATATAATCACCGTATAATTTTCTAAATCAAAAAATTAACATTGACGTAATATTATTAAACTCAGACCTTATGTGAATTTCATTAACTGTCCCACTAATTTTCTTTTTCTGATTCAGGATCCAATCCAGGATCCCACATTGCATTTACTTTTCATATCTCTTAGCTTCTTCTAATCAAAAGCAAGTTTTCAGTATTTTTTGTCTTTTATGAGCTTGACACTTTTGAAGTATACTGGCCAGTTGTTCTGTAAAATGTTCCCCAGTTTGTGTTCGTCTGATGCTTTGTCATGATTGGATTGAGGTTATACTTTTTATGGCAAAAACATCACTGAAGTTGTTTTTTACCCTGTGCTTTGCATAATATCAGTAGGGACATGATGTCAATATGCCTTATTAATGCTGATGTAAATTTTGGTTGATTAAAGGAGTGTCTACCAGGTTTCTCCACTGTAAAGTTATTATTTTCCCTTTGTAATTAATAAGTATCATGTGGGGAAATACTTTGAGACCATGCAAACATTCTGATTCTCATCAGTCTTTCACCTATGAATTTCATCAGCCATTGATGATTTCATCTACAAAAATTATTACCGTGTTGTTTGCCAAATGAGGATTTTATTTCTATTGCAATCATTCCTTCTGCACTAATTAACCGGAACTTTGCTGCCTGGAACAGTTATCTATTTCATCATTTATTTATTGATTTAGCCATTTATGTATATCAGTATGAACTCAAGGTTATGTATTTTATTTTATGAGTTATAATTCATCACTATCACTACTTATTTTGTTACTCAAATTGACTCATATTTGGCCACTGACAGCTACAGTATCCTTCAGACATGCCTGAAAAATTTTTGAGCACTTTCATACTTTCTGGCCCATAAGCTTTTCCAAGCTCATTTGAATCCAGGAAAAGAGAAAATATCCAATTGAGAGACAACAATATTAAAAACCAGAACAGAGCTTAAAAGACATGTAGAGGGCCTCCCTGGTGGCGCAGTGGTTAAGAGTCCGCCTGCCGATGCAGGGGATACGGGTTCGTGCCCCGGTCTGGGAGGATCCCACATGCCGCGGAGCGGCTGGGCCCGTGAGCCATGGCCGCTGGGCCTGCGCATCCGGAGCCTGTGCTCCGCAACGGGAGAGGCCACAACAGTGAGAGGCCCGCATACCGCAAAAAAAAAAGAAAAAAAGACATGTAGAATATGGACAAATGCCTTAACACTTATGGAACTAGAATCCCAGAAGGAGAGCATAAAAAATGCAGCAGAAGAAATATTTGAAGCAATAATGGTTGAGAATTTCCTAAAACAGATTACAGAAATCAACACACAAATTCAAAAAAGTCAGGGAGACCTAAGCAGGATAATTAGAAAGAGAATTACACTTAGACACCTCATAGACAAATTACTAAAAACCAAATAAAACAGGGACTTCCCTGGTGGTGCAGTGGTTAGGAATCCGCCTGCCAATGCAGGGGACACGGGTTCAATCCCTGGTCTGGGAAGATCCCAAATGCCACAGAACAACTAAGCCCATGTACCACAACTACTGAGCCTACACTCTAGAGCCCATGAGCCACAACTACTGAGCCCATGTGCCTAGAGCCCGTGATCCACAACAAGAGAAGCCACCACAATGAGAAGCCTGCACACCGCAACAAAGAGTAGCCCCTGCTTGCCGCAACTAAAGAAAGCCCGCACGCAGCAACGAAGCCCCAACACGGCCAAAATAAATAAATAAATAAAACCCAAATAAAAAATAAAAATATAAAAGCATCCAAAGAATAAAGATATATTACCTTCCAATCAACAAAAATTATTATAAGTCCAAATTCACAACAGAAACTATAAAAGTCATAACTCAATGGGATGACATTTAAAGCAAGCCTCAACAAATTTCAAAAAGAAGAGTATCTATCGAATACTTTATGATTCCATTTATTAAAAAACTATGAGTAGCCAAAACTCATTGATAGTCATAAAATCAGATTAGTGGTTAGCACTACAAGGAATTATAGGCTTAGATAAGACAAGAAGGAGTCTTCTGGGGTTCTGCATATGTGCCATATCTTGTGATTAACTACAACTCATAAGATGTATTTTAAAAATCATCAAACTTAAGAGGGAGGAGATATGGGGATATATGTATATGTATAGCTGATTCACTTTGTTATAAAGCAGAAACTAACACACCATTGTAAAGCAATTATACTCCAATAAAGATGTTAAAAAAATCAACAAACTTTATACTGAAAATTACATGTTATATCTCAATTTTAAAATGAAAACAATCAAGATAGTCACAATAAATATACATGGACAAAATTCATCACTAACAATATGTTCTTAAATTGGAATATAAAATAATACATCTATGTGCTGTTTATAAGAAAGTCTGAAGCATAAAATCGTTAAAAGATTGAAAGCAAACATTCAAAATTCACAGTAAAGAGAGTCCAAGTAAAGCAAAAACAATCGTGAAGAAAAATGGAGAAGATAAGCAAGGTCAAAGGAGGATTTGATTTACTACATATCACTATAAAGATCACTATAAAGCTATAGTAATTAAAATACTACAGTATTGGTAATGAAAAAAAAATCATCCAGTTGAATAGAGTCAACAGTTCATGTATATACAGGATTAATGTATTTATGAGTGCTTGTTATATTGACTGAGAGGTAAAGTATTCTGTATACAAATTATCCTTACTGAAGAACCATAAACATGCTATTTCTAGTTCACATCATATTAAAATATTTCTAAATAGATAAAACAGCAAAATATATGAAAAACAAAATTTAAATATATTAGAATAATATGTGGAAAATACCCTGAACATTTATTAAGCAAGAGAAAAACAGAAATCACAAGCAAAAAATTATGAGTACCTTAAAATGTGGTATGATTAAATGTACAGTATAAGTGAAAATCAGCATCACTTATCATCATTGTGGCTGACAGCCACAATGGGGAAGAAATATTTTCAAGTATTATAACAAGGGACTCATTTCTAAATTATATTTTTAAAAGCTTCTAAAACCTATATCAAAAGGGACAGACTACTTAGACCAAAAGGACGAGGCAAAGGATATGAAAGGAAATAAAGGAAAGTTACATGTGTGTGCCTAATCAAAACATAAAAAAGAGGGGGGACCTTCAAGATGGTGGAGTAGTAAGACATAGAGATCACCTTCCTCACCACAAATACATCAGAACTACATCTACATGTGGAACAACTCCTACAGAACACCTACTGAATGCTGACAGAAGACCTCAGACCTCCCAAAAGGCAGGAAACTCCCCACGTACCTGGGTAGGGCAAAAGAAAACAGAAAAAAACAGACAAAAGAATAGGGATAGGACCTGGGAGGGAGCTGTGAAAGAGGAAAAGTTTCCACACACTATGAAGACCCTTCACTGGCAGAGACAGCGGTGGGCGGAGGGGAAGCTTTAGAGCCATGGAGGAGAGCGCAGCAACAGGGGTGCAGAGGGAAAAGTGGAGAGATTCCCACAAAGAGGATCGGTGCCAACCAGCTCTCACCAGACTGAGAGGCTTGTCTGCTCACCGGCTGGGGTGGGTGGGGGTTGGGAGCTGAGGCTCAGGCTTTGGAGTTCAGATCCCAGGGAGAGGACTGGGGTTGGCTGCGTGAACACAGCCTGAAGGGGGCTAGTGCACCACAGCTAGCCGGGAGGGAGTCTGGGAAAAACTCTGCACCTCCCTAAGAGGCAAGAGACCATTATTTCAGGGTGTGTGGGGAGAGGAGATTCAGACCACAGCCTAAAAGAGCTCCAGAGATGGGCATGAGCCACAGCTATCAGCATGGACACCAGAGACGGGCATGAGAGGCCAAGACTGCTGCTGCAGCCACCAAGAAGCCTGTGTGCGAGCACAGGTCACTATCCACACCTCCCCTCCCGGGAGCCTGTGCAGCCCGCCACTGCCAGGGTCCCGTGATCCAGGGACAACTTCCCCGGAAGAATACACGGCATGCCTCAGGCTGCTGCAACATCACGCCGGCCTCTGCTGCCACAGACCAGCCCCGCATTCCGTACCCCTCCCTCCCCCCGGCCTGAGTGAGCCAGAGCCCCCTAATCAGATGCTACTTTAATCCCCTCCTATCTGGGAAGGGAAGAGACACCCTCAGGCGACCTACCTGAAGAGGCAGGGCCAAATCCAAAGCTGAACCCCAGGAGCTGTGTGAGCAAAGAAGAGAAAGGGAAATCTATACCAGCAGCCTCAGGAGCAGCAGATTAAATCTTCACAATCAATTTGATGTACCCTGCATCTGTGGAATACCTAATAGACAATGAATTATCCAAAAACTGAGGTGGTGGACTTTGGGAAAAACTGTAGACTTGGGGATTGCTTTCTGTGTCTAATTTGTTTCTAGTTTTATGTTTATCTGAGTTTAGTATTTAGACCTTATTATCACTGGTAGAATTGCTTATTGATTTGGTAGCTCTCTTCCTTTTTGTTTTCTTTTTTTATTATTTTTTCTCTTTTTATTTTATTTTTTATTTTAATAACTTTATTTTATTTTATTTTTATCTCTTTCTTTTTTTTCCCCCTTTTCCTTCTGAGCCGTGTGGCTGACAGGGTCTTGGTGCTCCAGCCAGGTGTCAGGCCTGAGCCTCTGAGGTGGGAGAGCCAAGTTTAGGACATCGGTCCACGAGAGACCTCACAGCCCCACATAATATCAAACAGCAAAAGCTCTCCCAGAGATCTCCATCTCAACACTAAGACCCAGCTCCACTCAATGACAAGCAAGCTACAGTGCTGGACACCCTATGCCAAACTACTAGCAGGACAGGAACACAACACCACCTATTAGCAGAGAGGCTGCCTAAAATCATAATAAGGTCACAGACACACCAAAACACACCACCGGATATAGTCCTGCACACCAGAAAGACAAGATCCAGCCTCATCCACCAGAACATAGGCACCAGTCCCCTCCACCAGGAAGCCTACACAATGCATTGAACCAACATTATCCACTGGGGGCAGACACCAAAAACAACAGGAACTAGGAACCTGCAGCCTGAGAAAAGGAGGCCCCAAAAACAGTAAGTTAAGCGAAATGAGAAGACAGAGGAACACACAGCAGATGAAGCAGCAAGGTAAAAACCCAACAGACAAAACAAATGAAGAGGAAATAGGCAGTCTACCTGAAAAAGAAGTCAGAATAATGATAGTAAAGATGATCCAAAATCTTGGAAATCGAATGGAGAAAATAAAACAAACGTTTAACAAGGACCTAGAAGAAATAAAGAGCAAACAAACGATGATGAACAACACAATAAATAAAATTTAAAATTCTGTAGAAGGAATCAATAGCAGAATAACTGAGGCAGAAGAACGGATAAGTGACCTGGAAGATAAAATAGTGGAAATAACTACCGCAGAGCAGAGTAAAGAAAAAAGAATGAAAAGAATTGAGGACAGTTTCAGAGACCTCTGGGACTATATTACATGCACCAACATTCGAATTATAGGGGTCCCAGAAGAAGAAGAGAAAAAGAAAGGGTCTGAGAAAATATTTGAAGAGATTAGAGTTGAAAACATCCCTAATATAGGAAAGGAAATAGTCAAGTCCAAGAAGCGCAGAGAGCCCCATATAGGATAAATCCAAGGAGAAACACGCCAAGACACATATTAATCAAATTATTTAAAATTAAATACAAAGAAAAAACATTCAAAGCAGTGAGAGAAAAGTAACAAATAACATACAAGGGAATCCCCACAAGGTTAACAGCTGATCTTTCAGCAGAAACTCTGCAAGCCAGGAGGGAGTGGCAGAACATATTGAAAGGGATGAAAGGGAAAAACCTACAACCAAGATTACTCTACCCAGCAAGGACCTCACTCAGATTTGACAGAGTAATTAAAAGCTTTACAGACAAGCAAAAGCTAGGAGAATTCAGCACCACCAAGCCAGCTCTACAACAAATGCTAAAGGAACTTCTTTAGGCAGGAAGTACAAGAGAAGGAAAAGACCTACAATAACAAATCCAAAACAATTAAGAAAATGGTAATAGGAACATACATATGGATAATTACCTTAAATATAAAAGGATTAAATGCTCCAATCAAAAGACATAGCCTGGGGCCTCCCTGGTGGCGCAGTGGTTGAGAGTCCGCCTGCCGATGCAGGGGACACGGGTTCGTGCCCCGATCCCGGAGGATCCCACATGCCGCGGAGCGGCTGGGCCCGCGAGCCATGGCCGCGGAGCCTGTGTGTCCGGAGCCTGTGCTCCGCAACGGGAGAGGCCACAGCAGTGAGAGGCCCGCGTACAGCAAAAAAAAAAAAAAAAAAAAAAAAAAAAAAAAAAAAAAAGACATAGCCTGGCTGAATGGATACAAGACTCATATATGCTGTCTACAAGAGACCTACTTCAGACCTAGGGACACATACAGATGGAAAGTGAGGGGATGGAAAAAGATATTCCATGCAAAGGAAAATCAAAAGAAATCTGGAATAGCAATTCTCATATCAGACAAAATAGACTTTAAAATAAAGATTATTACAAGAGACAAAGAAGGACACTACATAATGATCAAGGGATCAATCCAAGAAGAAGATATAACAATTGTAAATATTTATGCACCCAACATAGGAGCACCTCAATACATAAGGAAAGTGCTAACAGCTATAAAAGAGGAAATCGACAGTAACACAATCATAGTAGGGGACTTTAACACCCCACTTTCACCAATGGACAGATCATCCAAAAGGAAAATAAATAAGGAAACATAAGCTTTAAATAATACATTAAACAAGATGGACTTAATTGATATTTATAGGACATTCCATCCAGCAACAACAAATACACTTTCTTCTCAAGTGCTCATGGAACATTCTCCAGGATAGATCATATCTTGGGTCACATATCAAGCCTTGGCAAATTTAAGAAAATTGAAACTGTATCATGTACCTTTTCTGACCACAAAGCTATGAAACTATATATCAATTACAGAAAAAAATCTGTAAAAATTACAAACACATGCAGGCTAAAAAATAAACTACTGGGCTTCCCTGGTGGTGCAGTGGTTGAGAATCTGCCTGCTAATGCAGGGGACATGGGTTTGAGCCCTGGTCTGGGAGAATTCCACATGCCGCGGAGCAACTAGGCCCGTGAGCCACAACTACTCAGCCAGCGTGTCTGGAGCCTGTGCTCTGCAACAAGAGAGGCTGCGATAGTGAGAGGCCCGCGCACCGCGATGAAGAGTGGCCCCCACTCGCCACAATTACAGAAAGCCCTCACACAGAAATGAAGACCCAACGCAGCCAAAAACAAACAAACAAATAAATAAATAAATAAAAGCCAAGCATTTGAAGCCCTTTAAAAAAAAAAAAACTACTAAATAACCAAGAGATGAGTGAAGAAATCAGAGGAATTCAAAAAATACCTAGAAACAAATGACAATGAAAACACAACGATCCAAAACCTATGGGATGCAGCAAAAGCAGTTCTAACAGGGAAGTTTATAGCAATACAATATTACCTCAAGAAACAAGAAACATCTCAAATAAACAACCTAACATTACATCTAAAGCAATTAGAGAAAGAAGAACAAAAAACCCCCAAAGTTAGCAGAAGGAAAGAAATCATAAAGATCAGATCAGAAATAAATGAAAAAGAAATGAACGAAATGATGGCACAGATCAATAAAACTAAAAGCTGGTTCTTTGAGAAGATAAACAAAATTGATAAACCATTAGTCAGACTCATCGAGAGAAAAAGGGAGAAGATTCAAACCAACAGAATTAGAAATGAAAAAAAAAGTAACAACTGACACTGCAGAAATACAAAGGATCATGAGAGATTACTACAAGCAACTACATGCCAATAAAATGGACAACCTAGAAGAAATGGACAAATTCTTAGAAAAGCACAACCTTCTGAGACTGAACCAGGAAGAAATAGGAAATATAAACAGACCAATCACAAGCAGTGAAATTGAAACTGTGATTAGAAATCTCCCAATAAACAAAAGCCCAGGACCAGATGGCTTCACAGGAGAATTCCATCAAAAATAGACAAGAGCTAACACCTATCCTTCTCAAACTCTTCCAAAATATAGCAGAGGGAGGAACACTCCAAACTCATTCTATGAGGCCACCATCACCCTGATACCAAAACCAGACAAAGGTTTCACAAAGAAAGAAAAACTATAGGCCAATATCACTGATGAACATAGATGTAAAAATCCTCAACAAAATACTAGCAAACAGAATCCAACAGCACATTAAAAGGATCATACACCATGATCAGGTGGGGTTTATCCCAGGAATGCAAGGATTCTTTAATATATGCAAATCAATAAATGTGATACACCATATTAACAAATTGAAAGAGAAAAACCATATGATCCTCTCAGTAGGGGCAGAAAAAGCTTTCAATAAAATTCAACACCCATTTATGATAAAAAAAACCTTCAGAAAGTAGGCATACAGGGAACTTACCTCAATATAATAAGGCCATAAATGACAAACCCACAGCCAACATCATTCTTAATGGTGAAAAACTGAAACCATTTCCTCTAAGATCAGGAAGAAGACAAGGTTGCCCATTATTCAACATAGTTTTGGAAGTTTTAGTCACAGCAATCAGAGAAGAAAAAGAAATAAAAGGAATCCAATATGGAAAAGAAGAAGTAAAACTGTCACTGTTTGCAGATGACATGATACTATACACAGAGAATCCTAAAGATGCTACCAGAAAACTACTAGAGCTAATCAATGAATTTGGTAAAGTAGCAGGATACAAAATTAATGCACAGAAATCTCTGGCATTCCTATACTCAAATGATGAAAAATCTGAAAGAGAAATTAAGGAAACACTCCCATTGACCACTGCAACAAAAAGAATAAAATATCTAGGCATAAACCTACGTAAGGAGACAAAAGACCTGTATGCAGCAAACTGTAAGACACTGATGAAAGAAATTAAAGATGGTACAAACAGATGGAGAGATATACCATGTTCTTGGATTGAAAGAATCAACAATGTGAAAATGACCATACTACCCAAAGCAATCTACAGATTCAATGCAATCCCTATCAAACTACCAAGGGCATTTTTCACAGAACTAGAACAAGAAATTTCACAATTTGTATGGAAACACAAAAGACCCCGAATGGCCAAAGCAATCCTGAGAAAGAAAAACGGAGCTGGAGGAAACAGGCTCCCTGACTTCAGACTATACTACAAAGCTACAGCATTCAAGACAGTATGGTACTGGTACAAAAACAAAAATATAGAACAATGGAACAGGATAGAAAGCCCAGAGATAAACCTACGCACGTATGGTCACCTTATCTTTGATAAAGGAGGCAAGAACGTACAATGGAGAAAAGACAGCCTCTTCAATAAGTGATGCTGGGAAAACTGGACAGCTACATGTAAAAGAATGAAATTAGAACACTTCCTAACACCGTACACAAATATAAACTCAAAATGGATTAAAGACCTAAATGTAAGGCCAGACACTATAAATCTCTTGGAGGAAAACATAGGCAGAACACTCTATGACATAAATCAGAGCAAGATCCTTTTTGACCCATGTGCTAGAGAAAGGGAAATAAAAACAAAAATAAACAAATGGAACATAATGAAACTTGAAAGCTTTTGCCCAGCCAAGGAAACTGTAAAGAAGATGTAAAGACAACCCTCAGAATGGGAGAAAATATCTGCAAATGAAGCAACTGACAAAGGATTAATCTCCAAAATATACAAGCAGCTCATGCAGCTCAATATCAAAAAACAAACAACCCAATCGAAAAATGGGCAGAAGACCTAAATAGACATTTCTCCAAAGAAGATATACAGATTGCCAACAAACACATGAAAGGATGTTCAACATCACTAATCATTAGAGAAATTCAAATCAAAACTACAGTGAGGGGGCTTCCCTGGTGGCGCAGTGGCTGAGGGTCCGCCTGCCGATGCAGGGGACGCGGGTTCGTGCCCCAGTCTGGGAGAATCCCGTGTGCCGCGGAGCAGCTGGGCCCGTGAGCCGTGGCCGCTGAGCCTGTGCGTCTGGAGCCTGTGCTGCACGGCGGGAGAGGCCCGCGTACCGCAAAAAAAAAAAAAAAAAAAAAAACTACAGTGAGGTATCTCTTCATACCAATCAGAATGGCCATCATCAAAAAATCTACACACAATAAATGCTGGAGAGGGTGTGGAGAAAAGGGAACCAACCCTCCTGCACTGTTGGTGGGAATGTAAATTGATACAGCCACTATGGGGAAGAGTATGGAGATTCCTTAAAAAACTAAAAGTAGAACTACCATATTACCCAGCAATCCCACTACTGAGCATATACCCACAGAAAACCATAATTCAAAAAGAGTCATATACCACAACGTTCATTGTAGCTCTATTTACAATAGCCAGGACATGGAAGCAGCCCAAGTGTCCATCGACAGATGAATGGATAAAGAAGATGTGGCACATATATACAATGGAATATTACTCAGCCATAGAAATTGAGTTATTTGTAGTGAGGTGGATGGACCTAGAGTCTGTCATACAGAATGAAGTAAGTCAGAAAGAGAAAAACAAATACCATATGCTAACACATATATATGGAATCTTAAAAAAAAAAAGGTTCTTAAGAACCTAAGGGCAAGATAGGAATAAAGACGCAGAGGTAGAGAATGGACTTGAGGACATGGGGAGGGGGAAGTGTAAGGTGGGACAAAGTTAGAGAGTGGCATGAACATACATACACTCCCAAATGTAAAATAGATAGGTAGTGGGAAGCAGCCCTATAGCACAGGGAGATCAGCTTGGTGCTTTGTGCCCACCTAGAGGGGTGGGATAGAGAGGGCAGGAGAGAGGGAGATGCAAGAGGGAGGAGATATGGGGATATATGTATACGTATAGCTGATTCACTTTGTTATACAGCAGAAACTAACACACTATTGTAAAGCAATTATACTCCAATAAAGTTGTTAAATATATATATATATATATATATATATATATATATATATATATATATATATATATATGGCGATGAGAAACCTCACTAGTAGTCAGAAAGCATCCAAATTAAAATAATGAGAATTCATTTATATGTATTAGCTGGGCAAAATTATACACCCTGTTAACACAAAATCTGTGGATAGAGTAAAATTCATCTAATTTTAGGGTGAGAATATTTAGAATAACCAATTTGTAAAGAAAGTTGGCAATAACTAGTAAAATTGTACATGTACATATGTAATTGACTATGTGTGAGGCATGATAATCATACACTAAAGATGTCCACATCCTAATTTTTGGAACCTGTGAATATGTTACTTTACATGGCAAGAGACTTTGCAGATATGGTTAAGGATTTTGTCATAGGAAGAGCTTCCTGGATTATCCAGGTGGACTCAATGTAATCACAAAGGTCCTTGTAGGTGAAAGAAGGGAGCAGGAGAAATAGGATATGTGATGACAGAAGCAGAGTTCAGACTGATTCAATTGCTAGCTTTAAAGATGAAAGGGGGCCACAAGCCAAGGAATGTGGGCTGCCTCCAAAAGCTGGAAAAGGTCAGAAAATACATTTTTCCCTGAAGTCTCGCCTCTAAAAGGAATACGGCCCTACAATACCTTGATTTTAGCCCAGTGAGACTCATTTCAGTCTTCTGACCTTTAGAATCGGAAGATAAAAATTTTGTGTAGCTTTGAACCACAAAGTTTGTGGTACTTTGTTTACAGCAATTGAAAAGCAATATTCAATACATTCTAGTATTTCCATTTCTATATATCTACCTTCAAGTATCTGAAGATATATGCAAAATATCCTTGGAACAAAACTAACTGTCTCTAAGTAGGAAAACAAACTGCAGTTCATTTATATTTGCAATATTAGATGACAGTTCAAAAGAATTAATTAGGTGTACATAGTCAACCTGGAAACATTTCAAAAGTATATTCGAGTAAAAAAGGAAGTATAGAAGGCAAAGGCAATATACTTACCTTTGCAACAATTTACTACAAGTATAGTGGATGAAATTGACATAACTTATCCTCATGTAGTTTTGGAGGTCAGGGGCCCAAAACGAGTCTCACAAGGCTAACATCAAGATGTAGTCAGGCTGGTTTCTCTGGAATCTCTAGGGCAGAATCCATTCCCTTGCCTTTTCTATCTTCTGGTTCATGTTCCATTCATCACATCACTTCACCTTTTCTCCCTCTGCTTCCATTGTCACACTGCCTTCTTCTGGAGTCAAATTTCTCACTGCTTCCCTTTTATAAGGACACCTGTGATTACCTTTAGGGTCCACCTGGATAATCCAAGATAATCTCCCATCTCAAGTTCCATTACTTGATCACACTTGCAAAGTCTCTTCTGCCATGTAGGTTAATTTTCAAAAATACTAGGGATTAGGACTAAAATATATTTGTGTTCCATTATTTAGTCTACCAAAGTAAGATTTAAGTTAGCTATTTTATAAGGCACAAAAATTCAAGATATTTACATTTAACAGATGTGGATATATTCAGTGAAAATAGTGAAATAAAGGACTTTCTGAAATAGCACAAAAACGTCAACTGCAATTTTCTGAAAATGTTTTTCAAATTTCCTAATGTTTTAATATCAGTGAGCAAAAAATAAGTGACAACTGAACCAGCTGCTTCACTACTATGTTAGAAGAACCACCAACTCTCCAGTCTAGAATACTAGAGCCTTCACTCTAACTCCTTCTCGGTCAATTCTACACATGTCACTTATACCTATGTGTAGTTATAATTTTCCATATTGGAGTTCATGGATTAAACAGAAACTGATTAATTTTTTTCCAAAATGCACCTTATTAACTTGACACATGAAGAATCAGATGTAGAAGAGAAGAGAAACCAGAGCAATTTCAGAGAACTAAGTGGAAGGACTAACGGGCTGTTTTAGGGGAGCTACCATCTGTACGAGTGAGAAGTTTACAGAGGTTTGAGGAAAGTGAAAAGGTACAAGAATGGAAATATGATCAAACCAAAGAAAAGTTGCAACATCACCTAGTAATACTGAGTATCCAGTTCGGGTTAGCAGCCATGAATTTGTGAGTGATATCAATTTGCCATATTGTATTTTTTTTCTAACAATACTCAGTCTTAAGATGAAGATATATAGGAACCTAATAGCTTTGTTCATCCAGGGCCAAGTTTTTTCCAAGGGGTACAACAAAAAGAAGAAGGGACAAAAGCATGGAAAACATATGCATGAGTGGTTTTACTAATGTTTGATGGGAATTAAGTCCAATAACGTGGGTTGTGAGAAGAGGGGACAGACAGGATGAAAGTGATTAAGATGATAAACTGGAGGCCACCATGACATAAAATTTAGCAGTAAATAAGACAGAAGGATAGGACAATGGCATGTTTGGATGATGATTTTCAGAGATGGAACAGTTTCAGTTGATGACAATGTCAGAATATGATCATGGAAGTAGGTGGGTTCTCTGAATTGGAGGAAAAGCCCATGGAAGATGAGAAAGCAAGAACTCATGCAAGTATATAGTACTAACAGGTCATCAGCACAGGCATTTGGTTAATTCTGAGAGTGTCAAGAATTTGGATGGAGAATTAAAATATTACCCCAGTGTTACAATCTTCCGTTAATCAAGCTAAGTAACCAGGCAATACCTTGAGCAATTAATTAGACTGTGGTGTATTCACTGAGGAAGGAATTACAAGACAGGAAGGGGTAGCTTTGGAGGGTAAGACAACCAGTCCAGTTTTGAACATATACTGACTTTGAGTTTTCTATGTGGTAGCAAAATAGATCTGTCCAGTAGGCAGCTGGCCATATAGATTAGAAAGTTATGAGAAAAAACTGGACATTCCTAATTTATAGCTAGTAATTTAATTAAGGAAACTAGAATGAGATGAACCAAGTTTTTATAGACTGTTTAAATTCTATCAGAAAACTTATGAGTTATGTGTCACTGATTGTACTTTTATAATACCTGAAATTATTGCTTATAATTGTATGTGGGCTTATAATTTATATATCCCTTATACTTTATACACTCACAGTTCCATCAACTTGATCATTAGGTTTTTAATTTCCAGACCATGTTTTATAACTGCTTTTGTTTCTACAGTGCTTAGTAGAAGATTGTGGATGCAATAGATAATATATATTTGTCCTTCATTTATTAAATATGCAAACATTCAGTCTAGCTTTAAACAAGCTTCTGAGATTATTTAATGTAGATAACACAGTTCACTATGCTATATTTTGATGATATTAATAACTTTCATCTCTGTTCACTCACTTTAGGAAGTAGACTCCAATGAAGTTAACATTCTCTTCTAGAAGTATCCTATCTTTTCACCTCTTGCTAGGGTAACATAGGTGTATTCTGTTTGGGATGGATTGCATACCGGTAGAAGAATAGCGTTAAGAAGTCAGGCAACGTCAATAACAAGGATATACAACAAATTGATTCAGCTTCTGTTTAGAAATTTATTCTCAAACTAATTGATTTTTTTATGTATGCAACTAAGCCCTGACCACAGACTGAGAACAAGTTTGAATCTCTACAAACATGATGGAATTAATATAATCAATTTTCACACTGTATCCCAAAGCCATGTACATGGAAAGAGCAATGGACTTAAAATCAGAAATATCTGCCTTCAAGTTTTACTACTTCTTAGTTACATGACTTTTGGCAAATTCCTGTTTCTCTGAACTTCAGTTTTTTTTCATCTGAAAAAATGAAGATAATAAATTGAAAGATATTAAATTATGGTGTTCCTAAAGGCTTTCTATAAGAATGTTAAATATAATTAGATCTAGCATAGAACTATAACCAAGAGGAAAATAAGCTAGATATAAAAACTGGAGGAGTCAAATAATATGAGAAAAAGTATGATTCATGGTGTTGCTCTTTGGGGTTATAGTGATAAGCTTGCATTTGGTCTTTCGTTACCAAATTTCTCAAAAGCTTCCAGGACTTGCACAGGTTTCAGTGAAAACCCTCAAATCCTTAATAAGAAAGTTCAGGTATAAGAAAAATTTCCAGCTCACTCAAGAAGAGGAAGAAGAAGAGAGGTCAGTAAACCTCACCCTTGATTACAGGTGTTTTAAATAAGGCCAGTCAGTGCTGCTCAGTCTGGGGCACTGAATGGTTGCTGCCAGTGACAGAGTTAATTGTTGACTTGGTTGTTCTTACAAAATACTGCTTTTCCATCTGCCCTAATTATTAGTCCTGTTCTTTCTACATTGTTAGGCCAAGACTTGGTCTGTTCTTAATTTGGGGTCTGCTGCATGGGAGTACTTTGCATTGCTAATTTTGGAATGAATTACCGAAAGTGGAACCTTTGACAGAAACTAAATACCAAAACCTGAATTCCTGGGTCAGTTGTCTAAAGTCTGCTACATTATATTTTTCAGAATGAAGAGGTCTTCGTGGGCATGTTGGGATCCTGGATTCTGTGTCAGAAGAGATGCACAGGTATGCTTCACACAATTTCAGTGGCAACTGGTAAACATAAAAGTGATGACATTTAATATGACATTAATAGTTAGCAAAAGAATACTAAAGTGGGACTGAAACTGAAATTCAAGCAATTTGGCTTTCAGAATATGAGTCTGCAATGGAAAACATGTGATTTTATTAGAGTTTTGACCTATTAGGACTCCCGTAGCAGGCAGAGGTTTTAGTCTTCCTGTTTGGGTGATGGGAAGAAAATCTGCTTTTTCCCTGGTTGATGTACTCTGCCTAGAGTAGGTGTTCTGTGTTCTGAAGGTGGGTGAGGGCAGGGTAGAGGAAGCCCAGCTGAGCCTTTTGACTGCATGCATTTAATTAGGCTATGCATTGTATAATGGTTGTAGCAGTACAAATAGTTTATTCGCTAACCTTTAATTACAGGATGCTGGTGTCCAAACAGAGGAAGAAAAAAATATCTTTTTCCATTTAAAAATCAATGTTATTCATTAAATTGGAAAAGAAAATGTACAGAGTCCTATAGATCAGCCACTTGATAAAAGGTTATTCTCTGACTGACTTTGAGAATCGTCTGCATTGTAGTTTATAACCCAGTTTCTGGGTTACTGAAAGATTTATGAGTTGAGACCTCAGATTCCAGAATTTTCACCTTTTGCATCCAGTTCAGCTGTAGGGACCATTTACTTTTTCGGCTAGAGTAGAACTGTGGATTGGCAAGGTGTGAACAACTAGAAGCAGCACTGGGTAGAAACTCAAAAGGGCCAGGATGCTATTCCTAGTCCTTCTGCTGACTAATCATGTGAGCAGAGGCCACACTCATAACCTTGTGGGATTGAATTTCTTGCTTATAGAATTCCAAGTGCAGGGTGGGAGCTCTGCCAATGACCAGATGTGGGCCTTTGGACAAGTCACTTGACCTTCCTGAGCTTGTACTCATATTTATAAAATGAAAATCATCAATACCACCTTCAAGAGTTGCGTGGGGCTTAAATGAGAACATCCACACAAAAGATCTCTCAGAAAAACCTGCAACAGAGTAGCTACCATTAAGAAGGTGATTAATCATAAAGATAAATAATGCAATTAAGTTTAATCTTCATAAGGTTCATGTGTTTATAGCTATTTCATATTTGCATTAAAGTATTTGCAGTTCCCAGAAACATTTACATTAAAATGTTACTTCAGGATGGGTCTGCCTAAATTAACTCTCTACTGGATCAGACTTTTCTTTCTCAAATTAAAGTTTCTGGAGTCAGCTGGATGGGGAGATAGAAAACATAAATACTAAGTGATTATGGCCCCTCTATTAACGCACTTCCTTTTCAGCACAAATTCTAGGTAAAGCAGGGAACCAAGGAATGTGTTATCAGCAGGATTTAATTAAATGATTCATCAGGCGTCTACAGACAGGTTTTTTCACTTTTCCTGTTGTATTTTGAGAAAGAAAATCCAGTATTTAAGAGAACATGCTCTTTGGGGGATATACTAAAAATGTGGGCATTCTTGTTTTTAAGTTAAAAACACACATCAGTCAGTGGAAGAGATAATTTTGGATCCCTGCCCCACCCCTCCCATTTCTTGGCCTGAAGTATTTTATTTTTTAGGTAGTTAGTTTCTTTCTTTTTTCTTTTATCAGCTGTGTTTTGGAACTTGAAAGGGAAGGATACAGATAGAAAAGCATTTACATTTTCTATAGCTGAGAAGCTATATGTCTTTAGGGTAATTATGATTTTGTGACTCTTTCAATATGCAATATCAAACCTGGTGCCTTTAGAGCCTGCAGGAGATCCTTTGAAAGCCATGACTAACGTTTCACTATTTTCCCACCTGGAGACCTACCTATCTCAAAAGAGAAAAATATGCTTTTCTACTTCAATTGTTGAATAGCACCTTCATGTGTTATATCCGGAAAACAAAACATACACATTGTGGGAAGGACAAAACATGCAGTGTGAAAAGGAACCATGTAGCTTACATAGGCACATATTTTTACATATTTGTTTCTAAATGTACAAACAGGATCTGCTCTACAAAATGCTCCAGGATAGTATTTGTTTCAAATTTATGTAATCAGCCATGTTGCAAGATGGTATTCAAAAAGAAGCTGAAAGATGTGTTATCCTTGTTTCATATCTAACATCCTCTCTCTCTCCCTATGGACCCATAAGTAGCAGAGACGAAAAAATACTTAACGTCAAACAACACAATAAAATACAGAAATGTCTTGTGTTTAAAGAGCATAATCATAACTAAAAGATAAGCTGTAGCTGGTAGAAAACCTTTTGTGTAAGAGGAGAGCTCAGTTAAAGTTCAGGGGTTTCTGGCTAGTTTGTAGATCTTAAAGTTTATAAGCAGATTTCCAGATGTTGTATTATCAAATGATAACTTGAGTTCAGTTCATTAAAATGTACCTGCTGATCAGGACCTCAATAGAATTCCCAACATTATCTCTCTCTTGTATATTTGTTTGAATGGTTCTTTGGCAGGCTGGATCTTGCATTTGTGGTTTTAATGATAGGCATCACCCTTCGACACATGATTATCTGAATCCTGAACCACTGCATGTAAAATAAGACATATGTGTTTCTGGAAAACAAGGCCTCGCCAAAAGAGTGGCTGGCATAGGCTTCCAACAACAATCCAACCCAAGGATCTTTTAATTATGAAACAGAGCTGGAAAGGAAAGGAAAGAAAAAGGTATCCTGGAAAACTAGATTCTTACTATACTCCAATTCTATTGCTTTATTGCAAAGGGTTCCAGCAATGCTTACCCTAAACATATATGTGTCTCTTAAATATGATTTAGAGTTTTCCAAAGATAGAGATTATTCTAAAATAAGGCAACCCCTTGGTCTGGCTGAAGAAGACTGAATCATCATGTATTAGAAGCCTTTATTTTTTCCTGGGTTACTAAAGTTGTCACATAAAGTCACAATTAGCACATTGGCTGGCCCTAATCTCAGAGAGAGAAGATCAAACACCCGATATAGCAAGATAGAGGGTGTATACTGATAGAGCAAATTATTCTCCAGTGAGTTTATAGTTCTGGTAGGAATGCTACCTGTGCTAACCAATGGTTTTGACAGACATAACTCTAGTTTAAATACGTTTTTGCTCAAGTTTTGGAAAAGCCTACTTGCCAGTATGTCTACCAGACAAAATTACAAATATTCCTTCAAATCAGAGTCCAAGGCAATGTGGAGGATATTTCAAAAAGACTGATAAAATAAAATAAGTAGGAGAGGGACTAGTCGACAGGATAAATAAATATCCTAATTCCTTTTCAATCAATTTCAGTGACTTCAGTGGGAATTTGGATCTATTCTTGTCCACCTTCTGATCACATCCTATTTCACAAATCTTATTAGAATATACTATATATATATATATATAGTATATTAGAAGTTAAGGTACCTTTTCATGCTGGATTAGCTTATAAAATTTTCTCTGAGTTAAGTCTGCAAAGCAGGAATATACATTTATTTACTCTTCATAAACTTGTATTTGAAAAGAGAATAAAGCCCATTTTAATTGGATTAGAGAAAGAGAAAACATATAATAATCCTTCTATGGGAAAATAGGTAAATAAGAGGCATTTTAAAACTGGGGTTGGCAAAATATAGGCACAGCCTTGAGCTGAGAGTAGTATTTATATTCTTTAAATGGCTATTAGAGAGAGAAAGAACATGAAATGAAGACTATATTCTCACAAAGCCTAAAATATCTGTCCTTTACAGACAAAATTTGTCAACACCTGTTCTTCATCAAGTGGTATTCCAGGGTACATTTTTAAAATTATTTCTCATCTATAGTACATAACTGTAAATATATGAATCACAAAACTGAAAACCAAGAAAAACTAAGAATTATTTTTCAAAAGCTAAAAATAGTATCTTACATATATACTGTGTGAAGTTCAAACACAGACAAAACTAAGCTATGATGACACCAGTCAGATTCCTGGTGACCTCTGTATAGTATTGACAAGGAAGCTGTATGAGTAAACTTCTCAGGGTGATGGAAATCTATTCTATATCTTAATTGGGGTAGTGGTTACAAAAAGGTATATATATGGACTTAAAATTTCATTGAACTGTCCAGTTGAAATGTATAATTTACTGAATATGTTATAACTCAATAAAAATAAAGCAATAAATAAAAACATACATACTTTAATACTCATTACACACCTACATATTTTGTAGTATAACATAAACCCAAATAAAAGGGGAGAAAATTTAACAATACCCACAAAAAGAAAGACAAAACAGATTATGTGAAAAGTAACATAATTAGATTGACAACAGATTTATCAACAACAGTAGAGGCCAGAATACAATGGAATAATATCTTTTAAATGCTGACAGAATATAAAGGTCAACCTAAAATCCTCTAACTAGCTATACTGTCATTCAAAAATAAAAGCAAAATTAAGCCCTTTCCTGGAAATATAATAAGAAAGCTTTAGACATATAGGCTCTCAATGAAATAACTACTCAAGAGTATGCTTCTGGAAGAAGATAACAGAATCTAAAAAGAAGAAATGGAATTAAAGAATCAATATAAAACTAGGAAACAGATACATAGGGGACAGATATAAATAAGAATTTATTATTAAAAAAGTAACCCTAATAAAAGTTATTAATTTTGAAAAACAAGCTGAAATACAATATAGCTCATATAGAAATTCATTGAGCTATATACTTAATATTTGCACAGTTTATACTACATTCAATTTTTTAATTGAATTCAAATAATTCAAATAACACCCTCCTATTCCACCATATTAACCCCAAAATAAGGATCATTATTGTTTGAAGGACCTCTATCCACCCTTGGTGAGGGATGGATTCCCACTCTTGGATTATGGGAAGGCCTGAACACATAACACCTGACACTGGACAGATGAGATCAACAGGTTATTAGGTATGTACCCACAGCCCAGAAAAGGCAGATACTATGTAGGACCACAGAGGGGTTAAACTTTGGAGTAGGGTGAACAAGAAGTGATTGTAGGGAAAAGGCTTTGTAGAGACTGGGGTGCCCCCTGGTTTCCACAGGACTTTGTGATTAAGTTGTTTGAATAATTCTATGGGCTGGCAGAGAACTAAAATTCATTTCTCATGGATAAGCAGGAATTGCTCCTAGTCCTTTTGATGAAGAGGGTTGCTCTTCTAGGGGACCTCAGCTGAGGGAGCAAACTGGGGAGGGGAACCTACAGGTAGGCTATTTGATACCTTCCTGGTTTCTCTCAGATATTGAGGTAGTGCACAATATTGGGCCTTAATTTTCAGCCTTATACCACGATTACTGGCTTGCCCCAGAACTCAACGTTATCAAAGTGATAACATCCCAGTTTTAGCAGTCTTTGGGTAGTTATGAGAGGAGTATATCCCTCCATAATATGTCTAATTCTTATTTCTAGTAGGTCTAAGAGAGTAAAATTTGAAAGCAAGAAGGGGGAAGTGAAAAGACATTGTAAGGCAGCATGGTAGTTATGTTGTTGAAAATAGGGCAGCTACAAAGAAATGGCATAGTCTGTAAGAATGATGTTTGTTCTTCAAGGAGTGTGTGTGTTCATGTGTGTGTTTGTGTGTATCTGAGAAAACCCACACTTAGTGGGTTATCTACTTCCACGCCATTGGAAAGGCCTCATGTGAAAGTGCACTGTGCATACCAAAGCCCCTAATGGATTCTCCTGCTGTAGGTCCTGGAGTCTTATTATCAATTATTCAGGCTTAAAGGGCATTTTATGCAGGGGAAGGGCAAATTCTGGAGCAAAATTAAATTCTCTAGGTGGACATGTCCAAAAATGTGAGTAGAGAATCAAGTGGTAGAGCTCTAAGGAAGAAGATGCTCTAGAGGGGAAGAGGTAGATAGATGAGAAAGGAAGTTTAGGAATTATATGTTCTAGACGCATGCTTCCAGCAAAGGAACACAATCCTGTGTATTAATATTTCACTCCCATTTCTCCCCAACCTCTAGCATATACTCATTTCTTAAAATTTGATCAGTATAAAGAAAAAAAAATTCTTTCAAGCATTAGAAAATGATGTGAGAAGCAGAACTCTGTTTTATGATATTATTAACAAACTCTTCTGGAAAGTATCTAGCATTTCTGATAGATTTTGATGAGTTTAATTTTTTTTCTGGAAAGTTAGATTTTACTCACCCAAGTTAACTATCAATACTAAAGTGAAGCAAATGACTTTTAGTTAAAAGACATTTTCTTCTTACACCTAGCTAACAATATTTCCACCTTTAGTCTCCTATAAATACTACCCAAAGATTAATCTAAGCCTTCTCCTTTGTAGGCATGTTTGAAATAAAACATTGACTCACAATTAATTCATCTGAGAAGTTGTTTTAAAAAGAGAAAAGCATCTATTTTTCATTATAAAGTATTCTATGGTAGAATTTATTTTATGACTGTACCACTTTCCTATAGACAAACAGAACCCTCTAACTAGAAATGTAGCAGAGAGCTTTGGAGAAATAGGAGGGGATAAACTGTTAAGCCTAAAACTGCTAAAGACTAGATTTTAACTTGGGAAGTTGGTCATGGCAGAGTGTAATAGCATTTAAATCTTAACCTGTCCATTTGCAGGCGTATGCAGAGAAATCCTGTATCCATCTTGGTTACTGGAAGCTTCATATGGACCTCAGAACATGAGAAAAACCAATAAGGGATTTGAAAAGCTGCTAGCAAACAATCCACAGCCACCTAGGACATTTTCTCTAGGTGTATCAAATGGAGCTTATCAACCACAGTGGTTTTCAACTGGAAGTAACTGCCCTCCCTCCCCAACCCTGGGGACATTTGCCAATGTCTGGAGACATTTTTGATTGTCAAGACTGGAAAGGTGAGGGGTGGGGTTGTCACTGGCATCTAGTTGTAAAGGGCAAGGATACTGCTAAATATCCCTCGATTCACAGGACAGTCCCTGACAACAAAGGATCCAGCCCCAAATGTCAATCCTGACAAGGTAGAGAAACCCAGATCTAAAACATCAGTGGTAGTGTTTAATGATGACAGTGTCAAAGGTGGCCTGGGTAGGGGGGCGAGGTAGGTGAGAGTGGCTAGAAGTGAAGGACAAAAGAAGAACTAACAGGTATTTTTCAAAACTCTACCAAGAAAAGTCTTATGGAAATCATGTTATCCAAACTCAGACTGAACTTTAAGAGAAGAATAGTAGGTCAAATGGTAA
Source organism: Mesoplodon densirostris (assembly GCF_025265405.1). Lineage (NCBI taxonomy): Eukaryota > Metazoa > Chordata > Mammalia > Artiodactyla > Ziphiidae > Mesoplodon > Mesoplodon densirostris. Next base: position 63,793,238 of record NC_082666.1, on the reverse strand, counting down.
AGACTCTCCTATTTTATGGGGTTAATGGATTTCAAAGGACTAATTGGAATAGGAATGGGACTGACTAAGGTTGAAAGAGAGGGCGGGAGGAAGGGAGAGGGAGAGATAGAAAGAGAGAAAGAGGAAAAGGAGAGTGAGTCTCCAACAATTAATAATATCCAGTAGGGAAGAGTTAGCTGGGTTAAGATTCTGGCTGCTGCTGCCTGGGGAAAAGTCCTTTCTCTCTGGGAGGAAACCAAAGACCAAGTTCAGGATAGTGTCAAATTAAGGTTTTATTACAATAGAGGGTCTGTGAGCGGGAGCCAGGGAATTAGACTATTGGGGAAATTGAGGGAGGGGTGCCAAGATAATCCGCTGAGTGCAAAAGAACTAGAAGTAAAGCCAGGATAAGCAGAAAGTCACATGGAACACAGCACAGGAACTGAGTGGTAAATTTGGCAGTTGGTTTGAGAATCCCAGGAGAAACACTCTGTGGATAAGTCTGTGGGCACAGCCATATTATGAAGCTTGTGCCCAGGCCCTCAATCGCATTCCTCTGGCTCATCAGACCCAATCTAATTTTATCCCAGTGAAAACGAAAAGATCTCATCTGACATTTCCTTGGACATCCTTGTGGAATGTGTAATGAACCCAGACAGGAATAAACCTTGTGAACGCTCAATTCTCAGTGGAGGCAGCTACCTGCTCTATTCATTCAAAACCCCAAAATCCTGATGTAAAAATCTGGTGGGCCCATATAATGCAGTCATTTTTCTAGAATAATATATTGAGAGTTATTTTATTCTTATAGTTATTAAGGCAACAAGAAGACTGATTGGAAATGACTGAACCATAGGATTTTACTCTTTGATGATTTTACTACCAGAAATATCTGGGTTACTCTTGCAAAAAGTAAGAGAGTCCAAGAGAGTTTAATAAAATGACTTTGCCAATAGTAAACAGGAAAAATAAACAGGATTATACAAATTGTGAGTGTAATAGACCTTGACAAATAAATAATAATAATGAATTGAACCAGTGAAATGGACATTGTGTCATGCACAATATAGACCTTTGTTATTTTATTCAATCTTCAGGACCTGCAAGGTCAGTGTTGCTTTGTTGTTTATATGAGGAAACTGACCTACAAATCATGTAGGTGGGCCTGAGAACAGCAAAATACATGGGAGCAGTATTTGATGCACAGTGGGTTGTTTGTTTGATTTGGGTCAATAAAAGACCTACAGGTAGATTTTAGATTTTTGAAAGCATAAGTGTTTCACTGTTATAGTCAGAGAACCTGGCAGTAGAAATAAACTTCTACCTCAGGGCAAAAAGACACACTCACCAAGTAGATGCCTACTTAATACAGAAAGCGAACACATTTCTTGATTCCAAGATAAGAGACTGGTTCCACTCATGTAGGTGTGGAAAACGGTGGGTATTAAGGGCAATCTATACCCAGTGTCTATGGGCAAAAATCAGATCTAGACAGACTTTTATTCAGTTAAAGAATAAGAAAAAGCAAAATCAAAAATGATAGGACATGGGAAATTTGAACCCCACATAGAAAAGAGATGTCTGAAGACAGAGAAGATGAGAATATTTCTGAAAATTGTTAATTACACGAATCAGGATATAGAAAAAAAATCAGTCAACATAAGCTAGATTACGTGAAATAAAAAAAATCACCAAATAATGGTGGCTTATAATAAATCAGTGCAGTTCTTACTCATACTACATGTCTATCACAGGTCAGCTTGAAGGCTCTGCTTATCTTGTGTCTTGAGGGACCCAGGCTGATAGACTTTCTCTTATCCTTATGCTTCCTTGATTGCAAAATCAGGAAAAGGGAGCATGGAAAACTAAACATTGACTCTTAAAGGTTTTACCCAGAAGTGACATGAATCACTTCCACTCACACTGCACTTTCTAAAGCAAGTCACAGAGCCAGGCCTGAGAGCACGTTAGTGGAAAACAATTCTACTTTGTGCTCAAAGTGAGAGAACTGATATTTGTCAAAAATTTTCCTAACAACAATCACAATCAACTCTTCCAGTCACAAATATATGGCTGACTTTTCTTTTAAGCAGCAAATTATACCTGGCCCTTCCCACAACCCATAATCACTAGATTGGGCTAAAATTCTATAAGTATCTCCTCTTGGAAATCTATGAGCCAAAATGGCAACTTGTCTGTCCCCCATACTCCTAATATAAAACTGCAGAATGCATCAGGTTTTCCAAATAAAAATTCTAATTTAGAAAGGGGAGAGACTCTGTAGTCCCTGATCCAAAGCAGTTCTGAAATTCCACTATTTATTTGGAATTTAGGCTGTTATTGCAAGGGCAGTCTACTCTGGAGGTGGGGAGAGCTCTGTCATTAGCACTTGACTCCATTCCCTAAAATAGTTCCCACATCCTTCACTCTCAAGACCCCTTGGTGATGTTTTTCTTTTTATATTATCATCCTTGCCACATGTGGAGAGACTTTGGAAGCTCCTCTTTGGAGACTGATCAGTTTTCTCAGCCTGCTTCCTGGATGTAGAATTTGTGGGGGACAAAAGGATATTATTTATAGTAGCCACAAGTAATAAAATAATTAGGAATGACTAAGCAACAGATGTGCAGGATCTATCTATCTATCAATCTACCATCTGGAGATATCTAGAGATATTGATAGAGATACCTATCTCTATAAATACAGATAGATTCATTGATCTTGCACGTTTCTTATATCTATCTATAGATAAAGATATAGATCTCTTATCTTTACAGATATAGGTATATATGAAAGAATGATATATATATGTATAAAGGCAGGTAGGTAGGTAGATAGACAGATACATAGATACATAGACAGATAGATATAGATACCTAGAGAGAATGTAAGATTTTAGAGAAAGATCTCAATAAATAGACTAGATAAATCTCCATTTTGAAATTCATATATTTTGAATGTCATTACTGAATACTATAAACATATCAATTCGCTTCATAGACTTCTATGAATACAATGTACATTCAAAAATGTTTACCTTGATTTATTATGGAATTGAAAAATTTAGAACAATGTTCAAGTGGAAGGCATGAACATAAGAATATCCATGGACTTTCTGAAAACAAAATGACTCTGAAAAGAAACATCCAGATATCAACATAAGAAAAAATATCATGTACTATCATCCCAGGAGTCAATAATTACTTTTAAAAATAGAATAAATAATCCAGGAGAAGAATGATTTATATATCAAATTTTAATTTGTATTACTTTCTTTTTAATTAAGTGGAAAATGATCAACTATTCCAGCAATGTTATTGCAAATAGTCTACTCATGCAAAAAAATATTTGGACTCCCTACTACACAACACATACAAAAATAGCTCTGGGTAGATTAAAGAGATAAAACAAAAGAAAATAACAGGGTGGGGAGCTTCAAGATGGCAGAAGATTAAGACGTGAAGGTCACCTTCCTCCCCACAAGTACCTCAGAAACACATCTACATGTGGAACAACTCCTACAGAACGCCTACTGAACACTGGCAGAAGACCTCAGACCTCCCAACAGGCAAGAAACTCCCCACGTACCTGGGTAGGGCAAAAGAAAAAAGGAAAAACAGGGACAAACGAATAGGGACTGGACCTGCACCAGTGGGAGGGAGCTGTGAAGGAGGAAAGGTTTCCACACACTAGCAAGCCCCTTTGCGGGCGGAGACTGCAGGTGGCGGAGGGGGGAAGCTTCAGAGCCATGGAGGAGAGCATAGCAACAGGGGTGCGGAGGGCAAAGCGGAGAGATTCCCGCACAGAGGACCGGTGCCGACCAGCACTCACCAGCCCGAGAGGCTTGTCTGCTCACCTGCCGGGGCTGGAAGCTGAGGCTCAGGCTTCAGGCGGATGCAGGGAGAGGACTGGCGGCGTGAACAGAGCCTGCAGGGGGCTAGTACGCCACAGCTAGCCGGGAGGGAGTCCGGGAAAAGGTCTGGAACTGCCAAAGAGGCAAAAGACACTTGTTTCAGGGTGCGTGAGGAGAGGGGATTCAGAGCACTGCCTAAATGAGCTCCAGAGACGGGCATGAGCCGCGGCTGTCAGCACAGACCCCAGAGACAGGCACAAAATTCTAACGCTACTGCTGCCATCACCAAGAAGCCTGTGTGCGAGCATAGGTCACTATCCACACCTCCCCTTCCGGGGAGCCTGTGCAGCCCACCACTGCCAGGGTCCCGTGATCCAGGGACAACTTCCCCGGAAAAACGCACAGCGCGCCTCAGGCTGGTGCAACGTCACGCCAGCCTCTGCCGCCACAGGCTCGCCCCGCATCCGTACCCCTCCCTCCCCCTGGCCTGAGTGAGCCAGAGCCCGTGAATCAGCTGCTCATTTAACCCAGTCCTGTCTGAGCAAAGAACAGACGCCCTCAAGCGACCTACACACAGAGGCGGGGCCAAATCCAAAGCTGAACCCAAGGAGCTGTGCGAACAAAGAAGAGAAAGGGAAATCCCTCCCAGCAGCCTCAGGAGCAGCGGATTAAATCTCCACAATCAGCTTGATGTACCCTGCATCTATGGAATACTGAATAGACAACGAATCATCCGAAACCGAGGAGGGGGACTTTGAGAACAACGATATATATATATATATATTTCCCTTTTTCTCTTTTTGTGAGTATGTATGTGTATGCTTCTGTGTGTGATTTTGTCTGTATAGCTTTGTTTTTACCATTTGTCCTAGGGTTCTGTCTGTCCGGTTTTTTCTTTTGTTTCTTGTTTTTTAGTATAGTTTTTAGTACTTGTTTAACATTGGTGGATTTGTTTTCTGGTTTGGTTGCTCTCTTCTTTCTTTTTTTTTTAATAATTATTTTCTATTTTTTATTTTAATAAATTTATTTTATTTTACTTTATTTTATTTTATTTTATTTTATCTTCTTTCTTTCTTTATATCTTTTTTTTTTCTCCCTTTTATTCTTAGCCATGTGGATGACACGCCCTTGGTGCTCCAGCCGGGCATCAGGGCTGTGCCTCTGAGGTGGGAGAGCCAAGTTCAGGACACTAGTCCACAAGACACCTCCCAGCTCCACGTAATAAATGGTGAAAATCTCCCAGAGATCTCCATCTCAGCGCCAAGACCAAGCTCCACTCAACGACCAGCAAGCTACAGTGCTGGACACCCTATGCCAAACAACTAGCAAGACAGGAACACAACGCCATCATTAGCAGAGAGGCTGCCTCAAATCATAATAAGGCCACAGACACTGCCAAAACACACCACCAGACGTAAACCTGCCCACCAGAAAGACAAGATACAGCCTCATCCTCCAGGACACAGGCACCAGTCCCCTCCACCAGGAAGCCTACACAACCCACTAAATCAACCTTAGTTACTGGGGACAGACACCAAAAACAACGGAAACAAAGAACCTGCAGCCCGTGAAAAGGAGACCCCAAACACATTAAGTTAAGCAAAATGAGAAGACAGAGAAACACACAGCAGATGAAGCAGCAAGGCAAAAACCCACTGGATCTAACAAATGAAGAGGAAATAGGCAGTCTACCTGAAAAAGAATTCAGAATAATGATAGTAAAGATGATCCAAAATCCTGGAAATAGAATGGAGAAAATGAAAGAAACATTTAACAAGGACCTAGAAGAACTAAAGAGCAAACAGTGATGAACAACACAATAAATGAAATTAAAAATTGTCTAGAAGGGATCAATAGCAGAATAACTGAGGCAGAAGAACGGATAACTGACCTGGAAGATAAAACAGTAGAAATAACTACTGCAGAGCAGAATAAAGAAAAAAGAATGAAAAGAATTGAGGAAACTCTCAGAGACCTCTGGGAAAACATTATATGCACCAACATTCGAATTATGAGGGTCCCAGAAGAAGAAGAGAAAAAGAAAGGGACTGAGAAAATATTTGAAGAGATTATAGTTGAAAACTTCCCTAATATGGGAAAGGAAATAGTTAATCAAGTCCAGGAAGTGCAGAGAGTCCCATACAGGGTAAATCCAAGGAGAAACATGCCAAGAAACATATTAATCAAACAATCAAAAATTAAATACAAAGAAAAAATATTAAAAGCAGCAAAAGAAAAACAACAAATAATGCACAAGGGAATCCCCATAAGGTTAAAAGCTGATCTTTCAGCAGAAACTCTGCAAGGCAGAAGGGAGTGGCAGGACATATTTAAAGTGATGAAGGAGAAAAACCTACAACCAAGATTACTCTAGCCAGCAAGGTTCTCACTCAGATTTGATGGAGAAATTAAAACCTTTACAGACAAGCAAAAGCTAAGAGAATTCAGCATCACCAAACCAGCTTTACAACAAATGCTAAAGGAACTTCTCTAGGCAGGAAACACAAGAGAAAGAAAAGACCTACAATAATAAACCCAGAACAGTTAAGAAAATGGGAATAGGAACATACATATCGATAATTATGTTAAATGTAAATGGATTAAATGCTCCAACCAAAAGACACAGACTGGCTGAATGGATTCAAAAACAAGATCCATATATATGCTGTCTACAAGAGACCCACTTCAGACCTAGGGACACATACAGACTGAAAGTGAGGGAATGAAAAAAGATATTCCATGAAAACAGAAATCAAAAGAAAGCTGAAGTAGCAATTCTCATATCAGACAAAATAGACTTTAAAATAAAGATTATTACAAGAGACAAAGAAGGACACTACATAATGATCAAGGGATCAATCCAAGAAGAAGATATAACAATTGTAAATATTTATGCACCCAACATAGGAGCACCTCAATACATAAGGCAAATACTAACAGTCATAAAAGGGGAAATCGACAGTAACACAATCATAGTAGGGGACTTTAACACCCCACTTTCACCAATGGACAGATCATCCAAAAGGAAAATAAATAAGGAAACACAAGCTTTAAATGACATATTAAACAAGATGGACTTAGTTGATATTTATAGGATATTCCATCCAAAAACAACAGAATACACTTTCTTCTCAAGTACTCATGGAACATTCTCCAGGATAGATCATATCTTGGGTCACATATCAAGCCTTGGTAAATTTAAGAAAATTGAAATCATATCAAGTATCTTTTCTGACAACAACGCTATGAGACTAGATATCAATCACAGGAAAAAGTCTGTAAGAAATACAAACACATGGAGGGTAAATAATACACTACTAAATAACCAAGATATCACTGAAGAAATGAAAGAGGATATCAAAAAATACCTAGAAACAAATGACAATGAAAGCATGACGACACAAAACCTATGGGATGCAGCGAAAGCAGTTCTAAGAGGGAACTTTATAGCAATACAATCCTACCTTAAGAAACAAGAAACACCTCAAATAAACAACCTAACCTTACACCTAAAGCAATTAGAGAAAGAAGAACAAAAAAACCCTAAAGTTAGCAGAAGGAAAGAAATCATAAAGATCAGATCAGTAATAAATGAAAAAGAAATGGAAGAAATGATAGCAAATATCAATAAAACTAAAAGCTGGTTCTTTGAGAAGATAAACAAAATTGATAAACCATTAGCAAGACTCATCAAGAAAAAAAGGGGGATGACCCAAATCAATAGAATTAGAAATGAAAAAGGAGAAGTAACAACTGACACTGCAGAAATAAAAAGGATCTTGACAGATTACTACAAGCAACTATATGCCAATAAAATGAACAACCTGGAAGAAATGGACACATTCTTAAAATGCACAACCTTCTGAGACTGAACCAGGAAGAAATAGAAAATATGAACAGACCAATCACAAGCATTGAAATTGAAACTGTGATTAAATATCTTCCAACAAACAAAAGCCCAGGACCAGAGGGCTTCACAGGCGAATTCTATCAAATATTTAGAGAAGAGCTAACACCTATTGTTCTGAAACTCTTCCAAAATAAAGCAGAGGGAGGAACACTCCCAAACTCATTCTACAAGGCCACCATCACCCTGATAGCAAAACCAGACAAAGATGTCACAAAGAAAGAAAACTACAGGCCAATATCACTGATGAACATAGATGCAAAAGTCCTCAGCAAAATACTAGCAAACAGAATCCAACAGCACATTAAAAGGATCATACACCATGATCAAGTGGGGTTTATCCCAGGAATCCAAGGATTCTTCAATATATGCAAATCAATCAATTTGATACACCATATTAACAACTGAAGGAGAAAAACCATATGATCATCTCAATAGATGTAGAGAAAACTTTTGACAAAATTCAACACCCATTTATGATAAAAACCCTCCAGAGACTAGGCAGAGAGGGAACTTCCTCAACATAATAAAGGCCATATATGACAAACCCGCAGCCAACATCATCCTCATTGGTGAAAAACTGAAACCATTTCCTCTAAGATCAGGAACAAGACAAGGTTGCCCACTCTCACCACTCTTATTCAACATAGTTTTGGAAGTTTTAGCCACAACAGTCAGAGAAGAAAAATAAATAAAAGGAATCCAAATCGGAAAGCAGAAGTTAAGGTGTCACTGTTTGCAGATGACATGATACTATACATAGAGAATCCTAAAGATGCTACCAGAAAACTACTAGAGCTAATCCATGAATTTGGTAAAGTAGCAGGATACAAAATTAATGCACAGAAATCTCTTGCATTCCTATACACTAATGATGAAAAATCTGAAAGTGAAATTAAGAAAACACTCCCATTTACCATTGCAACAAAAAGAATAAAATATCTAGGAATAAACCTACCTAAGGAGAAAAAAGACCTGTATGCAGAAAATTATAAGACACTGATGAAAGAAATTAAAGATGATACAAACAGATGGGGAGATATACCATGTTCCTGGATTGGAAGAATCAACATTGTGAAAATGACTATACTACCCAAAGCAATCTACAGATTCAATGCAATCCCTAAAAACTACCAATGGTATTTTTAACAGACCTAGAACAAAAAATTTCTCAATTTGTATGGAAACACAAAAGACCCCAAATAGCCAAAGCAATCTTGAGAAAGAAAAACGGAGCTGGAGGAATCAGGCTCACTGACTGCAGACTGTACTGGAAAGCTACAGTAATCAAGACAGTATGGTACTGGCACAAAAAGAGAAATTTAGAATAACGGAACAGGATAGAAAGCCCAGAGATACATCCATGCACATATGGTCACCTTATCTTTGATAAAGGAGGCAAGAATATACAGTGGAGAAAGGACAGCCTCTTCAATAAGTGTTGCTAGGGAAACTTGACAGCTACATGTAAAAGAATGAAATTAGAACACTCCCCAACACCATACACAAAAATAAGCTAAAAATGGATTAAAGACCTAAATGTAAGGCCAGACACTATAAAACTCTTAAAGGAAAGCATAGGCAGAACACTCTATGACATAAATCACAGCAAGATCTTTTTGATCCACCTCCTAGAGTAATGGAAATAAAAACAAAGATAAACAAATGGGACCTAATGAAACTTAAAAGCTTTTGCACAGCAAAGGAAACCATAAACAAGACCAAAAGACAACCCTCAGAATGGGAGAAAATATTTGCAACCGAATCAATGGACAAAGGATTAACCTCCAAAATATATAAACAGCTCATACAGCTCAATATTAAAGAAACAAACAACCCAATCCAAAAATGGGCAGAAGACTTAAATAGACATTTCCCCAAAGAAGACATACAGATGGCCAAGAAGCACATGAGAAGCTGTGCAACATCACTAATTATTAGAGAAATGAAAATCAAAACTACAATGAGGTATCACCTCACACCAGTTAGTATGGGCATCATCAGAAAATCTACAAACAACAAATGCTGGAGGGGGTGTGGAGAAAAGGGAACCCTCTTGCACTGCTGGTGAGAATGTAAGTTGATACAGCCACTATGGAGAACAGTATGGAGGTTCCTTGAAAACCTAAAGATAGAATTACCATATGATCCAGCAATCCCACTACTGGGCATATACCCAGAGAAAACCATAATTCAAAAAGACACATGCACCCCAATGCTCATTGCAGCACTATTTGCAATAGACAGGTCATGGAAGCAACCTAAATGCCCATCAACAGACGAATGGATAAAGAAGTTTTGGTACATATATACAATGGAATATTACTCAGCCATAAAAAGGAATGAAATTGAGTCATTTGGTGAGACGTGGATGGATCTAGAGACTGTCTAGAAAAACAAAGAAAAACAAATACTGTATGCTAAAGCATACATATGGAATCTAAGACAACAACAACAAAAAATGGTACTGATGAACCTAGTTGCAGAGCAGTAATAAAGAGGTGGACATAGAAAATGGACTTGAGGACATAGGGTGGGAGCTTGAAGCTGGGGCAAAGTGACAGTAACATTGACATATACACTCTACCGAATGTAAAATAGTTGGCTGGTGGGAAGAAGCATAGCACAGGGAGACTGGCTCAGTGCTTTGTGATGACCTGGAGGGGTGGGATAGGGAGCCTGGGAGGCAGGCTCAAGAGGGACGGGATATGGGGACATGTGTATGAATATGGTGATTTGCTTTGTTGTGCAACAGAAACTAACACAGTATTGTGAAGCAATTATACTCCAGTATTGGATGAATGGATAAAGAAGATGTGGCACATATATACAATGCAATATTACTCAGCCATAAAAAGAAACGAAATTCAGATATTTGTAGTGAGGTGGATGGACCTAGAGTCTGTCATACAGAGTGAAGTAAGTCAGAAAGAGAAAAGCAAATACCGTATGCTAACACATATATATGGAATCTAAGGGGAAAAAAAAAAAAAGGCATGAAGAATCTAGGGGTAAGACAGGAATAAAGACACAGACCTACTAGAGAATGGACTTGAGGATATGGGGTGGGGGGAAGGGTAAGCTGTGACAAAGTGAGAGAGTGGCACGGACATATATACACTACCAAACATAAAACAGATAGCTAGTTGGAAGCAGCCGCATAGCACAGGGAGATCAGCTCAGTAGTTTGTGACCACCTAGAGGAGTGGGATAGGGAGGGTGGGAGGGAGGGAGACATGAAAGGGAAGAGATATGGGAACATATGTATATGTATAACTGATTCACTTTGTTATAAAGCAGAAACTAATACACCATTGTAAAGCAATTATACTCCAATAAAGATGTTAAGGGAAAAAAAAGATTAAAAAAATAAAAATAAAAATAGTAAGCATTTCTGGAGGAAAAAATGGTGTGTGTCTAGAAATATGTTTTAATATTAAAAGAAAACAATTTCCTGAGTGGAAAAAATTAAGGGGTAGCAAAATTAGAGGAACTGTTTGTCCAAAATTTTGCAAACCCATAAAGATGCTGTCAAAAGCTGTGGAATCTATTTTTAGTTTTTTAAGGAAACTCCATACTGTTCTCCATAGTGGCTGTATCAATTTACGTTGTCACAAACAGTGCAAGAGGGTTCCCTTTTCTTCACACCCTCTCCAGCATTTATTGTTTGTAAATTTTTTGATGATGGCCATTCTGATTGGTGTAAGGTGATACCTCATTGTAGTTTTGATTTGCATTTCTCTAATGATTAGTGATGTGGAGCATCCTTTCATGTGTCTGTTGGCAATCTGTGTATCTTCTTTGGAGAAATATCTATTTAGGTCTTCTGCCCTTTTTTTTTTTTTTTTTTTTGCGGTGTGCGGGCCTCTCAGTGTTGTGGCCTCTCCCGTTGCGGAGCACAGGCTCCGGACGCGCAGGCTCAGCAGCCATGGCTCACGGGCCTAGACGCTCCACGGCATGTGGGATCCTCCCGGACTGGGGCACGAACCCATGTCCCTTGCATCGGTAGGCGGACTCTCAACCACTGCGCCACCAGGGAAGCCCATTTCGGCCCATTTTTTGACTGAGTTGTTGGTTTTTATTAATATTGAGCTGCATGAGCTGATTATGTATTTTGGAGATTAATCCTTTTGTCCATTAAATCGTTTGCAAATACTTTCTCCCATTCTGAGGTTGTCTTTTTGTCTTGTTTGTAGTTTCCTTTGCTTTGTGAAAGCTTTTAAGTTTCATTAGGTCCCATTTGTTATTTTTGTTTTTATTTCCATTTCTCTAGGAGGTGGGTCAAAAAGGATCTTGCTGTGATTTATGTCAAAGACTGTTCTTCCTATATTTTCCTCTAAGAGTTTTATAGTGTCTGGCCTTACATTTAGGTCTTTAATACATTTTGACTTTATTTTTGTGTATGGTGTTAGGACATTAAAAATAGAACTACCATATGACCCAGCAATCCCACTACTGGGCATATACCCTGAGAAAACCATGATTCAAAAAGAGTCATGGGGCCTCCCTGGTGGCGCAGTGGTTGAGAGTCCGCCTGCCGATGCAGGGGATATGGGTTCGTGCCCCGGTCTGGGAGGATCCCATATGCCGCGGAGCGGCTGGGCCCATGAGCCATGGCCGCTGGGCCTGCGCGTCTGGAGCCTGTGCTCCGCAACGGGAGAGGCCACAACGGTGAGAGGCCCGTGTACCGCAAAAAAAAAAAAAAAGAGTCATGTACCACAATGTTCATTGCAGCACTATTTATAATAGCCAGGACATGGAATCAACCTAAGTGTCCATCGACAGATGAATGGATAAAGAAGATGTGGCACATATATACAATGCAATATTACTCAGCCATAAAAGGAAACGGAATTGAGTTATTTGTAGTGAGGTGGATGGACCTAGAGCCTGCCATATAGAGTGAAGTAAGTCAGAAAGAGAAAAACAAATACCGTATGCTAACCCATATATATGGAATCTAAAAAAAAAAAAAAAAATGGTTCTGATGAACCTAGGAGAAGGACAGGAATAAAAACACAGAGGTAGAGAATGGACTTGAGGACATGGGGAGGGAGAAGGGTAAGCTGCGATGAAGTGAGAGAGTAGCATTGACATATATACACTACCAAATGTAAAATAGATAGCTAGTGGGAAGCAGCTTCATCCCATGGGGAGATCAGCTCGGTGCTTTGTGACCACCTTGAGGGGTAGGATAGGGAGGGTGGGAGGGAGATGCAAGGGGGAGGGAATGTGGGGATATATGTATACATATTTCTGATTCACTTTGTTATACAGCAGAAATGAACACAGCATTGTAAAGGAATTATACTCCAATAAAGATGTTAAAAATAAATAAATAAATAAAATTAAGATTATGGAGGACCTTAAAAAAAAAGCTGTGGAATCTATTAAAATCACCTCAAATGAAATAAAGTCTGAAATGATAGCATCATGGCAAATTAATTTTATAACACAGATAGTATACTCAAGTCCAGATCACCTCCCCCATGTATAGCAGAAACCTATCTATTGGAAAACTTATGTTACTACCTCTCAAAATGGAGCATGTCTTGATAGTCTCAGACATGTGAAAAAAAATTCATCACCTAAGCTGTGCGTTAAAATCTGAATGTTGTAATGTATTACATTGTTTTGAGCAAAGGATAAAAGGCCAGTTGAAAAAACACTTTTGATTAGTCTTTGGCTTTCTTAGACGATTTCAATATTGGCCTCACTTTTAAATGAAAAGAATTAATGTTAGCCTGATCTTGAGAAGAGAGTCACCTCCAACATTTTGGAAATTGCAAATAGCGTGACGGACAGAGTGCAATGTGTTTGATTGGTGGTTTTCAATCAGGGCAATTTTGTCCCAAAGGGGACATTTGGCAATGTCTAGAGTTATTTTTGGTTGTCACAACTGGTGTGGGGGGAGTACTACTGACATCTAGTAAGTAGTAGCCAAGGATGCTACAAAGCATTCAACAACATAAAGAACTACTTCTCAAAACAGAGAATTATACATCGCCAAATGTAAATATTGCTACTGTTGAGAAGTCCTGTGCTAAGTAAAAATAAAGTACAGTCACGATATACTTTCATGTGGAAGTTGTTAACTGTAGAAAAATAGTTTCAACTAAATATGTTTTATAATCTAACATAGGTATTTATATTATATGTGTATGTATATTATATATATATGTGGGTGTGCAGAGATAGATAGATAGATAGATAGATAGACAGATAGATAGACAGTTGTTCATTTGTTTGTTTGTTTAAATAGGGATTATGCACTTAGGGATAAAGAAGTATCACACATAGTCCAGAAAGCTAAGAGCAGACAATAAAAGTAAACAGAAAAAGGATAAATATAGAAAGCAAAAAGTAATAAGGAAAAAGTAAGAACAAACACGTTGGTTAAGAAAAAAAGACATATAAAACAAGTACATTTGTTAAGTAAACAAGAAGCTGAATATGTGAAAGCACCTGTGAAATATAAAAAAACCCAGCAGGCCTATAATAGTTTTTAAATGAAAGAAAGAAAATAGAAAGAGGAAAAAATATATATAAACAACATTAGGAATGAAAGAAGAACACAGATTCACAGACATGGAAGAAATTAAAAACCATAGGTGAATGCAATATAAAAATCTGTAACAATGATACCAAGTAGGAAAAATTTATAACACACAGAATACTATAGTTTTGTAGATGCATATATGCATAATTAAATATAAAACAGTGTTACATGACATATATACACTATTGATACTATGTATAAAATAGATAACTAATGAGAACCTACTGTATAGCACAGGGAACTCTACTCAGTGCTCTGTGGTGACCTAAATGGGAAGGAAATCCCCAAAAGACAGGATATATGTATACGTATAGCTGATTCACTTTGCTGTACAGTAGAAATTAACATAACATTGTAAAGCAACTATACCCCAATTAAAAAAAAAAACTGTTACACACAACTTCAGAATAGTGGGTACCCCTAGGCAACAAGAGAGGGGAAAGATGGAGTTGAGACTTTAGCTCCATGTACAATATTTTATTTTTATTTTTAAAAATAGGATCTGAAGCAAATTCAGTAAAATGTTAACATCTGTTAAATCTGGGTGGTCAGTGTTTGGGTGTCTGTTATCTCAAGTTCTGACCTTTTCAGAATATATGAAATGTTTCATAATTCAAAATAGAAAAAATTTTAAAGAGCTCTTGTCATAGAATTTTGGCAAAGGTCTTTTAAACAGCTAAATAAATTAAATTAGCTGATTTTTCTCAGGCCTATTTTCCCAGTCAAATAATTCAAAGGGATTAATCAGTGATGATTTCTATTTTTAAAGATAGACTCCCTTGATTTCACTTTGATAAGCTGTAGGAGTAGGTTAAGCATTTTCTGGGAATACTCATACACAACAAATGTCACATATCTAAATTCTGAATCCCACTCAAGATAGTTGAGACATTTGATCTTAATGATTATTGGACAACCAAAAACAGAGGCATGAGCCAAACTCTTAGTCCATGGAAATTACCATTTGTGCTACTCCTCCTCTGATTTAGCTGATGCTTCTGCCAAGCCTGCCCTCGCCCTCGCTCAGGCGTGACACTCTGTGACGACCCAGAGTGGTCTGCCCCAGTGGTCCTGTTTCGCCAAGCCCAGATCTAATCGCTGAAATCTTCACAACTGTTCTCAACACCTCAGGGCTCAACAACTTACCTACATCCATACCCCGCAGACATCTCCCCTCTCTTCCCACTCCAGGTCCTGTCTGCCTTTTGTGGAAACCACCCATTCCCTCTGGCTTCCCTGGAGTCTTGTGGGGCAGACCACATTTTTTTCTCTCTACTACCTTCAGCTTTCATTTTCTTCCTCCTAGGGACTACTCAGTTTAACCCACATCCAATGATCTTAGACTCTCCCCAAAGAGAAGTTTGGGTAGGGGTCATGGTTTGATTCAACTTTTATTTTTATTTCTTACTTGCAGAAGCTGTTAATGACTGCTTAGAACAGAAAACTCAGAATTCAGAGCATAAAACTTGGCTCCCCTCTTGTGAAATGTGGGAGAAAAGAAACAACACCTTATATATACTAACCTTCTATAGCAGCTTGAACAAAACTCTCAATCAGTAATTTGACCATATTTTGCATAAATATCACATGATCCCACTCTTTTATATAGTTTCTGCCAATGTCCAGATATAAAATCAAGTGCCCTTTGAGAAGAATCCTCTATTACAGGAGAGTCCTCTGCATATTTTGGTTGGGAAGGGCTCTTCTCATTCTTCAGTTTCTTCAAAACACCAGGTTGGATGCCAGGCTGCCAATGTACAAATGATCTACCTTCAGTTTTCCAATTCATTTCAGCATATATTGTGCTTTTAGCATTATTTGTTCTCTTACCTCTGCCCTGGTTCTGTCAAAAGACAATTTCAGAGTGGAAAACTCCCTAAGATCTTCCTCAGAAACGATTGCAGCCAAGAATTAATTGAGTCTCTGTTATCTCCGTTCTCATTTTTGCGATAGACCTTTCACACTGTATCCATCTCACTGTTTTTTGGCTGACTTCCTCCCTCTAATTTATTTAAAGAACTACATATTATGGGCTTTGCTTTTGCTTGTAGAAAGCTCTTAATTTTTTTTTGAGGGGGTCTATTTACTTTTGAGTTTGCATCTGACTGTGCATGTTTCCTGGGCTCCCTTATTGCTTCTCTTTGGCAGTCTTTCTTACTTTTTAAAAGATGCTTTCCCTCAGAATAGCCTCTTGGATATTTATTGCCAGTAAAGCAGGAAGCATTTTGTTTGAATGTCTGAGATTTAGATACATAGCACATGTCTTTCCTGGACTTCTAACTTCTAATAGGTAATTGCTATTTTTAGAGGTCACCAAGCTTTGCAAGGTATTTGAAAAATATCTATATATAAATATATGCAGATATACATATTTATTTATTATATTCCTTTTTGTCCCCCCAAGCTAATGCCTACAGTTGTGTTAGAGTTTGCTTTTCTAAAATTGAGTAATCTAGTGATTTAAAGAAGTTTTCTCTTTGAAATGCTAAATTCCTTTTTTTGTGATCACCATTGAAAACATATCACACTGCTCCTGATCTAACCCATATACATTGCTCAGAACCTGACGTAGTTGATATACCAGTTATTTCTTGCTGTGCTACAAGCAAACCCCAAACTTAGTGGCTTCAAACAACAAGCATGTATGATTGCTCATGAGTCTAAGGGTTGGCAGAGCAGTTATTCTGGTCTTAGCTGGACTTACCCATGGATCTGTTGTCAACTGGAGCTTACATAGTCAGCTCTAGGCTGGGCTGTTTCACATATTTGGAGGTCATTTGGCTGTAAACTGGTCCGGGATGACCTCGACTGGGACAACTGGACTTTCCTTATATGGTCTCTCACTCTCCAGCTGGCAAGTCCTAGCTTATTTAAGTGGCGGCGGCAGAGTTCCAAGGAAGTATGGAAGCAGGAAGGGCCTCTAAAAGTCAAGACTCACAAGCGGCATATCGTCACTTCAGCCTCATTCTATCAGTCAAAGCAAATCATGAGGCCAACCCAGACCCAGTGGGGAAGGATACAGGCTCCAGTTCTTGAAGGAGGAGCTGCAGAGTCATGGTATAAGTGGCATAGATACTGGGAGGAGACAAATTGGGGCCATCTTTAGACTCAGTCTACCTGCCACTGTTGATTTCCTTTCCTGCCTAATTGTAAAAATCAAAGTAAACCAAAAAAGATTTATTGGGCACCTCCTATGAACAGAACACGTTATTAGTCACTGGTAGGACCCAATTCTGAAGAAATTTTAAATCTTAGGACATAAGAAGGTGAAAGTTAAGCACTCCTAGCAGTCTTGATTTATGAATGGGCTATGATACAACTTTTTTTCTGAGTTGATTATTTAAAATCTGGAAGGCATTTTCCCATAGAAATATAAATGGTAATTTGGAATGCAGGCAAAGCCATTTTTAAGCCATAATTTATGGTATACAATATAGTACTCAATTATACCATAAATATTATAGGAAATAATTACCTGTGTGAGTGGTTTATATTTAAACATTTGTTCCTTAATTAGTGCTGAGGAAACACCAGTAAGTATCTCACCAGCATCCTTCCTACCCCTTAATTTGGTGATAAAGTCAGAAAATGACTCACTCTGAAGGGAGAAAAACTACATTGCACACCCTTATATGCTAAGCCCTTGTAGGTGCATTATCTATTTAATTTTTACAATAGCCCACTGAAGACAGCTTTAGTATATGCCTTTTTATATTTGAGAAAATTAAGAACAAATGATGCTGTATAACTTGCCCAAGATCATAAAGCAGGAAATAGTTGTTATGAGTATCCATGTAACTGCAAAGGTTTTGCTTTTCCCACAATTCCACTTTGCCCTACTGAAACAAGTATTGTGGACAAAGTAAGGTCACATACAGTATCGGAAATGAAATAAAACTCATGGGCTAAAACTGAAGATAGGTACCAAGTGCAAATATCATACGTTCAGAGATGGCTTGTAAATATGCCACTAACATGGCCATTTTGCCTCCCAAGCAACTATTAGAATATGAGATGCTCTCCCAAATAGAATTAAAGGGTCAAAGTTATCTTTCATTTTAATCAATTCAAACAATGTGTAACATTATCCTCTGAGCATCAACCAGACTATAGAGCAATTGATGTAACTATAGAAGAAATGTTGTCAGTATGGAGTATTAAAAAAAAAAGTTGAAGAATAAGAATCTGCCAAGGAATGATCAGTTTGAAAAACACTAAGCCTAATGAAGGTGAGTTTTCTGGTCACTGGTGTGGCATACAGTGTTGTAGAATGGAGATAACTGATCAAACTTCACATGGGAAAAATTTCTTTTTTACAACCTAATATCCTTTCTTGTTCAGAATACTTGTTCAGCTTATTTAAGAAAGCTTATTAAACCTATTTTGACCTTTAAGTACCTTGGGAAGGAGGAGCCCTATCTCGTTAGTACTAAATCTTGAAACTCTCTCTCCTGGACCTCAATATCCAGTTTCCTGTGTGTTTTATTGGCATGCCTTAAAAACCCCTAATTGACTTATGGTTGTAAAAGTTTGTTAGTAAGGTCATTTATTTGAACTTGGAATTGATTTGTTTTTGTTGCAACGGTATTGTAAGTCAAGAGTCACAAATTTTAGTATTTACAGGAAAACAGGCAGGTTACGTAAGTAAGTGAGGCAGGGCCAAGAGTCAGACAATAGAGACTATGGGAACAGTGGTCAACAGGAGAGTGCAGATCTTCATGGAAGGCACTCTTATTCTCATTAACAACCACAACAACATTGCTAGCCAAACAAAGTAAGACTGCAGGTCAGATTTCTTACTAACATGCCATCTTGATTATTTATGTCATGTGATTTGTAGAGTAGCCCAAAAAGCCTTTCCACTCTTTAGCCACTGTAAAGTAAAACAGTACTTTACTGCATCTTTAATACCCTAGATTTAAAAGGTCTGGTCTTGCAAAGCTGAGCTTCATACTCAAAACTAAAATGATTTCAACAAAATACTTCCCCCTCAGAGCTGATGCCTGAGTAGCTCCCCAGTCTCCTATCTTAGACACATTAGGTGCATTAAATCTATATATTAATTTAGGGAGAATTTACATCTTTACTATGTTGAATCTTACAAATCATGAACACAGTATGTCTTTTCATTTATTTAGATATCTGTTTTCTTTCATAAGAATTTCGTAGTTTTTAACATATATGTCTTGAATATGTTTTGTTGAATAAGACGGTTAAGAGCTGACATCCTTGCTTAGTTCCTGATCTTATGGGGAAAGAATTCAGTCTTTCACTATTAAGTGTAAAGTTACCTGTAGGGTTTTTGTAGATGTGCTTTATGAAGTTGAATAAGTTCCTCTCTAGTACTGTTTTTTCACATTTATAACTGAGTGGATGTTGAATTTTGTCAAATGCTTTTCCTGCATCAATTGATATGATCATGTGATATTTGTTCTTTCGTCTGTTAATATAGTGGATGACATTGAATGATATTGAACCAGCCTTGTATTCCTGGAATGAACCCCACCTGGTTGAGGTGCATAAGTCTTTTCATACGTATCTGAGTTCCATTTGCTAATATTTTGTTAAAGATTTTTTGTCTATAGTCAATAGGGATACTGGTATGTAACTGTCTTTTGTTGTTTTGCTATCAGGGTAATACTAGCTTCATGAAATGCATTGGGACCTTTTTTTTTTTTTGCGATATGCGGGCCTCTCACTGTTGTGGCCTCTCCCGTTGTGGAGCACAGGCTCCGGACGCGCAGGCTCCGCGGCATGTGGGATCTTCCCAGACCGGGGCATGAACCCATGTCCCCTATATCGGCAGGCAGACTCTGAACCACTGTGCCACCAGGGAAGCCCGGGACCTATATTTTTATCTTCTGTTTTCTGTAGGACTCTTAGTTTGTTTGGGCTGCTATAACAAAATATCACAGTCTGGGTGACTGATAGACCACAGAACTTTATTTCTCACAGTTCTGGAGGCGGGAAGTCTGAGATCAGGGTGCCAGCATGGTTGGGTGAGCGCTCTCTCCTGGTTGCAGAATTCTTGTATCCTCACAGGGTGGAAGGGGCTAGGGAGCTCCATGGGATTTGTTTTTTAAGAGTATTAATCTCAACCCTCATGACTCAATCTCACCCCAAAGGCCCTGCCTCCTAACACCATCACACTGGGCATTAGGATCCCAATATGTGAAGTATGGGGGACACAAACACTGAGACCATAGCAAGGAGATTGTGTAGAATTGATGTTAATTCTTTAAAGTTTGGTGGAATTCTCCAGTAAAACCACGTGGGCCTAGGGATTTCTATTTGGGAGAATTTTTAAATTACAATTTCAATATTCATAATAATTAAAGGACTATTCAAATTATCTATTTCATATTAGGTGAGTTTTGATAACCTGAATTTTCCAAGGAATTGGTACATTTTATCTAAAATGTCAAATTTATATGCATAGATTTGTTTGTGGTATTCCCTTATTATCTCTGATGTCTGCAGGGTCTGTGGTGATATCTCTGTTTCATTCCTGATATTAGTAATTTGTGTCCTCTCTTTTTCTGTTGGTTAGTCTGGCTAGAGGGAGGCCAATTTTATTAATTTTTTCAAAGAATCAACTCTTCGTTTCATTGATTTTCTCTATTGCTTCTGTTTTCAATTTCATTGATTTCTGCTCTTATCTTTCTTATTCCTCTGCTTGCTTTGGTGTTATTTTGCTTTCCTTTCTTTTTTAAATTTAAAAAAAAATTTTAAGTTCTTCAGATGAAAGCTTAGATCATTGATTTGATACTTTTCCTCTTCTCTAATGTATGTGTTTAGGGCTATAAATTCCTTTCTCAGCACTGCTTTAGCTGTGCCACACAAATTTTTATTATATTCTGTACTTTCATTTTCATTCAGTTAAGTGTATTTTTAAATATTTCCTTTGAGACTCTTCTTGGACCTGTGGATTATTTAGATGTGTGTCATTCAGTTTCTAAGTGTTTAGAGATTTTCTTTTTATTATTGGTTTTTAGTTTGATTCTATCAATCCAATTGATTTCATTGTACATTCCATGTAGAGAACACATGCTATATAATTTAAATTTTAAAAAATTTGTTGAGGCTTGTTTTATGGCCCTGGTGTGGTCTATTTTGGTATATGTTCCATGAGCACTTGAAAGGAATGTATATTCTGCTCTTTTGGGGTTGCATGTTCTATAAATATCCATTTGATTCTATTGCTAAAGATCTTGTTGAGTTCTTCCATATCCTTGCTTCTTTTCGGTATATTTGTTCTGTCAATTATTGAGAGAGGGGTTTTGATGTTCCCATCTATAATTATATATTTTTCTATTGTTCTATCAGTTCTTGTTTCACATATTTTACAGCTCTGTTATTTGGTGCATACACACTTAGGATTTCTATATTTTTTTGGGGGGGTTGACCCATTTATCATGTAATAACCCTCTCTTCTCCGGTAATTTTCTTTGTTCTAATGACTATTTCATTTGATATTAATATAATAACTCCTGCTTTCCTTTGTTTAGTGTTTGCAGAATATAAATTTTTTCATCTTTTTACTTTTAAGTTACCTATATTGTTGTATTAAGTATTTTGTAGATAGCATATAAATGGGTCATTTTATTATACTCTACCAATCTCTGTCTTTTAACTGGTATATTTAAGCCAAATGCATTAATGTAATTATTGATATTTTAGGGTTCAAGTCTGCATTTTATTTTTTTGTTTTCTTCTTTTACCCTCTGTTTTCTGTTTTTCTGGGTCTTTTTCCTACTTTCCTGAAGGTTAAAAAATTTAGATTACCATTTTTTATATATTTATAGTGTTTTTGAGCGTATCTCTTTTTATATCATTTTTGGTGGTTGCTTGATGCATTATATAATATATATGTAACTTTCAGAGTCTACTAGTGTCATTTTACCAGCTCAACTGAAATATGGAAAATAGATCTCCCTTTACCCTCTTGTGTTTTTAGTATAATTATTGTAATTATTTAATATAATTATTGTAAATAATTGTAAATGTTGCAGTTATTGTATTTAATATAATTATTATAATTATTTTAAATACATTTAGAACCACAATGAAAAAATTAATTTTTTGTTTCAACTATCAAACATAATTTAGAAAATGTAATAGGAAAAAGAAAGTTGATTGTATTCCCATATTTTGTTTATTATGTACTTTCTTCCTTCCTAATATTTAAAGGTAACGTCTTATATCATTTCCTTCCTGTTTAGAAAATTCTTTTAGGGTAGATCTGCTTATGGAAAATTCTCTTATTTTTTCTTCATCTGAGAATGTATTTTCACTCTTATTTCTGAAGGATAGTTTTACTGCATATAAAATTCTGAATTGACATTTCTTTTCTTTTAGCACATGAAAAATATCTGACCTCCAAAGGGTTGTGATAGAAATTAACCATAATCCAGGTAGTTTTTTTTTCAGTAGATCAGATGTAATTTCTCTCTCAGTGCTTTCAAGACTGATCTTTGCTTTTAGTTTTCATAAGTTTGATGTTTCTTTGTGTGGAATTCTTTGCGTTTGTGATTTGGGGTTTTTACTCAGCCTCTTGAATTCATACGTTTGTGTCATTTGCTAAATTTGGGAAGTTTTCAGCTATAATTCTTCAAGTACCTTTTCAGTTCTGCTCTCTTTCTTTTCTCCATCCAGGACTCTGTTGACACAAATGTTCGATCTTTTGTCATAGTATCACAGGCTCCTGAAGCTATTTTTATTTTTTAATGTTTTCTCTGTGTTGATCAGGCTGTATAAATTCTGTCATTCTATGTTCAAGCTTGCTGTTTCTTTCCTATGTTCCCTCTATTGTGCCCTTCATTCTGCTGTTGACCCCATCCACTTTTTAAAAAAAATTTAGTTATTATATTTTTCAGTTCAAAATTTCCTTTTGGTTCTGCTTTATATCTGCATATCTCCCATTTCTTTGCTGAGACTTTCTATTTTTAACTTTTTGTCAAGTGTATTTCTAACTGCTTACTGAAGCATTCTTATAGATGCTTTAAATCTTTGTCAGAGAATTCTAACATTCTGTCATCTCAAGAATTGCATGTATTGACTGTCTTTTTTCATTCACTTTAGAACTTCTTGATGCTTGGTATGATGAGGGATTTTAAATTGAAACAGACATTTTAATGTTATGTTATGATACTCTAAATCTTATTCAAGCACATTTTATCTGGCTTTCTGTGACACTCTTACATCAAGGGAAGGGAGATGTTGCCTCATTATTGACAGTTGGAAGTTCAGGTTTCCCACTTAGCCTCTACTGACACACAAGGGAGTGCTTGTTGTTATGACTGGGTGGAAATGGATGTCCAGGCTCCTCATGTCATCTCCACCAACACTGAAGTAGGAAGGACCAGGACTTTTTTTTGCCAAGTGAAGACAAAAGTCCCAGCTCTATACTCAACCTTCTCTAATATCACCTGGGTGTGGGTTTGCATGAAGAAGGAGTATCCTCTCTACATTTTATACTCTTTTTATTTTGTTTTATATATAATACCTAAGGTTTTGAGTTGTACTTAGTGATAGGAAGAGGGAAAATCTGGTCTACTCCATCTTCCCAGAGGAAGTTGCTCTACCACGCTCTTTTAAGTCATGTTTTAGTCTATGTTTGTGGTTTTAAACCTGGTTTTCATCTTTGTAATGATTTAATTTCTTCTAAAATAAATTTATTTATCTTTGGCTGCACTGGGTCTCTGTTATTGCACGCGGGCTTTCTATAGTTGTGGAGAGTGGGGCCTATTCTTCATTGTGGTGCGTGGGCTTTTCATTGTGGTGTGGAGCACGGGCTCTAGGTGTGTGGTCCTCAGCAGCTGCGGCATGCAGGCTCAGTAGTTGTGGCACACGGGCTTAGTTGCTTTATGGTATGTGAGATCTTCCCAGACCAGGCCTCAAACCCATGTCCCCTGCACTGGCAGGCAGATTCCCAAACACTGCGCCACCTGGGAAGACCCTTAATGATTTAATTTTGCTCTTCATGTTTTCTCTGAGTTCTGCAGGCCCACTATTCATTTTTTCTGTTGATTTGTAATCTATATGTTGAACTATTTTGGTAATTTTCCTCGAGGTATATTCTCTTCTTCTAACTTTTGATTATGCTACCAATGTACTATTAAATTTTTATTAATGTTTTTATGTACAGGCTTAAAGGTCTATTATACACAACATAATTGATTTTAATACCCATAATCCAGAACTAACAACTTGGGAGAAGGAAGAGGAAACAAAAAGGCATTTCAACAGCAGCACAACTGCTCTGAATGGTAATATGCATTACCCCAAGAATAAATTACAACAGTAATAAGAATGTGAAAGAAGGTAGTGATACCAGCAAGCTGGTGGAATAGAAAGCCCCAGACACACCTTCTACCATAAGGACACTAATTCAACATGGACCAGTTTCCTCTGTGACAAATCTAGAGGTCAGTTAAGAGGTTCCTGTACCCCAGGCAAATGCAAAACTAACTGTACAGAAGCTAGTAGGAAAATTTCTCACACCATCTCACCATAGTCCCTCCCCCTTGCACAGTGGCATATGAGCATGAGGAAATTCCAAGTTGCTAGCTTCTTCTTGGGGAGAGAAAGTGAAGACTGGACTATTCACCCAATGCTCTGACTCTTTGGAGGTGAAGGGGGCTGCTTGAGGGACTAGGTTCTTTCTCAGCTCTCTCCAGAGTGTACCAGCATACAGTGGACTGGGGGCTACTATGAACAAAAAATAACTAGACAATCTGCTGCTACTTCAGAGGAAATAAAAAGATAAGTGGTTGCCAGGAGTTATGGGGAAGGGAGGGATGAATAGGCAGAACACAGAGGGGTTTTAGGGCAGTAGCTACTCTCTGTGATACTATAATGATGGATATATGTCATTATACATTTATCAAAACCCATGGAAGGTACAACACCAAGAGCAAATGTAAAGTATAGACTTTGGGTGATGTGTGTGTCAGTGTAGATTCATCAGTTGTAACAAATGTAGCCATCTGGCAGGAAATGTTGATAATGGGGTGATCTATGTTTATGTGGGAGCAGTGAGTATATGGGATATTTCTGTACCTTCCTCTTAACTTTTCTGTGAACCTTAAACTGCTCTTAAAAATTGTCTTTAAAAAACAAAGGAGAGATACAGACTTTTTCAGATACAAAAAAGCCCAAGGGAGCTCATCATAACTAGAACTGCTTATAAGAAGTGCTAAAGGGAGTCCTTCAAGTTGAAATGAAAAGATGCTAAACAGCAATGCAAAAGCATAGGAAAACATAAATCACAATGGCAAAGGTAAATATATAGACCAATATATAGTGGTGGTGTATAAATCACTTTTAATTCTGATACAGAAATTAAAAGATAAAAGCATAAAAATAAATATAACTATAGAAATATGTTAATGGACATATAACATAAGAAGATGTAATTTGTGACACCAATAACATAAAGTATGGGGGTGGGAGAAGAACAAGTGTGAGTTTTCATATGCAATTGAACTTAAGAAGTTACCAGCTTAAAATAGATTGTTATAAGAGGTTTTATGTAAGCCCATGGTAACCACATAGAAAATACCTATAGAAACACACAAAAGAGAATGAGAAAAGAATCAAATCATATCACTACAAAAAAATCAATGAAACACAAAGAAAGACAACAAGAGAAGAAAATAAGAACAAAAGAGCTACAAGACAGGCAGAAAACAATTAACAAAATGGCAATAGTAAGTCTTTCTCTATAAATAATTACTTTAAATGTTAACAGATTGAACTCCCCATTCAAAAGACCTAAAGTGACAGAATGGATTAAAAAACAACAACATCCAACTATATGCTGT
Organism: Mesoplodon densirostris; assembly: GCF_025265405.1. Classification (NCBI taxonomy): domain Eukaryota; kingdom Metazoa; phylum Chordata; class Mammalia; order Artiodactyla; family Ziphiidae; genus Mesoplodon; species Mesoplodon densirostris. The sequence continues at coordinate 63,767,115 of NC_082666.1, read as the reverse complement.
CTACAAGGGACTCACTTTGGATTTAAGGATACACATAGAGTAAAAGTAAAAGGATGGAAAAAATATTCCATGCAAAGAGTAACAAAAAGAGAACAAAGGTGGACAAAATTATATCAGACAAATTTACTTTCACTTAAAAACTGTCATAAAAGACAAAGAAGGACATTATATCATGATAAAAGGGTCAATTCACCAGGAAGATATACCAATTATAAATACATATGTACCCAACATCAGAACACCTATACACATGAAGCAAGCACTGACAGAATTAAAGAGGAATTAGACAACATAATATTAGTAGATTTCAATAGTCCACTTTCAATAGTGGTTAGAACATCCAGACAGAAGATCAATAAGAAAACAGAGTATGTGAACAACACTAGACTAAATGAACCTAAGAGACATATACAGAACATATACAGTCTTAGCTAGACAAAGAGAAAAAGAGAGAAGATTCAAATAATATGAGAAATGAAAGAGGACACATTACAACTAATGTGATAGAAAGGTAAAGGATCATAAGAGACAACTATGGGCACTTGTATGTGAACAAATTATATAATATAGAAGCAATGGATAAATTCCTAAAAACATACAACCTACCAATACCGAATCATTAAGAAGTAAAAAATCTGAACCGACCTATAACTAATGGGAGATTGAATCAGTACTCAATAATCTTCCAACAAAGAAAAGCCCAGGACCTTATGGCTTCACTGGTGAATTCTACCAAACATTTTTAGAAGAATTAATGTCAATCCTTCCCAATCTCTTCCAAAAATTTGAAGAGCATGGAATATTTCCAAATTCATTTTATGAGGACTCCAACACCTTGACACCAAAACTAGAAAAAGACACTAAGAGAAAATAAAACTATAGGTCAATATCCTTAATGAATATAGAAGCAAAAACCCTCAACAAAATACCAGCAAACTGAATTCAATGGCACAAAAAAAGGATTATACACCATGGCCAAATGGGTATATCCATGGGATGCAAAGATGTTTCAACATATGAAAACAAATCAATGTAATAAAGCACACTAACAGAATGACGAATGAAAATCGCATGATTATCTCAATAAACACAGAAAAAGCATTTGACAAAATTCAACAAACTTTCATTAAAAAAACACTCAAAAAACTAAAAATAGAAGGACGTTATCTCAATATAATGAAGACCATGTACAGTTGACCCTCGAAAAATGCAGGGGTTAGGGGGGCTGATCACCTGGACAATCAAAAATCCATGTAAGTCATACCTTGGTAACCGAGGGGAATTGGTTACAGGAACTGCCACAGACACCAAAATCCACGGATATTCAAGTCCTATAGTCTGTTCTCCATATCTTCAGTCCTGCATCTGTGGATTCAACCAACCGCAGTTCATGTAGTACTGTATTTATTGAAAAAAATCCATGTATATAACCCATGAAGTTCAAACCCATATGGTTCAAGGCTCATCTGTATATGAAAAGCCCACAGCTAGCATCACACTTAGTGAACAACTGAAATCTTTTCCTCTAAGCTCAGGAACAGAGCAAGGATGCCCAATTTCACCACTTCTATTCATACAGTACTGGAAATCCCAGCCAGAGCAATTAGGCAAGAAAAAGAAATAAAAGATTTCTAATCAGAAAGAAAGAAGTAAAATTATCTGTTTGCAGATGACATACTCTTATATGTAGAAAACCCTAAAGATTCCACAAAAAGCTGTTAGAACTAAATAATGAATCCAGTAAAATTGCAGGATATAAAATAAACATACAAAAATCTGTTGTGTCTTTACACAATACCAGTAAACAATCTGAAAATGAAATTAAGAAAATAATCTCATTTACAATAACATCAAAAAGAGTAAAATACTTAGGAATAAACTTAACCATTAGGCAAAGACTTGCACACAGAGAACTACAAAACATTGTCAAAAGAAATTAAAGAAGACACAGATAAATAGAAAGATAGGCTGTGTTCATGGATTGGAAGACTTAATTTTATTCAAATATCCATATTACCCAAAGCAAACTAAAGATTCAGTGCAATCCCTATCAAAATTCCAAAGGCATTTTAAACAAAAATAGAAAAAACTATCTTCATATTCATATGGAACCACAAAGGATACCAAACAGCAAAGCAATCTTGAGAAAGAAAAACAAAGCTGACACCTCACACCTCTGATTTTAAAACATACTGCAACTTATAAACAGATGAAATTAGAACATTCTCTAATACCATATACAAAAATAAATACAAAATGGATTAAAGATCTAAATGTAAGATCAGATACTATAAAACTCCTAGAGGAAAACGTAGGCAGAACATTCTTTGACATAAATCATAGCACTATTTTTTTTTTTTTTTTTTTTTTTTTTTTTTGCGGTATGCGGGCCTCTCACTGCTGTGGCCTCTCCCATTGCGGAGCACAGGCTCCGGACGCGCAGGCCCAGCGGCCATGGCTCATGGGCCCAGCCGCTCCGCGGCATATGGGATCCTCCCAGACCGGGGCACGAACCCGTATCCCCTGCATCAGCAGGCGGACTCTCAACCACTGCGCCACCAGGAAGGCCCAGCACTATTTTTTTGGATCCGTCTCCTAGAGTAATGGAAACAAAAGTAAACATAAACAAATGGAACCTAATTATACTTAAAAGCTTTTTCATAACAATGGAAACCATAAAGAAAACAAAAAGACAACCTACAAAATGGGAGAAAATATTTGCAAATGATGCAACCAACAAGGGCTCAATCTCCAAAATATAGAAACAGCTGATGCACCTCAATATCAAAAAAACAAACAACCCAATTTCAAAATGAGCAGAAGACCTAAATAGAGACTTCTTCAAAGAAGACATACTGATGGCCAAAATGCACATTAAAAGATGCTCAACATTGCTAATTATTAGAGAAATGAAAATCAAAATGAAAACAAGGTATCACCTCACACTGGTCAGAATAACCATCAACAAAAAGTCTACAAATAATAAATGCTGCAGAGGGTGTTTAGAAAAGTGAACCTTCCTACACTGTTGGTGGGAATGTGAATTAGTGCACCCACTATGGAAAACAGTATGGAGGTTCCCTAAAAAACTAAAAATAGAGTTACTTTATGATCCAGAAACCCCACTCCTGGGCATATAACAAGAAAAGCCAAAACTCTAATTTGAAAATATACATGCACCCCAATGTTCACAGCAGCACTATTTACAATAGCCAAGACATGAAAGCAACCTAAATGTCCATCAACAGATGAATGGATAGAGAAGAGGTGGTATATGTATATATAATGGAATATTACTCAGCCATAAAAAAGACTGAAATAATGCCATTTGCAGCAACATGGATGGACCTAGAGATTATCATACTAAGTGAAGTAAGTCAGTTAAAGATAAATTCAAATGATATCACTTATATGTGGAATCTAAAATAATGATACAAATGAACTTATTTACAAAACAGAAAGAGATTCACAGACATAGAAAACAAACTTATAGTTACCAAAGGGAAGGGGATAAATTAGGAGTTTGAGATTAACAGATACACACTACTATATACAAAATAGATGAACAATAAGAGTCTACTGTATAGTACAGGGAACTATATTCAATATTTTACAATAACCTATAATGAAAAAGATCTGAAAAAAAAAAAAATATATATATATATATATAAAACAATCACTTTGCTGTATACCTGAAACTAACACATTATAAATCAATTATATGTCAATTAAAATATAAATTTTGAAAATAATTATAATTCATTATGTGTTAACTTTTATACTGTTCAGGGTTCATTTTTTTGCATATACATATTGAACTTTCCCAGCACCAGATGTTGAAAAGCCTATTTTTTCTCCATTGAACTGTCAATTGCCTACATATGTATGAGTCTATTTCTAGATTCTATCCAGTTCTATTGACCTATTGGTCTATCATTATGCAACATACCATGGTCTTGATTATTATACATGTATAACAATATTTGGAGTTAGGAAGAAGCCCTCTAACTTTGTTTTCCTTTTCAAAGTAATTTGCCTATTCCAGATTTCTTGCATTGCCCTTCCACATTAATTTTAGAATCATCAATTTCTACAGAAAAATTGTGCTGGTATTTTGATTGAGATTGCATTGACTCTACAGGTTAATTTAAGGGGGATGGACATCTGAAAAAAATTGCATCTTTTGATTCATAAACATGGTATATCTCTCAATTTGTTTCCATCTTCTTTAATTTCTCTCAGTGATGTCTTATAGTTTCCCATGCACAGATCTTGCACAACCTTTGTCAGTTTGATCCCAAAGATTTTATATTTGTTATACGATGAATGGTACTTTAAAATTTTCAATTTCCAATTGTTTTTTATTTGTTCATAGAAATAGTTGACTTTTGTAAGTTGATCTTATATTCTACAACTTTGCTAAAATCACTTTTTATTTCTAGTAGCTTTTTTGTAGAATTCATATTTTCTTTATAGAAGATCATGTTATCTGTGAATAAAGACACTTTTCATCTTGTGGTTCAACTGGGAAATAAACTGCTTCCAAGCACACTCAGGTTGTTGGAAGAATTCATTCAGAGGTCATCCTCAGCTGCAAGAGGTCACTTCTAATTCCTTGTTACATGGGCTTCCTCAACATGGCTGCTCACTTCATCAAGCCCACAAGGAGAATATCTAGAGTGAGTCTTCATGGAAAACAGAGGCTTATATACATAAGGCTTACATAACCACAGGAGTGACAACCTGAAATCTTTGTTAAAGTCAAGTTGTTAGAAATAAGTCACAGGTCCTGCCACACTCAAGGGGAGAAGATTATACAAAAATGTAAATACTAGAGGGTGGGGATCACTGAAGATCACTTAGGGTTTGTCTACCACAGATTACGTCATGGGGTAGTAGTATCCTGGATTCTAAGTGTTTTGTGCTTAGGCATAGGAGCAGGTGTGTGTGTGCATGTGTGTGTGTGTGCATGTGTGTGTGCATGTGTGTGTGTTTCTCTTTCTTTCTTTCTTAAAGGGAAAATGATCAGTCCCTCTGGGTTGTAGTCATTTCCATTTACAATTTTCATCTCCATGCTTCATAAGTCACATTTGCAATGGCTAGTTTTAGGGTCAACTTGGCTAGGCTATCATACCCAGTTATTTAATCAAACACTAGTCTGAGTGATACTGAGAAAGTATTTTGTAGATGTGGTTGACACCTACAAATCAGCTGATATTAAACAAATGACATTACCCTCCATAATATGGGTGAACTTCATCCAATCAACTGAAGGCCTTAAGAACAAAAAGAGATTTCCCAAAGAAGAAACTCTGCCTCAAACCAGCAGTATCAACTCTTACCTGATTTTCAGCCTGCTGGTCTTCTCTACAGATTTCAAACTTGCCAGACCCCACAACTGCATAAACCAATCCCTTAAAATAAATCTCTTAATATGTAAAAAATAAATATATAAATAAAACATATTGCAAAGCTACGGTAATCAAAATAGTACCGTACTAGCATAAAGAGGGACACAGACCAATGGAACTATATGGAGAGCCCAGAAATAAACCCATACTTATACTTAAGGTCAACTAATATTTGACAAAGATGACAAGAATCCACAATGCGGAAAGAATAGTTTTTAATAAATGATGCTGGGAAAACTGAATACTCACATGCAAAAGAATGAAATTGGACTCATTACACCACACACAAAAACCAACTCAAAATGGACTAAAGACTTACTTAAGTCTTGTTAGAAGAAAACATAAGGGAAAAGCGTCATGACATTTTTCTTGGCAATGATTTCTTGGATATGGCATCAAGGCACAAGAAATAAAAGCAAAAATAAAACAAGTAGGAGTGCATCAAACTAAAAAACTTATGCATAGCAAAGGAATCAGAGAGAGAAAAGCAGGAGAGTAAAATTAGTGGAGTAAAAGGCAAACTACAGAATGGGAGAAAACATTTACAAACCAAATATCTGATAAGGGGTTAATATTCAAAATACAAAAGGAAATCCTACAACTCAAGGGGGAGTTTCTTAGCAAAAAACAAGCAACCTAATTAAAAAATAAACAAAACAGTTAGACATTTCTCTGATGAAAACATACAAATGGCCAGCAGGTATATGAAAGTATACTCAACATCACTAATCGTCAGGGAAACGCAAGTCAAAATTACAATGAAATATTACCTCATACCTGTTAGAATAATAATTATACAAAAATGAAAATAATATGTTGGGAAGGATGTGGACAAATTGGAACCCTGTGCACTGTTGGTGGTGCAGCTACTATGGAGAACAGTAAGGCAATTCTTCAAAATCTTAAAAATAGAACTACCAGATAATCCAGCAATCCTACTTCTGGGTATTTATCCAAAAGAATTGAAATCAGATCTCAAAAAGATATCTGTACTTCCATGTTCACTGCAGCATGGCTCACAATAGCCAAAAGGTGGAAAAAACCTAAATGTCCACTGACAGATGAATGGATAAAGAAAGTGTGGTATGTGTGTGTGTGTGTGTGTGTGTATATATATATATATATATATATATATATACACACACACACACACACACACATATACATACACACACACACAATGGAATATTATTCTACCATAAAAGGAAAAAAATCCTGTCATATGGCTTAATGGTGATGATTTTGAGGACATTATGCTCAGTAAAATAATGATGCTCTATCACATGATTCTACTTATACGAGATATCTAAAGTAGTCAAATTATTTGAAGCAGAAAGTAGAATGCTGGTTGCCAGGAGCTGGCGGGGAGGGAGAAATGGGGAGCTGCTGTTCAATGGGTATATAGTTTCAGTCATGCAAGATGAGACCGTTCCAGAGATCTTCTCTACAACATTGCACTTATAGTTAACAATACTGTACTGTACAATTTAAAATGTAAGAGGGAAGATCTCACGTTACGTGTTTTTAACACAATAAGAAAAAAAAAGAATGTGTAAGTAAGTCTATGTTAATAATAGTACCCATGTTAATAGGAAAAGAACTGTATTGAGCCAAAGCTTGATATAATCCAGAAGCACAGATTTTTTTTTTACCTCAGTGATCTTTGCTTACACATATGTTCATATAGAACTCTACAGACAATTTTATTACTACATTTTTGTAGGAAAAATATCAGTATTAATGTGAGTATGACATTACTGTCTTCCAGCTTTTCCTTCTCCCATGGAAACACTTACTTTTAGAAACATGCTGTTTGTATTCATAAATGTTTTTAGGATTTAGAACTTCCTGCCCCATTACCTATCAATTGTATGGCTCAGGGAAGTGTCTTAGTCTCTCTGTGCCTCAGAATGAAGTTTCCTCATATGTAAACTAGAGTTAATTTTCCATATTTTATGGGAAATTTTGGACAAATTTAATGAGATTAATCCACATAAATGTATTAGAGAAGTGTATGGCCCATAAAAAGCACTCAGTAAATGATATTTCTATTTACATTTCCCCAAAGTATATTGTGATGAAATCAGCTTGCTCTGACCTAGGATGGAGTTCTACCAGAAGGCAGAGTGCCTACTAAGCCAGCATTGAGGCATGAGTCATCCCTCATGCTCTTACTATGGATAACTTGACTGGCTCATGCTCTGATCAATATGTGGTTCAATCTATTGTGACTCAGTACCAAATGGTGCATCACTTAGGATGCTTTCATTTGCGAAAACTGTCTTTAAAAATCAAGGTATGTATTATGTCACATAAAAAGAAATAAGAGGGCAGTTTCTGAGATTTATTTAGCAATTCAATGCAGTCAGCAAAGACACATGTCCTTCTATCTTTGCGTTTGGCTACATTTTGTATCATACATAATCCTTGGTCTTTGCCCTCATGTTGGTTCTCCTAATGATCACAAGATGACTGCAAGAAACAGAGGGAGCAACGTACTTGATAGATTTGTGATCTTCAGGAAAGAGAGAAGCTTATCTCCCAGCATGTAAATATGTCTTTCCTTTCAGTTTGATTGGGCCATTTTAGAAAAAGAGTCCACTCTTGGACAACAGGAAAATTCAGATTTATTGATTTTACTCCAATCAGGATTCCCTCTGATAGTGGAGAAAGATGAATATCTGAACAAAACTGGGATACAGTCAAGAAGGAAGAAGAGCGGATGCGTGCTGGTTAGTCTGCCAACCATGTTGGCTAAACTCAATTTCCCTAAAAATACACAGCAAACACTAAAGCAACATATGTAGGAAAGAAACAGTTCAGGTTAACACTTTAGAAGAATCAATTTATCAGGTAATTATTTGAGGTTTCATTCACTTCTGGAATTGTAGTGCATGTATCTCATGAGTGTTTTTTAAAGTTTTCTCCCCAAATTATATGCTAAGTTATGTAAATATTAAGTATAACCATAAATGTAGGTCAAAATAATTCAATTTTATTTGTTACATTTATTCCTTTCTTGTTTATTTGCTTTTTCTCAGAGCTAACAATATATCTAGAATCTAGATGTTGGCAGGAAGTATTATAAATTGTGTTTCTAGGTATTGTGTTTTAAAAATTATTAGCGAATTTCAAACTGCACTGACAATAATTTAAATTTTACAAATAATTTCTGCACTTTACAAAATACTAGAAGTATATTTAGAACTAGCTACATAGTCATTTGGAAGAAGTAGGAAGGAACAGAGTGTAGGTGGTTAACGAATGTCTTTTAGAACATGATAGGACTCAGTATATTTTAATATGTTGTGGGTGTACCAGTTAAAAGACTAATTGTCAGCATGAGAGAAGAAATGGAGACAAGTTTAAAAACAAAATGATGAGAATCATTAATTAGTTCTCTCTTTTTTTTTTAATAACAGAAAGTGTGATTTAGGTATTTAAATTTTGAAGTAGTTTTCAGGGCACAGACTTGTTCCAAGTTCTCAGTAGATATTCTTTTACCTATATTTAGTATAAAAGCAGTCACTATTCTTAGCATAATTATTCCATTCTGCTCCATATAATTTCATTGCTCTTGGTCTGAACAGTGACAAACTAATTATTTCTGCCCAGATTTTCAAGGATTAACAACCCAGTGGATGACATTTTCCCACAGGCTACACCTCGGCAGCCATTGTTCAGAATATAGACTCTGCAGGACTGAAGTACAAGCAAGATTGTTTAGAACATCTCCAAGCCTCATGAACTTGTGGGTAAAAAATGGAGGCAAATTAACCTCTTGACCTCTAGAGCTAAATATCATAGGCTCATTGAGATCTATATTTATAGTAATCCCTGGACCTTGATCACCCTCTGAAGTGTGCTATATTAGTGTCCTAGGGCTGCTGTAATAAAGTACCATAAAGTGGGTGGCTTAGGAGAACAACATTTATGATCTCATAGTTCTGGAGGCAAGAAGTCCAAAATCAAGGTGTCAGCAGGGCCACGTTCCTTCTGAAAGCAGTAGGAATGGATCTGTTCCTGAGATCTCACCTAGGTTCTAGTAGCCTCAGGCATTCCTTGTTCATAGATGGCTTTCTCCCTGGGTCTCTTCACATTATCTTCCCTCCATGTCTCTCTGTGTCCAAATGTCCCTTCTTATTAGAATACTAGTCATAGTGGATAAAAATCTATCCTAATGATCTCATTTTAACTAGGGTACCCTTATAAAAGTCCATTTTTCCAAAAAAAAATCTTATTCTAAGGTACTGGTGATGAAGGTTTCAACATACCCACTTGTGGGGATGCAATTCAACTCATAACATATGCTTTCTTATTCTGGTTCAACACACTGCTTAGTGGCAGCTCTGTTCAGTCACTATTCATTGAATGACTACTGTGTGATAGCACTGGGAATGTTTTAGAAAACAAAAAAGGAATGGTTGTTGCCAACAGATGAACAAATAATAGTATTATATGAAATGACATTACCTATCTGGAAGACTATGGCAGGGCAGAGGGAAAGAGAATAATAATAAAGGTGGTGGGGGACTCACTTACATAGAGTCATGATGGAAAGCCACTCTGAGGTGACCTTTTAAACTAGACCTAAAGGTCAAGAAAATATCAGCAGAAGTTAAAAAACAGAACATTTCTTATTCGAGGCAGAGGAAATAGTATGTGCAAAGATTCCAAGGTAGGAAAGAACTTGGCCTATTTTAAGATATGAAATGCAAATAAATACTCTAGATTTTGCTATACCCATTTTACAGAGTGCTGGAATAATATTCCCTAACTTACACAACAGAGAAAAGCAGAATTAGGACTGGATCTACTTTTCCCTCATCAATGTGTCCTCCTCCCCTGCACTGATTTATTACTAACTCCTGCTGGGAATATCTGCCTTCCCCTCAATCCCTACTCCTACTTATGTTGTCCAGATTCTGGCCACTTTGCTGTGAGAATCTTGCAGCAGCCTTCCCATCTCCAGCCCTGTCATTCTAAAATTCATTCTTCATATTCTAGTGAAAGAAACAGACAACTGAGTCTCAGCTTAATGCCCTCTGCTGAATCTACACCTTTTATGGCAACAGTAGAAGGTTCCTTACTGTGATCTAAGAGGACTGTAACTTCTGTTCCCAATGGCCAATTTTCTGTCACTCCCGCCATCAACTTTGAGCATCTGTGACACTTATTGAAGTCCTTTCCACTACTTTCTCATTTTGTACGTCTAGAATATGCTCATATTGGTGCCTTGGTCTTGGTTATTTTTGGTGAAGTCTTATAAATACTTTAACATCTAGCTGACATGTTTCCTCCACCAAAAAGCTCTCCCAGAACTTCTTGACTAAACTACTTGGCCTTCCTTGAGGTTTCCATGTGCAAATCCCTATCTTTGACCTCAGGGCACTGCTGTATTATAGTCTGTTTGGGGGTTTTGTCACTGAGAACCACATCAGGGCAAGTGCTTTCTTCATCTTTGTACATTTCCAGAACAGTTTCTGCAACACAGTGTATGTTTAACAATTTTCTGCTGAGTATGTGGATAAATGGTACTACCAAAGATATGGTTAAGAAAGAAACTTCCCAAATTCGAAGCTATCCTACAACCATTTTATTTTAACTCATTCCTTTCCTCTTTGCTCAAAACATCCTTCCTGTATCAGTAACTTCTGGGACGCAGAGACCTGACCATACGGATTCATCCTGCTGGAAATAGCAACTCTAGAAGTTTTGAATTGCAGTTCTCATAGGAACTTGTTCCCACCACTTCAAACTCAACCTGAACCTGAGTACAATTTCCCACAGGGAAAGCATAACCTCTTTCTGCCTCTGGATGATGGTGTTTCTACACAATAGTACCTCTAAGATATGCCCAAAGATGTGTGAGTGCATCTTCCTGAATTGCCACCGTGAACTCCAGGTGCCTCCAGTTAGAATGTTCCAGGATTACAGTTCCTAATTCTATCTCCAATATTTAAAACAGGTGTTGTCTGTACATTGCACATCTCTGCATCTTTCTATTTGGTTCAGAGCAGGCAATAACACAGAGAATGTATAAATAGACTCAGTCAAACTTAAGGGCTCCTAGATCTATTAATGCTTGTGAAGTCTGTTAAAGAATATTTCTCTCCAGCACAGCATATGCACAAGATTATGTACTTGGAGAGGAGAAGCAGCTCCTTAGGCAAAAGTGTAAGGTCTTGCAACTCATTCTTTTCTGAGACAGAACCCAGCAAGGTGTGGCCATTGCTGTGCTACATTCTATGGATATTTTGGGGACAAGTGTCAGGACATGGTTCATGAGCACAGGTGTATTCTATTTGTGGCAGCATCTGCAGAATAAAGGAGGGCACTGAACGAAAAAGACCAGACTCTTCTGCTAACTTCAGTGAGGCTACCACTCAGAAAGGCTTTTCTTGGCATGTCCCTCAACACAGCCCCGTAATGGTCCCAAGAGGAATATCCTGAGAACAAGTGATTCCAAATCCAGAAAAACCCTACTCTAGCCCTTGCTTAACTTGGACTGATGCTGTGAAAGAAGTTGGTCTTAAGGCTCTTTGTTAAACGCAGATGGAACCTTGTCTACCAAGGCCAGAACAACTTGGATTAGGGGTGGTGGGAGGTTGTGGTAGCATTCAAAGGATGTGAGAGAAGACAACCATGGTGTGGACAATAGTCTTTGGCTCTGACTTTTACTCCATGGATTGCAGGAATATTTCCTTTGCCAGATAGAGCTTAGGGTAGTTCTACCTTCACATTTGTGGATGCCAGTGCTGCTGCTTCAGCAGTTCTGACACCCTCCCTTTCCTGTATCTCTTCTATCTGCATCGCCACTGCTGGGATTGTATGGCTCAACACAGTCATTCTCACTGCTGCCTGCACTGACCTCATGAGACACATGGTTGCCCACACTGGTCCAGTTCCTTGAACTGAGCTATGAGTGATGCTTTGGATGAAATGAGGAAAGCCTTTGTTCGCAGAAAAATGATAAATTTTAATTCTTCTTGGACTTAAAAAAAGAATAACCTTGATTGCCCAATTTCATAGAGTCCCTGTCCCTAGGAATCTAAGATAAATTTTCCAAGGACTAGATTGGAGGACATTTGAATGGTCCTCCAAAATGTCTTATGTGGAAAACCCTCCCAGGCCTTAGTCAACTAATGTCCAAGAGTTAAGAACAAACATCTTTTTCTTTCTGCCTTCTGGTAAGCTGTTTAACCATTTGTTATGCTTTCCAAGAAATGGGTATTCTCTCTTGTTAAAAATGTCTTAATCATGAGTCCTGAGAATATCACTTTGCAATATTTCTTTAAAATTTCTTATTTATGCTATTATTTTCCTTTCTGAAAGCCTAAGTGTACATAAGTGTCTTTATATGTAACATAAATACTAACACACATGATAAAGGAATTGGTAACAACAATTTTTAAAAGTTTTTAAAACTTTTTTAAAAAATGTGGAAATAGTTTCAAACTTAAAGAATAGCTGCAAGATAACAATAGTATAAAGAACACCCATATACCTTTAAATGTAGATTCATTTGTTATTAATATCTTATTCCATTGGCTTCATCATTGTTACATAGATAGATGGATAGACAGATTGATGGATGGATGGATGGATAGCTAGCTAGCTAGATAGATAGATAGATAGAACATATAATATTTTGTCCTAAAACATTTGTGGTTATTACATACCCCACACTGCCCTTTACTCCTAAATACTTCAGTGTGAATTTTTCTCAGAATAATCATAATATAGTTATCAACCTCCATTAATATAAGTTATATATCTAATAAATCTAAGATAAATCTAATCTGTCTTCTGTATTTCAATTTTTCATTTGAGCCAATAATATCCTTCATAGCACTTTCCCCTTCTCCACTATAGGATCTGGTCTAGATTCTTGTGGTTTATGTAGTTGTCATGTCTCTTTAGTCTCCCTTAATCTGGAATATTTCTGCAATTTTTCTTTGTCTCTTATGACCCTAGCATTTTTGAAGAATATAATCCCCTCCTTCTTTTTCTTAAATAAAAGGATGTTTTTTCTCACTTTGGGTTTGTCTGATGTTTTCTCATGACTAGGTTTAGGTTACACATTCTCAGCTGGACTACAGCATAGGTGAGATTGTATTGGGAGATACACAATGAATGGCATTCTGCTTCTCATTAGTGATATTAATTTTGATCCCCTAGTCAAAGTGTTGCCTAATTTCACCACTATATAAATTTTTTTTCTCTTGAAACTCATTAGCAGTTTGTGCAGAGATGATTCAAGATGATGCAAATATCCAGCTGCTCATCAAAATTTAGCAGTCACGGGCCTCCCTGGTGGCGCAGTGGTTGGGAGTCCGCCTGCCGATGCAGGGGACGCGGGTTCGTGCCCCAATCCCGGAGGATCCCACGTGCCGCGGAGCGGCTGGGCCTGCGAGCCATGGCCGCGGGGCCTGTGTGTCCGGAGCCTGTGCTCTGCAACGGGAGAGGCCACAGCAGTGAGAGGCCCGCGTACAGCAAAAAAAAAAAAAAAAAAAAAATTTAGCAGTCATTAATGTTTACAAAATGCTAATTTTCCAACTCCTGCACACCTTCTGCATTTACAAGTTAGCTCTTAGCAACCTACTATAAGTAGGGTTTCTCCCTTCTTTCCCACTTATTTATTTATCTATTTATTATTGGTATGGACTCAGGATTTAATGGTTCTTAATTTATTAAGGTACTAAATAATGCTCATGATCAAATTACCCCAGATTTGGCCCAAAGGAGCCTATTCATCAGGTTCTCTGTTCTTTTGGTATGCCGTTATCTCTCTCTCTCCTTTTTTTTTTTTTTTTTTTTTTTTTTTGAGCTCTTCCCTACTTTCCAGAACAGCAAGATATTCTAGGGTCATCATACCTACCCTGCCTTAGCCCTGGAATCAGCCAATTCTCCAAGGAGTTGGAGTCCTTTTAGTGATAAATAGTATTAGAGACCAAGGTCTGGGCACTAGGTGTGTCCAACTGGAGTGTCTTTGCTTCTTGGTGTTTTCAGAAGACAGAGCTAGGAAATATATGTATGTATATAGACAAATACATACACTAATCTACAAATACACATACATAAATACATGTATACATATACATGTGCATATATTCATGCATATAGACATGTATTCACATTTTAACAATTATGAGTTCACATCAGCATTCCAGCTCCAATTCATCAGCATAGGTACTTCACTGCCTTTCCTCATTCCATATTTTTAGGTCTCTTCTTCCTGGGTGAGAACCTGGCTTCTAACAACATCAACAAATTTATTTGCTCATTTATTTATCCAAAATTGCTTTAGAACTGACTTATCTGTAACAGAATGGTTTTAATTAGAAAAAAATGATACACCACTTTTCCAGGTGTAGCTCCCTGACACTTTATGCTTTATTTCCACAGTCACAGGAAGCAGAAAAAGGCTTTGATTCCATCAAGGTCCAACAGTATTGTTGTACAGTCTTGGATCTCGGAACATTTATCTTGTTACTAGGGAGGAAATTGGAAATGAATGTGATAACCGTCTCTCCTACGTCAGGTATTAGTTTCGAAGGGTAGAGGTTTGGAGTTGGTTTGAGAAAAATGGGTTGTAGAGAAGGCATCCTGTACCCCTCAGAAGTCCAGAGGTGAGGTCCTGAGATGTGCAAACCAGTTTATATTTTATATCTATTTAAAGATTTCAACTTGTCCTTTGATTTTCCTTCTACCTAAATGTTTTTTGCTTAGGTTCTAGATTATTGGTGAGTGTAGCTCACACATAAACAGGGCTGGAAAATTTTACATACTAATCACCAGCCTTTGTACATAGAAGGGGCATTTAATACATTTAATAGTAGAACAAAGGAAGCTACCAGATAATAATACTTCCTAAAGCATGATTCTTAGAAGACTAACTATCTGGGAGCATTATTATGAGTACTTATGATAGTTAGTACTCGAAGACTAACTATCTGGGAGCATTATTATGAGTACATTATTATGAGTACTAACTATCTGGGAGCATCATTATGAGCATTATTATGAGTACATTATTATGAGTACTTTGACCACAGTCAAATAGATTTGGAAAATCTGTGGTCAAACACACTATTTTTTCCCTCCAAGAATTCATAGGGCCTTTATTTTGATAAGGTACACTGTGAAATGCCAAGAGGAAACAGAATTCACCAGGTCTCTATACCATATTTTAAAAGTAGTTATTTGTCTATGGATTATTTCACATAGAACTAATAGTCAAAAAATACACTTTGGCAATGCTGCCAGTACTGTGGGAAATTTTGATTAATTTTTCCTGGTGGGAAAGCAGGCTGTGGTGCTGGTTAAATTGTCCCACGTTTAAGAATTGTTGGGGCCCAGGTGACATGGGCTGGTCATCTGGAGCAGCAAAACATATGGACAGGAGATGGATCCCTTCCAAGAAGTAGAGCCAAAGCTGAAAGTCTGAGAAGCTGAATATGTCCACACAGTGGCGACATGAAGTGAAAGGTTGAAGAGTTAGTGAAAATAGAAAGAGAATGAGAAGTAAGGCACAAAGGTATAAATTAAGTGACTAGCTCACAGGCTTCAATCATAAACAAGGAAAGAGGTACAGAGTTCCCTTATATCAGGTCACAGTCACTTGGTACATGAATTAAAAGGAACAGGGTCAAGGAAAGTATTTCTTGATGTCCTATCAAACCAGAAGCTATGTTTTACTAACACCAGACGTTGTTTTCTAGTCACTAAAGTTCAGGGTGGTGTACAAAACCCTACCCACCGCAGCCTTCGCTGAGAGCAGCAGTCACCCTGGAGGGTTGGCAGGCAGCTGCTGTCAGGTGCTGGCAAATAATCCCACTCCTTAAGTTCCAGAACACACAGGTCTGAGCTCTAGCAATTAGGAACAGAAATAGCCCAAATCACATCAACACAGACATTTTACTTGAAATTCTGCACTTGAAGCAATGGAACTCACTGCTTCTGCTTGAGAGAGACCATGGATGACAAGAGATGGGAACCAGGACCTGGAAAGAGGGATTTCCCTTTCCTGGTCTTGGTTAAGCCCTGCACCTTCCCAAGGAAGAGGGACTGGGGTTAACGAGAGAACCATTCTCTAGTCAGATGACTTTATGCTTAATTACTTAATAAAGAGCATAGAGGTTGTTCCAAACAGTGGGCTCAGTCTTTGCTAAGTAATCCTTCCATTTCATGAGATTTAAAAAAATGACTGTGCCAGGTGACTTCAAAGAAATGTCAAGCACTATCAACCACCATCAGGATTCTAGTGACCAGAATAGAGAAGCCAATCAAACCATTTCCCTTATAGAGAGACGCCTGAACAAAGTTTCCTCCTCTCTACACATGGTGCATGTTTCGCAGGCTTTTCTGAGACAGACCCTTGCCGTAGTTGCAAAGGCTGACCCACTGTTAGAAATATCCATTCATACAACAGTGAAGCACACCAGGGCATCAACAACTAAGACATCCAGGAAGCAGGCAGGTCTTAGGCTTCTAGAAGTTCTTGTTAGTCGACTGTGTCCAACCCATGGCTACACCTCCAGAAAGTTAGAGAGATTGGTGTGGAACTGGATTACAATTTTAAAGACTAAAATGTTAAAGTAGCAAAACTAACAACAACCAAAAGGAATAGTTTGAATTAGTTTTCCTATATTTATACAAGGCAAGTAAAATGGAATCATGCAGGTGACTTCCATTCTTGGCTCTGCCACTTAATTGCTGGGTGATAATGGAGATTGTATTTGACCTCTCTGAGCCTCTGATCCCTGTCAGAGCCCACTTTCTGCCTCTCACTTAGGGGACTTGCCACACAGGTCTCCTTTCAGTGACTTAAGTCCACTGTGCTCTTTCCCACCTTGTGGAATTCACATGTGCAGTTTCTCCCACCAGGAATACTCTTCCGTAGCTCGTCCCATGGCTGGCCCCTTCTCGCCTTTCAGGTCCTTGCTTTTCAAAGAGGACTTCTCTGACCACTGGTCCTAGATCATCTCTTCCTATTGTTCTCTGTCATAATGCCCTTTTCTATTTTCTTTATAGGATGGATCACAATTTATAGTAGTATATTGATTATGCTGATTGACTCCTTTATAGTTTATCTTCCCTATCACCCTCTTCGTGTCCATGAAGGCAGGGACTTTATGCTGTTCACCACCACACACCTGCTGCCCTGCATATTCCCTGCCACACATGGGTCTTCAATACGTGTTTGCTGAATAAATGAAGATTATAACTTACTTTGCAGGCTTGTTTTGAGAGTAAAATGAATGAGACATATGTAAAGGGTCTAGTTCAATTCTTGGCCCATAGTAGGTTATCAATAAATATCAATACCCTTCCCGAGTGCAGCACTCATAGAATGAATACTTAGATGACACTGAATGTCTAGGAATAAAATTTAAATATAGTAGCCAAAGATGACCACTAATATTTGGAAGCTTTCTGAAAGAAGAGGAATATTATTTGTAAATACTAAATGATATCACAAAACACTCCAATACCCAAAGTGAGTAGTATTACCTTTCCCCATCTGCCTTTTTATGTTTTAAAGCAGATTAGTAACAGAAAGCTAGGAATACAAGATATATTGTGCTAAGAAATATTAACCATGCTATTTGACAGCTATAAATTGGAGCCAGACTTCTGAATCTCTGGCCTGAGCTAATTAGTTTTTTTCCAAAGAAAACATACAATTCACTTTGCAAAGAGTGAGCTATATTTCATCCGGACAAAAACATGTAAATTCCACCTCCCTTGCCTCCTTTAAGGAAGCTTGCTACAAAAGGTTCTTTAACTCTCCACCAACCAAAGTTCTATCTTCAGAGAAAAGAAATCCTGATTAAGATCATCACACGAGACACAAACCTACTGGTATTCTGAAAGAATTCAGAAAGAACTGTAGGATTCACTATTAAATAGTACTTACTTTCTTGGTCAATTTCCACAAATAAAGGGAAGTCATTTTATTTTCGGACAAAAAAGAAATCAATGAAAATAAACTCTGATATTTGTTAATCATGTGGTTTTGATACTCTCAGAGAAACAAATCCTGAACATAAAATCAGAGGTTTTTTCTGAAAAGAGACCAAAAAGATTGTTGTACAATCCTTCAATTTACAATGGTGGAAACTTGGGCCTCAGGAAATTAGGTGAATTTCTAGGTATAAATAGGACACACTCAACATTCAAGTCACCAGGTCCACTGGTCTTCTACTTCTATGATTTCTTTTCTTCCCCTTGGCCTACTTTTCCATCAGAATCACTGTTCCCAATTTCTTTGCCATTCAGCTTTTGCTCTGGGACCAGATTCTTTACCAGATGGCCTAGAGGTTGAAGACTAAAATAAATTTAAATTATTCTTGAAAATTTTGTATTATTTCCATTATTGCTAATAATATGTACTGTTTTTTCCCCCCTCCTTTCACTTGCTGTGGAAATATTCACTCCAAAATAAATTCTCAGTCAAGACTATTGTCTTCTCAGCGTCCAGGAATAAGCAGTCTTAGGTACAGAGAGGAAAAGAATCTTCTCAATCCCCTCTACAGAGTCCTCTTTGCCAAAGCATTAAAGTTAGGCAGAAAAGAAGAAGCTGGTGTCAACTGTATACTCTTCACCCAGTGCAAATGCTTTTCCCCATATATAGAAAGAGATCTTTCCATACAAGTTCAAGAATCAAGGAGCAAACCATAAGGGATTCTGGGACAGGAGGGTATGTAATTGTGGCAGAGCTTATTAACTCAAGTTGGCAGGTATTCTGTAGGGTACCCTGTTCTTTCCATTCATTTAGAAGGCAGGAAGGGAGCAGCAGTGATATGCCATCCAAGGAAAATGCCCAGTGATATCATGGGAAAGTTTGCAGCCTGATTTCCAGAAATAGCAAACTACAGCTCCTTCAAATGGACACAGTGAGAGATATGAAAAGATTTCAGTTGATAGATACGCATTTAGGGTTTACAATATGCCAGGCCCTGTGTCAGAGACTAGAGACCCAGGGACAAACAGAACATCTCTACTGCACATTGTGTTCTGGATCTGCACTGGGCCTTAGAGACCTCCCTCATTAGAAACAAGTCCTTTATTTCAATCAATAACTATTTCTTGATTACCTACCATGCACAGGGAAATACATAGAGTCCTTATTCTCAAACACTACTCAGTATAGGTGGGGAGCCAAGACACCTAGACAGACATAAAAAGTTAAATTAGTAATAAAAGTAAGTGGTGCCTTCTGGGGTTGTAGAAGACTCTATTGGGTTGGCCAAAAAGTTCGTTTGGGTTTTCTGTAAGAGCTTATAGAAAACCTGAACGAACTTTTTGGCCAACCCAATGTATCTTGATCTAGGTGGGGATTACATAGGTGAATACATGTGTAAAATGTTATCAAGCTATATATTTAAGATGCGTGCACCATTTAAAGATAAAAAATAATGAAAGACAACACTTGTTTTACATTCATATAAATCCTCATCCATTTCCAAAAACAATTTGAACCTTTTCACAAAGATATACAAAATTACCAGATTATAGCAGAAATAAGGGAGAAAACTGAAGGAAAGAAAAATAAAGACAAGAAAGAAAAATAAGAAGCTAGAGTTAATGCTGTTACCACCTCCTCCCCCCCAAATATATGCTGTTAAGTCTTGTTACTTGTGGTGGGCTGCAATCCTGGCTCTGAGCCTGTGAAAAGAGGGAGACATGACTCATGACGACCACAAGATAAAAACAAAGCGGCAGCTCAGGAGAAGCCCAGCTCTTCTTGGTCTGGAGGACTGAGAGACATTTTTCCCATGGGCCAGCATGGAAATGACACTGTGAAATATACCAAACTATGTTCCCAACAATATCTATACCATAAATTTGACACTGCTTTCCATCGGGTGTTGTCATATGAAGTGTTTTTTGTTTTTTTTTTTTTATGTGGGCCAATGACATAATGAGCATGGTTCATTAAAAGCAACAACACAGGGGCTAAAATGATAAACACAAGGCTAGGAAGTGTCATATAAGTAGAAAAGATATCTCGTAGTTTCGGAACAGGGAGCAGTGATGTGGTCTGGAGAAATTCAGAAAGGCTTCGTAGAGAAGATGTTTAGCTGGACCTTGAACATAGATCAGAAGAAGTCAGATAAGTTGACAGCAGTGAAGAAGCCATTCCTAGTAGTAAGGGACTGATGCAAGCCAAAGTGTAGAAGGAAGAATGTGACAGGAAAATTTAAGAAAACAAGTAGGTCAGTCAGGTTTATGATGAAAGAATGGGTAAGAAGACTAAAACGATAAGTTGAGGCCAGACCTTGGATGCACCAGAAGCCAGGATAAGAGGTTAATTCTTTATGTGAGAGACAAAGGGCGGGACACTAAAATATTCCAGGTTTCTGGAAAGAGAAGTATTATGATAAACGCTGTAATTTAGGAAGATTAATCTAGCTGTCTTTTAGCTGGATAAATGAGAACAGCACGAAGGAAAGTAAATTAGAAGGCTCTTCCTCAAGGCTCAAGATGATGCGTCTGTGATGAAACACAGAGGTATCCTCATTTTACCTGTAGACAAGGTTAAAGGATTGGCTGAAGGTCACTGTCTCTAAGGCAACAATGAGGCCACACCCATAACCACCAGTTAGTTCCCACTCCTGGGCCATAGTTTAAATTTAGGCTGTGGTTTGACACGACAGCAAAAAGCAGCTAAGGACAGCAGGAAGGAAGTTTTGGATCTTTCCTAAAGCAACATGGAAAAGAAAGGAGAGATGGAAAACAAAATATTTTAGGAGGGAGTAGAAATGATGACCCCCTCATGGCGCTTAATGCATCCAGGGAAGGAATGTTTATGCTTATAACTCAAGAGCAGGGCTGCCTCTCTGGTCTCCCCACTGGTAAGGAAAGATGTTATGCAGACCTGTATAAAGGGGGCATCACTCCCTCACATGGCTCCGGCTGCTATTTACCAGGCAAACACTCAGGGGCACCAGCTGTCTTTTCTTTAAAGAGAAAGCCTGTCTCCTGCTGTTTCTGGATCCAAGGTCTGCCGACAACAGTGTGGAGGCACATACCACCCCACGTGCTGCTCCTCCATTCCTTTCTCTGTTTGCAAGACTGGTATGCCTCACCGAGCATATTCACTGTTCTCTACCTTGCACAAAGCCCTCAGATTCTTTTTGAAATGGCTTTGTGTCTCTGTGTGTACTTGAACCTCCAGGTCATTGATCATGAGCCTCCCACTCAGCACCTGAGGAAAGTTTAAACAAATGCAAGGGCATAAGAACCTTGCTCTGCCCTGAGCTGGTTGACTAGTAATGTATATATTGTTTTGTTTTGTTTTGTTTCAAAGAGGGAAAAAAAAATCGCTTTCTATCTTTGGAAATGAGCATGGCAAGAGGCTCCACCTGCTGACATAGGAGGCTTCTGAAAAGCTGAGACCCATCACCTCAGACTGGAAATTACATCCACTCCTAATCTTTCTGGGCCCCAATTCTCTCACTGGTAGCTTTGAAAGACAGAATGACAGCCATAGTACCCATGGGCATGCCTTGGTTTCTCTAGTTCTCCACCTATTAAAACAGTCTGTAAGTCAAATACTTCCCATGCCATGGAAAGAGCACTTGACTGAGAGTCAGAAAACCTGAACTCTAATTCCAACTCTCCCACTTACTACTATTACAGTGACATTGGACAAATGCTTACTTTTCTTCAATTTTTTAGTTTTCAACTGTAAAGTGGAATTACAGTTCTTTTCTTGTCCATCTTACAGGCTGACATTGAGAATTGAATGGAGATCATTCAGGACTTGATAGACTTTGTAGCCCTAAAGGCTTGTATAAACAAACTGGAAAGATTTTAGCTTAGTGGAGCTTTGTTGGAGAGAAGAGGTTTTAGAAAATCTCTTGTTGGAGAGAAGATTTTCTGTTAAGGTAATATCTGCAGGGTCTTGGGCCTTTGTTGACAAGAGGAGATTCTTCAAACTATACCCTCGATGTGATGTCACTCCCACTTCATCCTCTGATTATCATGCTACTCTGCCTATGTGAGTATGGGAGCTGGTAGGGATGAAGGAGCTGGGAAGTTTGCTGATTAAGCCAACCCTAGGGCAGTTCTCCCTCTGAACTTTACATCCTGTGTTAGATGAATGGTGAAAAGGGCCCCTTTCTCTTACATTTATGCATTGGCTCTTTTCCATCCTACTAGCCACATAGATATGAGGACTGGAAGGGAACCTAGAGATTTCATAAAGCAACCCTCACACCTGAAAGAGGAGCAAGATGCAGCCCTGAGTGTAAGGGACTCACTCAGAGCAACACAGCTAGCCAGTTGGGCTTATACAGTTCTCAAGCTCACAGATGGCTAGGTCTAAACTTAGCCGAACTTATGAAACTCTGTGTAGCTCTGAGATACTCACCTTCCCATGACTTTGTTTACTTATTTAAAAATAGAAATGGAAAATGATCCTACCTTAAAGACCTCTAGGGTAGTGCTGGCAAGAAGAGAACATGCTTTTCCAATTTACAGCCCTTTATAAATTATTATTTATATTATCATTTACTTAAATTTTTAAAAGCCTGAATTAAAGCCTAAGTTTTAGGATAGTTACATGAATATAATTAGCTTATTTACATTCCTTATATATACATATATACTATAATAATATAATTTTGATACATATATTACATATATCCTATACAATAATACATCTATATATGATATATTGATGTTTCAATAATATATTGATTATATGATAAAATACTATACTCAACAGATAATTTATATATACACACATACATACATACTGTATAAATTTGAACTATTTACAATATGCCATAGGCACTGAAGACTATTACTAATCTTTTGGTAACAAATTCAAAATGGACTAGGTATAAATTACAAATATATTTAATTACTAAGTTTTACTTTTTAGAGCACTTTTAGGTTTACAGCAAAATTGAGTAGGAAGTTTGGAAAGTTCCCATATACCCATTGTCCTCACACACTCACAATCTCCACCACCATGGAAATCCTGCTCCATGGTGGTTCATTGGTTATAACTGATGAACCTACACTGACACATTATTATTATCCAGAGTCCAGTTTTCACTGGGGTTCACTCCTTGTGTTGTATATTCTGTGGATGTGGACAAATTTATGACACATATCCACCACTGTAGTATCATATAAAATAGTTTCACTGCCTTAGAAGTCCTCTGGGTTCTGCCTGTTCATCCCTCCCTCTGCCCTAACTCCTGGCAATCACCGATACATTTCTGTCTCTGTTTTACCTTTTCCAGACTATCATATACTTATAATCATACACTGTGTATCCTTTTGAGGTTGGCTTCTTTAACTTAATAATATGCATTTGAGATTCTTCTGTGTCTTTTTTAGTGCTGAATAACATTCCATTATCTGGATGTACCACAGTTATCCATTTACATAACAAAGGACATCTTGGTTGCTTTCAAGTGTTGGCAATTATGAATAAAGCTACTATAAACATTGTGTGCAGGTTTTTGTGTGGACAAAAGTTTTCAATTCATTTGGGTAAACACTAAGGAGTGTGATTACTGGATTATGTAGTAAAAAATGTTTTTATTTTGAAAGAAATGGCTAAACCATCTAAGTGGCTGTATCATTTAGCATTTTCACCAGCAACATATAACCATTCCTATTACTCTATATTCTCATCAGCGTTCGGTGTTGTCAGTGTTCTGGAATTTGACAATTCTAATAGGTGTATAGTACTGTTTCATTGTTATAATTTGTAATTCCCTAATGACATATAATGTTAAGTATCTTTTCGTTTGCTACTTTCCATTTGTATATCTTCTTTGGCCACGTGTTTGTTAGGTCTTTTGCCCATTTTTTTTTTTTTTTTTTTTTTTTTTTTTTTTGCAGTACGCGGGCCTCTCACTGTTGTGGCCTCTCCCGTTGCGGAGCACAGGCTCCGGACGCGCAGGCTCAGCGGCCATGGCTCACGGGCCCAGCCGCTCCGCGGCATGTGGGATCCTCCCGGACCAGAGCACGAACCCGTGTCCTCTGCATCGGCAGGCGGACTCTCAACCACTGCGCCACCAGGGAAGCCCTGCCCATTTTTAAAAGACTATTTTTAGAGTAGCTTTAGGTTCACAGCAAAATTAAGAGGAAGGTAGAGAGATTTCCCATATACTTCCTGAGTTGGCTTTTCTGGGTCTTCTGCCTCTCCATATAAACTTTAGAGATCAGTTTGCCATTATCCACAACAAACTTGCCAAGATACTGATTGAGATTGTGTTGATCCATAGATCAAGTTGGGAAGAATTGATATCTTGACAATACTGAGTCTTCCCATCAATGAATATTTCCATGAATATCACTCCATATATTTAGCCCTTTATCAGAGTTTTGTCGTTTTCCTCATATTGACTTTATTCATATTTTGTTAGATTTACACCTAAGTATTTCACTTTGAGGGGTACTAATGAGTATCATAATGTGTTTTAACTTCAAATTCCACTTGTTCATCCTGGTATATAGGAAAGTGAATGGTGTTCGTATATCCTGCAACCTTGCTGTAACTGCCTGTTAGCCCCAGGAGGGGTTTTTTTGGTTTATTCTTTCAGATTTTCTGCATAAACAATCATGTCTTCTGTGAACAAAGACAGTGTTATTTCTTCTTTCTTAATCTGTATACATTTTTTGTCTTATTGTATTTTCTAGGACTTTTTTGTACAGTGTTGAAAAGAAGTGGTAAGAGAGGACATACTTGTCTCATTCCTGATAATACTGAGAAATTTTGAGTTTCTCACTATTAAGTATGATGTTAGTTATAGGTGCTTTGTAGATATTCTTTATCAAGTTGAGGAAGTTCCCCCTTTATTCCTGGTTCATTAAGAGTTTTTAATCATGAAAGACTAGTGAATTTTGTCAAATGCTTTTTCTTCATCTATTGATATGATCATGTGGTTTTGAGCCTATTGATATGATGGATTATATTAATCAATTCTCAAATACTGAACAAGACTTGAATACCTGGGATAAATCCCACTTAGTCGTGGTGTATACTACTTTTCATACATTGTTGGATTTGTTAATATTTTGTTGAGAATTTTTTGCATCTATGCTCTCGAAGGATTTGGTCTATAGTTTTCTTTTCTTGTAATGTGCTTGTCTGGTATCAGGGTAATGCTGCCCTCACACAACAAATTAGTATGTATTCCCTCTGCTTCTGTCTTCTGGAAAAGATTGTAGAGAATTTGAATAATTCTGCCTTAAATATTTGGTAGAATTCACGAGTGAAACCATCTGGCCTGTATTTTTTTTTTTCTGTTTTGGAAAGTTACTAATAATTGATTTAATTTCTTCACTAGATATTAGCCTATTTAGATAGTCTATTTCTTCTTGCGTGAGTTTTGGCAGATTGTTTCTTTCAAGGAATTGGTTCATTTCATCTAGGTTTTCAAATCTGTGGGCATAGATTTGTTCACAGTATTCCTTATCTTTTAACATCCATGGGATCTGTAGTGATGGTCCCTATTTCATTTCTGGTATTAGTAATTTGTGTCTTCTCTTTTTTTTTTCTTAGTCTGGCTAGAGGGTTATACATTTTATTAATCTTTTCAGAGAACCAGCTTTTGATTCCTCTGATTTTCTCTAGTGACTTCCTATTTACAATTTCATTGATTTTATCTCCATTTTTTATTATTTATCTTCTTCTGCTTACCTTGTATTTATTTATTTATTTATTTATTTATTTATTTATTTGGCGGTATGCGGGCCTCTCACTGTTGTGGCCTCCCCCGTTGCGGAGCACAGGCTCCGGACGCGCAGGCTCCGGACGCGCAGGCTCAGCAGCCATGGCTCACGGGCCCAGCCGCTCCGCGGCATATGGGATCCTCCCAGACCGGGGCACGAACCCGTATCCCCTGCATCGGCAGGCGGACTCTCAACCACTTGCGCCACCAGGGAGGCCCTTACCTTGTATTTAATTTGCATTCTTTTTTTAGTATCTCAAAGTGGAAGCTTCAGTTATTGACTTTACAACTTTCTTCTTTTCTAATGTATGTATTAAATGCTATAAAATTCCCTCCAAGCACTGTTTTCATGGCATTCCACAAATTTTGATAAATTGTGTTTTCATTTTTATTTTTTTTCAAAATATTCTTTAATTTCTCTAGAGATTTCTTTTTTGACCCATGTGCTATTGAGAAGTGTGTTGTTTAATATCCAATTATTTGGGGATTTTCCAGCTAACTTTCTGTTATTTCTAGTTTAATTCCACTGTGGTCTGAAAGCAGACATTGTATTATTTCTATTTTTAAGCTTTGTTGAGATGTGTCTTATGACTCAGAATTTAGTCTATCTTGGTGAATGTTCCATGAAGTCTGAGAGAATGTGTAATCTGCTGTTTTTGGATGAAACCATCTATAGATGTGCATTATATCCAATTGATTGATGGTGCTGTTATGTTCAGCTCAGCCCTTACTGATTTTCTGCCTGCCAGGTCTATTTCTGTTAGAGGCATGCTAACGTCTCTGACTTCAGTAGTGGATTCATTTATTTTTCTTTGCAATTCTATCAGTTTCTGCCTCATGTATTCTGACATTCTGTTGTTAGGCACATATACAGTAAAGATTGTTATATGTTCTTCGAGTATTGACCCTTTATTAGTTATACATACACAAATATACACTCTTTTTAAAATTCTTTTCCCATATAGGCCATTACAGAGTACTGAGTAGAGTTCCCTGTGCTATACAGTAAGTCCTTATTAGTTATCTATTTTATAAATAGTAGTGTGTATATGTCAATCCTAATCCCCCAATTTCTCCCTCTCCTACCCGCTGCTTACCCCCAGTAACCATAAGTTTGTTTTCTACATCTGGAACTCTATTTCTGTTTTGTAGGTAAGTTCATCTGTACCCCCTTTTTCTTTTTTAGATTCCACATATAAGCGCTATCATATGATATTGATATTTGTCTTTTTCTGTCTGACTTACTTCACTTAGTATGACAACCTCTAGGTCCATCCATGTTGCTGCAAATGGCATCGTTTCATTCTCTTTTATGGCTGAGTAATATTCCATTGTATATATGTACCACATCTTCTTTACCCATTCTTCTGTTGATGGACATTTAGGTTGCTTCCATGTCCTGGCTATTGTAAATACTGCTGGATCATAAGAGACTACTACAAGCAACTATACACCAATAAAACAGACAACCTAGAAAAAATGGACAAATTCTTAGAAAGGTACAATCTTCCAAGACTGAATCAGGGAAAAATAGAAAATATGAACAGACCAATCACAAGTACTGAAATTGAAACTGTGATTTAAAAACTTCCAACAAACAAAAGTCCAGGATCAGAAGGCTTCAGAGGTGAATTCTAACAAACATTTAGAGAAGAGTTAACACCCATCCTGATGAAACTCATCCAAAAAAATTGCAGAAGAAGGAACACTCCCCAACTCATTCTACAAAGCCACCATCACCCTGATACCAACACCAGACAAAGATATTTAAAAAAAGAAAATTACAGGCTAATATCACTGATGAACACAGACACAAAATCCTCAACAAAATACTAGCAAACCAAATCCAACAACACATTAAGAGGATCATACACCATGATCAAGTGGGATTTATCCCAGGGATGCAAGGTTTCTTCAATATATGTAAATCAATCAATGTGACACACCACATTAACAAACTGAAGAATAAAAACCATATGATCATGTCAATAGGTGTGGAGAAAGTTTTTGACAAAATTCAACACCCATTTAGGATAAAAACTCTCCAGAAATTGGGCACAGAGGGAAACTACCTCAGCATAATAAAAGCCATATATGACAAACCCACAGCAAACATCATTCTCAATGGTGAAAAACTGAAAGCATTTCCTCAATGATCAGGAACAAGATAAGGATGTCCACTCTTGCCAGTTTTATTCACCATAGTTTTGGAAGTCCTAGTCATGGCAATCAGAGAAGAAAAAGAAATAAAAGGAATACAAGTTGGAATACAAGTTGGAAAGGAAGAAGTAAAACTGTCACTGTTTGCACATGACATAATACTATACATAGAAAATCCTAAAGATGCCACCAGAAAACTACTACAGCTCATCAATGAATTTGGTAAGGTTGCAGGATACAAAATTAATACACAGAAATCTCTTGCATTCCTATACACTGACAACAAAAATCAGAAAGAGAAATTAAGGAAACAGTCCCATTTACCATTGCATCAAAAATAATAAAATATCTAGGAATAAACCTACCTAAGGAGGTAAAGGACCTGTACTCAGAAAAGTATAAGACACTGGTGAAAGAAATCAAAGATGACACAAACAGATGGAGAGATATACCATGTTCTTGGATTGGAAGACTCAATGTTGCCAAAATGACTATATTACCCAAAGCAATCCCTTAAAATTACCAATGGCATTTTTCACAGAACTAGAACAAAAAATTTTACAATTTGTTTGGAAACACAAAAGACCACAAATAGCCAAAGCAGCCTTGAGAAAGAAAAATGGAGCTGGAGGAATCAGGCTTCCTGACTTCAGATTATACTACAAAGCTACAGTCATCAAAACAGTATGGTACTGGCACACAAAAAATATATAGATCAGTGGAATAGGACAGAAAGTGCAGAGATAAACCCAAGCACCTATGGTCACCTAATCTATGACAAAGGAGGCAAGAATATACATTGGAGAAAGACAGTCTCTTCAATAAGTGGTGCTGAGAAAATTGGACAGCTACCTGTAAAAGAATGAAATTAGAACACTCAGTGACACCATACACAAAAAGAAACTCAAAATGGATCAAAGACCTAAATGTAAGGCCAGACACTATAAAACTCTTAGAGGAAAACATAGGCAGAACATTCTTTGACATAAATCACAGGAAGATCCTTTTTGACCCACCTCCTAGAGAAATGAGAATAAAAACAAAAATAAACAAACGGGACCTAATGAAACTTAAAAGCTTTTGCACAGCTAAGGAAACCATAAACAAAACATAAAGACAACCCTCAGAATGGGAGACAATTTTTGCCAATGAAGCAAGCAACAAGGGATTAATCTCCAAAATATACAAAGAGCTGATGCAGCTCAATATCAAAAAAACAAACAGCCCAATCAAAAAATGGGCAGAAGATCTAAATAGACAGTTCCCCAAAGAAGACATGCAGATGGCTAAAAAGCACATGAAATGATGCTCAACATCACTAATTATTAGAGAAATGCAAATCAAAACTGCAATGAGCTATCACCTCACACCAGTCAGAATGGCCATCATGAAACAAAATCTACAAACAATAAATGCTGGAGAGGGTGTAGAGAAAAGGGAACCCTCCTGTACTGTTGGTGGCATAGCCACTATGGAGAACAGTATGGAGGGCCCTTAAAAAACTAAAATAGAGCTACCATATGATCCAGCAATCACACTCCTGGGCATATATCCAGAGAAAACCATAATTCGAAATAATACATGCACCCCAATGTTTATTGTAATGTTTCTCTTTATCCCTAACAACTACCTTGCACTAAAATCTGCTCTGTCTGATGTTAATATAGTGACTATTGCTTTCTTTTGATTAGTGTTTACATGGTATATCTCTCTTTATCCCTTTATGGCTAATCTATCTGTGTCTTTTACTTAAAATGAGTAGACAACATATAATTGTATCTTTGTTTTTTGACCCATTCTGGCAATCTCTGTCTTCTAATTAGTGTATTTAGGTACTGATGTTTGAAGTGATTATTGAGGATTGATATGTACCATATTTGTCACTATTTTCTATTTGATGTCTTTGTTCTTTTTCTTGCTTTATTCTTTTTCTTTGTTCTTTTTCTTGTTCTTGCTCTTGTTCTTCGTTCTTTATCTTACAAAAGTGTCTTCCACACTTTTGTTGCCCTTTGTAGTTTTGAGTATCTTATGTGATTCTGTTTCTCTCCTTTCTTACCATATCAATTTCAATTCTTTTTAAACTTTTTTTCTACATATGTAGAGTTTTCTATATACAATTACAACGAATCAAAGACCGCTTTCAAATAACACTATGCTGCCTTACAGGTAGTGCAATTATTGAAAATTTACCATATTTTACAGTGCATCTTTACCTGTTCTCCTTTATATTTTTAAAATTTTCTATCTTATTCCTCAAATGATTTATAAGTTTTCAAATAATGCTACAATGCTTTGCACAGAAACTGCGCAAAAATATTTATCATAAGACCCATAAAACATGTGGATCATACCAATGCATGCTCAAAGCCAATCTGTACTCTTAACTATCATTTACATGATTCTCTCATATTGAAATGACAAGTGCTTCACTATTACCATCATTCTTTAGCAAATACTGGGACAGACTAAGCTGGCTTTGATGTCTTTCAGTGTCCCATGCCCCTTTCCTCTCTCCTCATCCCTCACCCTAATCCCTCTCTGTTGAGGAATCCATACTATAGCAGGACCATTCCTGTGCTCATTAGGTTGTAAACGGATCCCTGCTAAAGTAGTAACTAAAATATGAAGTATGCTGTTGATCAAAAAGAACATGGATTGAGACTATGTCACTTAATAGTTGGCAAAACACTAAACTTCTGGGCTTCCTTGGTGGTGCAGTGGTTGAGAGTCCGCCTGCTGATGCAGGGGACACGGGTTCGTGCCCCGGTCCGGGAGGATCCCACGTGCCATGGAGCAGCTGGGCCCGTGAGCCATGGCCGCTGGGCCTGAGTGTCCGGGCCCTGTGCTCCACAATGGGAGAGGCCACAACAGCGAGAGGCCCGCGTACCGCAAAAAAAACCCCAAAATACTAAACTTCTCTACTCTCCAATTTTCTCATTCATACAATGAGGTTCATAATAGGACCTCATAAGGTTGTCCTAATGACTAAATGTTAAGATCAAGTTAAGGTTCATGACTCAGCAGACCCGAGTTCGGATGTCAGTTCCATCTTGAGCTCATAATTTAGACTCTGAACATCAGCTTCTTCTTCAGCAGAGTGGAGAGAAAAATACCTTTTTCATGGCAGTGTTGTTGTGATAAAATAAGAGCAATGTAATCCTGAAGGACTGTTAGCTTCTGTTCCCTTTTCTGATAGTTACAGATTGCTACAATAATGTAGCAAGTTGTGAGTCTCAGAGAAACCATTGCCTTTTAGAGGGCAATTCCAGGGGAGCACAAATTCAACACCCAAAGGACTCAACTGAAATGACAGAATGACAGTCAGTGAAGACTGCATTTTGAGGTAGAGAACCATGCTCCTGGAATTATAACCCACAAATAGATAGTTCATCAACTCTAGAGTGTTGCCCTGCTTTCCACCTATTCTCAGGAATCCTGATGCTCTACCTTTGCAAATATAAAAATATCCATGATTTAGCATGTCTAGAAATGGCTGGACAAATATTCCTCACCTGTCATGAAGCACTAGTACCTCTTTTTTTTTTTTTTTTTTTTTTTGCGGTACATGGGCCTCTCACTGCTGTGGCCTCTCCCGTTGCAGAGCACAGGCTCCGGACGTGCAGGCTCAGTGGCCATGGCTCACGGGCCCAGCCGCTCCGTGGCACGCAGGATCCTCCCAGACTGGGGCACGAACCCGCATCCCCCGCATTGGCAGGCAGACCTCCAACCACTGCGCCACCAGGGAAGCCCCACCAGTACCTCTTTTAAAGTAATATTTACAATGATGGCTCCTTCATCTCTGCCCCAGCCTTGACCATTTGCACCTCATAGTACAGTACTTTGCAAAGTATATCGTAGTTAATATTTAATCTGTGTTCTGCATCCACTCAAGGTCTTTGCCAATCCATCTATTTATCCTTGATTCTCTAGCACTAGTCATAGTTCCTAGCATAAAATATATACTCTATTAATATTTAATGAATAAATAATACATCTGATGAACACTAAATCTGGCTAAGCACACTGCCTGATTTAATTCTCACAACAGTGTAATGAAATGTGATTACCATTCCTAATTTACATATCAGGACACCAAAGTTAGAGGATTTTGCTTCTTCAAATCCCTATGTCATAAGTGGCAGAGGTAGGAATTTAAGTCAGGTTTGTTTTTCTTTATGATGTGTAGGTAAATGTTTAACAACAAGCTCTCTGAGAAACAAAAGCGTAATTAGTAGCATGTGCCAATTTCCATGGTGGAAATACTCCCACCGTAGTCAATTTTAAGCTACTAAGGTAACATCAATGGGTTCACAAAATTTAACAATTGGCCCCTGTAAGCTGCTACAGGCAAGCTTCAGTACACCATTAGTTTCACTGCAAGTTTAGGTGCTTTCAACTAAGCTAAGGCCGCTAGTCAGGCTGCTAGTCCTGTCTTGGTGGCTGAGGATCTCACCAATAGCTAGAACGCAGTCACCCCCCGTAACCTTTGGCCATTGATGACCTTTATATTCCAGACTCTTTTGCAGCTGGTCATATTACTGACAAATCCACTCATTAGGAATTTTCTTCCTTCCCCAAAGGCCAGCCCCCCACTTCTGCTTTTAGGCATGAATTAAACAGAACAGAAGTAATAAGCCCCAAACATTTAAAGTAATGAGTCCCAAACATGCCAGTACTGACTTCCCGCCTTTAAAAAAAAAAAAAAAGGGGGGGGGGAAAGCAGTACCCTATTGGGTATTTATCGGGGAGGCCTTCTTTGAGCTGTATAGTTGTTTTGTGACAGAAATGGCAGTTGAAAAGTTGTGTTCACATCCAAATAACAATGTTATTATTTGAAGCTGCTTATTGTTAGTGTCTTCAGGCAGAAAAAATGTTTAAGAAAACCTCACTGAGTCCCTAAAGTTTTCTTGGGATTGTCTGGGATAACTTGGAATGCTAGTGGAATCTACATGGGATGATTAGAGGGGAAGCTTTCGGCACTCCTAAAAACTCTCACATTATTTTCTCCCTTGGGAAGCTGCTTGAGAACATGTTGTATTGGGAGTGCAAAGCTGCTAGGTCAATGGAATCATTTCTTTGTGACTTGGGGATTTCTCAGAGCCAGAAATGTTATCCAAGTTTCATTCCTGTGACTGAGGAAAATTGCATCAGCTGCTCACAGGACACCAGATTTCAATATGACATCTATTTAAGCAATGCCCTGGATGGCAGATGTTGGATCTTGGTTACTGGATGCGTGTGTGATTGAATGCATTGGAGCCTGGCTTGGTCTCTCTGACTTACTAGCAAAAGTTTGAAAAATTATTTAGGAAAAGATAATGTCAGAGTAACATGACTGTCAGGAAGAAAAGTGGTGTTATTTATGTGTGTTTCTGTATATTTACAAGTTGGGTATATATAGTTCTGTGTGCGTATGGATAAAATTACATGACTTGGATGAAGGAAGACGGGAAATAGGTGGAGTCTACAGCTTAAGGCCAAGAGATTTTATTTTTTCCCTTCTCTGTTACTATCTTACTCTATATCCTAGAAACATTACTTAGCTTTTCTTGTCCTTAATTCTTTTGAGTAGAAACATGGTGGTTTGAAATCTATAGATTCACCTCCTCCCATTTTTTTAAATTCCCAGATTCCAGGTGATAAAATTAAATAATGCATTTGTCATTATTGTCAAAAGTGACTTGAACAAGACAAATCTCTAAAGGAAACAAAAGATATCCAAATCATAGCATTCTTGGGAAAAAAGGTATTAATTTAAGATTTAAGAAAAGCCCCTGTGATTTTTTTTCCTTTGACCAAGGCTATATTCACATACAACTGGATAAAAGTGAAAAAAAATATGCCAATCACCCAGATGGTTCTCAGTGTTTGATATCTGTCATCATATTGGCCAAATACCTGGATGATTGCATTCATTTTCACTCTTTAGCCAGATGTTTTGAAATCATAGAGGTGTGACTTAGATAAAAAGTAGATGCTTTTAATCCACAAGGCAGAATGAGGTGCAATAAGAGGTAGAACAGGAAGAAGAGCAATTTTTGAGCACCTACTCCTTGTCAGACACTTTCTCTCATACATTTAATCTCCATAAGAACACCATGAGGCGTTATCCCCAACTTAGAGTTAAGGAAACTGAAGCTCAGAAATTTAAATTATTTGCCAGTGTTACATATCTAAGAAGTAGTAAAGCTTGGACTTTACTTCCTCATTATGTAGAGAACTATTAGAAATGAATATAGTTAATTTATGGCTAATGAAATTAAGAGCTAAGGACAATAGAGTTGCTGCATAAATAAGATAACAGAGGGCATACATGTAGACACAGAAACAGACATAACTAGTTCTCCTACTGTTCATCTGAAGAACTTTTTAATCCAAGCCTGTAATAGGTGTAAAAAGGAGTAAAAAAAAAAAAAAAAGAAGGAGTAAAAAAAAAAAAAAATCCAACCAGGATAATTGGTACTGTGTTGCCTAGGTCTCCTGGTTGCACCGTGTTTTCTTTGGCTCCAACAGAATGGTAAAACTGAACACAATTGCCTCATTAATTATTTCACTTCCCTGGAGTTAGAAATTTTGCATGGTTTTGGAGAAATAATGTAGCTCATTATACAAATGTATGCAAAATAGCACACAAATATATGAGTGATGATTTACTAGGGGAAAGATTCCAAAGATTTGGATTTTATAACTTCTGGTAAATAACCTGGGGGGTAAACTTCTGTCTGTACACAGCAGAAGCAAGTTGGCCCATCCCAAGGTTCTCAACAATGGCTTAATCTTTGGGGAAACAATGAATCAGATTCCTTCCCCTTTCTATGCCAAGGAACATAAATTCTTGAGCCCACACGGAAAGGAAATCTAATGCACCTCCTGCAAGACTGTTCTTATATAAGGTTGAATTGATGACTCACAGCCAATAGCTACTAGTTCTGATAAGAGAGACTGCAAAGAGCAGACTGACCTTGGAGAGAATCGTCAAGGACAAAGATACTTCATGTTTTCTCAGAAAGGAAAATAATCCTTGTGAGATTACTCTACTTGGCTCTCACATTGGAGAAAAGATAATTTCTCAGATCTTGAAGATGATAATGCAAATCCATGAAGGCAGATCTGGTCACAAGCTTTCAATACCCAAGTTGCTAAGCTACAGGTTAGAGAACTGGGAAGAACATTCATTTTCTAAATAAATATAGGGATGAGAATTTGCAGGATAAGGAAATGAAGGTGAAGGAAGGCAAAAGAATGTATGTTATTTCCAGAATATAAGTGAATGGGTTGGAGATAATGCACCCTTTGGAAATACAAAATGTTGTTGAAAGTTTTCAGAGAGGGAAATAACTCATAAAAGAATTTGGAGTGCTTTTTATGGGCTGAAATAGAAGGAAATGAAACATCTTCAATAAGATTTTGGATAGAAATTTTGCATATCTGTGTTATTTAAATATCAGGAAAAAATGATCAAATCAGCTAAAATTCAGCCAGAATAATCTCTTTGGAAAACTTAACCCATACATATCTCAGATGTGTAGGCAACAATGAAAGACTGTGGAGACAAATTATGTATCTTTATACTCAGACCCTTTCTGACCTAGTCCCACCAAGAGGCAGATGCTGGGAATGTTCACTTAAGCTCAGCCCTGCCTTGAGCCAATTCAATTCAAATCTGAGCACTGTTTTAGAGGTCTCATCCTCCTTAGTTGGTGGTCTGAAATTTTTCTTGCTGCCCTAATATGAGTGTCTTAGATGCCTGCCCGGAGTTGTCCTAAACAAGTAATAAAAATGGCTAAAATGTCCTATGCATTGGGCTTGTTCCAGTTATTTTTTTAATACCTTGCACACATCATCTTACTTAAATCTCAAACAACCCTCTAAGATAGGTATTACTATCTATTTCTCTAACAGATGGAGAAGAGAAAGTTCCAAGTTGTAAAATTAACCTGTTCCAAGACACTCAGCTTGTAAGAAACAGAGCTAGGGAACAAAAGCTCACGCTAGTTATCTTTACACAGGACTGCCATTCAGTTTCACATGCCACCCTAACCCACACACTCACATTTTCTCAATTATAAACTCTACTAATTCCTTCAAAGGATATAAAACTCAACTTGATCAGGGTCTCCTCCCAACAGGGTCTACACATTTGTCATTGTATCTCCTAAGACTGAAGGGGATACAAAAATCAGCCCAAACCATGAACCTACCATCTATCTGAACATATTCTGCTCTAGCCTCAGGACAGGTCTTCTGAGATGCAGAGCCAACAGAGTCATCCCAGAGTTCCCTGCACCTCTTGGTACTGTGATTTGTATTTTTGTCATCTGACACCAATCCCAACCATATAAGGGTATTTCTTCTTCTTCCTATATGTCCAAGCACTTCTTGATAATTAATTCCCAATTCCTCAGTGAACACAATTTATGGCCAAGCAGGTCTCAGGCAGAGAACAAAAACTTTTTGACATGTATGAACCCACGGTTTATATGACAGCTAAAATAGCAAAGTGCTATTTCATTCCGCATGTCCATGGCAAGATGCACCCACATCAACTTAAGGAAACATTTAGCCATCAGGGTGGTCGTTTTATTTATTTATTTATTTTTAAATTTTTTGGCTGAGCCATGCAGCATATGGGATCTTAGTTCCCCAACCAGGGATCAAACCCATGCCCCCTGCATCCCTGCATTGGAAGTGTGGAGTCTTAACCACTGGACTGCCAGGGAAGTCCCCAGGGTGGTCTTATTTCTTTCTAGATCAAGATCCTCAAGCCTCATGTTTCTCTGTGAAGTTTCCAGATTTGGGGGACAAATCATTAGAAGCAAAGGAGATAAAATACTTTAAAAGATAGCAGTGCAGATACAGAAATATATCAACCTCTACTTCAAAAACTCTAAAGCTAAAAACAGAAAATTCTACTGACATTACAGGAGACTGGCTGAGACACTATAAAACTCTTAGAGGAAAACATAGGCAGAACACTCCATGACATAAATCACAGCAAGATCCTTTTTGACCCACCTCCTAGAGAAATGGAAATAAAAACAAAAATAAACAAATGGGACCTAATGAAACTTAAAAGCCTTTGCACAGCAAAGGAAACCATAAACAAGACCAAAAGACAACCCTCAGAATGGGAGAAAATGTTTGCAAAAGAAGCAACTGACAAAGGATTAATCTCCAAAATATACAAGCAGCTCATGCAGCTCAATATCAAAAAAACAACAACCCAATCCAAAAATGGGCAGAAGACCTAAATAGACATTACTCCAAAGAAGATATACAGATTGCCAACAAACACATGAAAGGATGCTCAACATCATTAATCATTAGAGAAATGCAAATCAAAACTACAATGAGATATCATCTCACACCAGTCAGAATTGCCATCATCAAAAAATCTACAAACAATAAGTGCTGGAGAGGGTGTGGAAAAAAGGGAACCCTCCTGCACTGTTGGTGGGAATGTAAATTGATACAACCACTATGGAGAACAGTATGGAGGTTCCTTAAAAAACTAAAAATAGAACTACCATACGACCCAGCAATCCCACTACTGGGCATATACCCTGAGAAAACCGTAATTCAAAAACAGTCATGTACCAAAATGTTCATTGCAGCACTATTTACAATAGCCAGGACATGGAAGCAACCTAAGTGTCCATCAAAAGATGAATGGATAAAGAAGATGTGGCATATATACACAACAGAATATTACTCAGCCATAAAAAGGACCAAAACTGAGTTATTTGTAGTGAGGTGAATGGACCTAGAGTCTGTCATACAGAGTGAAGTAAGTCAGAAAGAGAAAAACAAATACAGTATGCTAACACATATATATGGAATCTAAAAAAAAAAAAGAAAATGGTCAGAAGAACATAGGGGCAAGATGGGAATTAAGACACAGACCTACTAGAGAATGGATTTGAGAATACAGGGAGGGGGAAGGGTAAGCTGTGACAAAGTGAGGGACTGGCATGGACATGTATACACTACCAAATGTAAAAGAGATAGCTAGTGGGAAGCAGCCGCATAGCACAGGGAGATCAGCTTGGTGCTTTGTGTCCACCTAGAGGGGTGGGATAGGGAGCATGGGAGGGAGATGCAAGAGGGAGGGGATATGGGGATATATGTATACATATAGCTGATTCACTTTGTTATAAAGCAGAAACTAACACAACATTGTAAAGCAATTATACTCCAATAAAGATGTTAAAAAAAACTAATTAAAAATAAAAAGGAGACTGGCTGGCAGAATGGACAAAAAGTCCTAACAGAGCTGAATTATAAATGCAGTTCAAACTCCTCTAACCCTTTGATTGTTTACATATGAGCCACATTTGCTTTCCTGATTATCTACCTATAACATGTTTTTTCCAAAAACTTCATTAAAAAAGAACATTCATACAGAAAAGTATATGTCATAAATTTACAACTCAGTAAATTTTTAAGAAATGAACACACTTATATGACTGGCATCCAGAGGAAGAATCATTCCCGCCTCAGTGAAAATTCTCATGCAACTTTCCAGGCCCTTACCCACCTCTGTTCCTCCCAAGGGTAACCACTCTCCTGTGACTTCTTAAATGGAGATTTTGTCTGTCTCAGAACTTCACTGATACAGAATCATGCAGTATGTACTATTTTGTGAGTAGCTTTTTCTCACTCAGCATTACATTTTTGAGAGTCATCCATATTGTGATAGATTAATGTACTTCCATTTAGCATTTTCTGAATAGTATTCCCTATGAATACATCATGATTTATTTATGCATTCTATTGTAGACGGATGTTTGAATTGACTTTTCATTACCATGAGTGTACTTGATGCCCAATTAATGTACATGGCTTTTGATGAAAACATGTATTACATTGTCCTATTTTTTCCAGTAAAATATGCTCACATTAGTAGTTATCAAATTTCTTCCCATTGGTT
The DNA here is from genome assembly GCF_025265405.1 of Mesoplodon densirostris. Classification (NCBI taxonomy): domain Eukaryota; kingdom Metazoa; phylum Chordata; class Mammalia; order Artiodactyla; family Ziphiidae; genus Mesoplodon; species Mesoplodon densirostris. The sequence continues at coordinate 63,727,906 of NC_082666.1, read as the reverse complement.
TGGATTATGTGTCTAATGCTATAAGGTGATTTTGTTTTGTATCTTAATTCTGTACTCCAAAGCGCTGGCAACCCTTTTCAGTTTCTATTATCTGCAAATTTTAAAATAAATTTCTTCATTCTTCCGAAAAATCATCTAAGAACACTAAATATTTTTAAGTCTAGTATAAAACATTCTATTAGGCTGTTTATCTCCAGCCCTTGGAAGAATGTAGGAAGTACTAACATTTTTTGTTGTTGCTAAGAGGCCAGAGGGTTTTTTTTTTAAAACAACTCTTTCCCAATATTTAGTTCTCTGCTTTATCCTTCCCATTTCTACTTCACATCTATAGTACTCTTAAGCTAACTCAGATTTTTTTTCTTTTAGAAGAAAAATAGTATAACATATTACAGTGAATTTATTTTATATATTACCCCCTCCTTTAAAAAAAAATGCTGTACACGAACTCTCTCCAGAGGAGTAATTCACCATCAGTAGACGTTTCAGATACTGTGATCTAAGTTAAGTGGATACTGTGGTGTCTTACTAGACACATCAAATGCATGATTTTGGCATGTATGTTGTTTTCATAACTGAGCTGGACTAGTCCAATGAGTTTTAGTTTCAAAACAACTCCATACTTACTTGAGAATTATTTAGTCTTTATGATAAATAATTTTAAAATGTCAAGAGTTTCCATTAATACTGTTAGCCGGGGTTGGGTGGGACCAGTGCCTGAGGAATAACAGAGGAAACAGACTTTCTGACCCCATGTTTGAAACAGACTTTCTGACCTGGGTTTTCTCCCACTCTGAAGGCTGGCTCCTTGTTCTGAACATCAGATCCCTATTTACATATTCCAATTTCACATTTTCATTTGGATGGAAAAATTTAACACGAAATTAGAATTTCATTCTTATAGAAAAGTCTTTCTGACTTCTTCAGTTACTCTCTTCCCATATGTAAGGATAATTGGGTCAAGTTTCTTTCATAGACCTCTATGCTGGTAAACTATACAATGGAAAATGGTTACTAGATTTTTTTTCCCATGAGACAAGAAGATAAGTTAATTGTACAAAGGAATCAAGTCAGCCACCAAGAAGTCTTTAAAAAAATTGGTTAACCTGTGATTTATTAGGTGAGTTATATTATCTTATGGTATAAGGATCTCATCTAGAGGTGGCTTTCCACATTTTCTCTCTCTTATGCCCATAACTTATCAGTCATGTAATTCTTCTCCTATGAGCCAGTTCCTTGGAATCCTTCTCAATATAGGTCTTTAGGTATCTTCTCATAATTAGTCAAAGTAGGTACATGAAATAAAAACTCTTTGCCATTCTTAATCTAGCGACTCTAAACCCAGGTGATGAAACAGTCCTGGCACCCAAAATGACCCAGTGTAGATTATAAGTTAATATGTGCATTCTCTTTAATTTATGTTTTTGAATCTACTTGAGAACAGGGAATAATAGAAAACAGTGGTAGAAGTATAGGGCTACAGAAGTCAAAGGCAATATTATAGTAGGAGAATCAGAGAAAGTAAGTAGCCATGGTGTGTTAAAATGGCTATTACAATCTACATTCTAAGCAGTAATTGAGTATACATTGGAATAGATAAGATTAGATACCTTGGAAATGACCTAAGACGATCATAATCAAGAAAAAATGATTTAAGCCAGTACTAAAAACAACAAAATTTAAATGGCTAAATTGATTTAGTTGTTTGTACTTAGGGATTACTTCTTTTCTTCCTATAGAATCTTTTTCAATCACTGTATTTCAAAAATTTAAATGAAATACCCAATTAGGAATAATTTTTAAATTATAAATCATTTTTTCAAGATATAAGATATGAGACTAGTTCAGTGACTTTAGGTGACAAAATTCAACATTAGAGAATTAAGAAATTTCTAGAAGAATTGCGTTTAAAAACAGCATTCCAAAAAACTTTTGCATACACTCCATCTCAGGGAGGTAGAGCATCACTCTCCCCTCCTTAAAGATGGGCTGGCTGCGTTTAGGGACTTCCTTCCAAAGAGAACATTTTAAGGGATGGGGGGTGGGGACGAGCAATGTCACAGTGAAGAAACCTGATGAATGCTACCTTAGTCAGGTGACGAAGGTCAACATCAACAATGATAAGTCATATTGACAGTAGGTACCCTGGGTATGATGTGATGAGAACAGCACTACCTCAGTGGTCTTCTCCCAAAACCCATTATCCGATTCTAATCATAAGGAAAACATCAGACACATCCCAGCTGAGGAACATTCTACAAAATGCCTGACGAGTACTCCTCAAAACTGTCAACTCAAAGTCATCAAAAACAAAGAAAGCCTGAGAAACTGGCATAAACAAGAGGAGCCTAAGGTAACATGACAACTAAATGCAATGTAATACCCTGGAGGGGGTCCTGCGGCAGGAACAGGACATGAGGTAAAAACTAAGGAAATGAGAATAAAGTGTGGACTTTAGTTTAAAATAATGTATCAGTATTGGTCCACTAATTAAAATGTACCATACTGTGAATTGTTAATAACGGGGCAACTGGGCACAGAGTATTTGGAAACTTCCTGTACTATTCTCACAACTTTTATGTAAATCTAAAACTATTTTAAAATAAGTGTTTATTTTTAAAAAAGAAAAAAAATTAATGGCGGCCCCCTGTTTTGGAGATGTAAATATCACAGCCACATATGGGGATTACGGTATTGGAGGTATGAATCCTTGGAACAGCTTGACACAGAATCTTCTTTTCTGGAAGTCTTTAAAGATTAGTTGAGCATCTTCTAAGACTTGCTTAGGTCTAGTGATGTCTTAAGACAGGTAGATTGGAATGAATAAGCTCTGTTTCCCTCTGGCTCCATTGTTTTACGATTCTATAGTTTATTTAATAACAATGAATATCAGTTACTTATGGCTAAACATAATTTCCATTCTTACTAACATTTGCAGAGGCTTAATTTCTTCCAGACTTGGGTTGAATCCTATGTTTGTGTGATAATAATATAAAAAGCATCATTCCGGGCTTCCCTGGTGGCGCAGTGGTTGAGAGTCCGCCTGCCGACGCAGGGGACACGGGTTCGTGCCCTGGTCTGGGAAGATCCCACATGCTGCGGAGAGGCTGGGCCCGTGAGCCATGGCTGCTGAGCCTGCGCGTCCGGAGCCTGTGCTCCGCAACAGGAGAGGCCACAACAGTGAGAGGCCCGCATACCGCAAAACAAAACAAAACAAAACAAAAAAAGCATCATTCCCCATTTAGGTATACCAAGTATTTTACCTCTTCCAATAATACAAGGGAGAAAGGCTAGTTTGGCATAAATTCCTTTCCAAATAATTTTATAACGACTGCTTCTTAGCATCTAGTTAACTTCCAAGTTCTGGCAAATTAATACCAAGTCTTAAACAAAATTCTCCTGACCCCTCTTTAAAATATACAGATACACCAATACGATGGAAGAATCCTACAAGCGTAATATTACATAAATATTTCACCTCAATAATTATATGAGGATGCCTGCTTATCTACATTTCTCTCTAGTGTAACATTCTTTTGTTTAAGTTTCTAAACAAGATTAGTGGAAGGGAAATCACAGATCTCTTTTGGAGCCGTAAATAAAAGAGTGAAACTGGGCTATAAAACACTAAGACAGCTTTTCTTTTAAAGTATCCGAGAGGATAGATTTTCTCGTTCATTGTAATCTCTGCACTTACGCCTCCTTACACCTACCATCCGTCAAAAAACCGTGTGTGTCTGTTTTAAAAACAATATCATGATTAGTCTACATCTTCTATGCTTTATTCTAGCAAAAGCCCTCACAGTTCTTTAAGGCAAGCTGTTCCCAGGGAAGGTCATGTTTCCTACCTTCGTTAGAGTAAGGAACATGCCTTGAATGCTTAATAAACTTCAGATAATAAGATCAGTATCATTTGCCCAAGGGGCAGGTAGATGAACCATGTAAGGATTTGGCTAACAGAGGTAGATGGGAGGTCCCCATGGGTCCCCATATTTCTTCCTCTGTTTTCTGTGACCACTGTTAAATTTCCTTTCTTAGTGGATTGGCCCGCTGTGTTGCAAAGCTGTAAATGAATCCCTTCCTTGCCCTTGAACTTGTTAAGCTCTCCAGCTTCCACGACTTTGTCTGGCAGGCTGCTCCACATCCTAATGACTTTTTGCAAGAAACAGAACCTCCTGGTATGTAACGCGCTGCCCTGCCATCTACTATTAGGCAAGCTCACTTCTGAGGCTCAGGACTTGAGCCTTCTCCTGCTATTTCTCTGTTGATCAAGTTTCAGCTCTGAATAACTGAAAAAGGAGAGGATATGGGGAAAGGAAAGAGGAAAGCGATGGGAAGAGAGAGAGAGAGAGAGAGAGGAGTAATGCTCTAAATATGGGCCAGTACCTAATTATAATTCAAGACACCGGCAATTTAAAAAAACAACTCCTCCAGAATGCAGCCATAAGGAAAGAGTTTCCACAATCTGTTCATCTGCATAATTAGTGATGGAGGACATGGGAACAGTTGGAACATTGCTGAGGAAGGCCCAGGTCACATTATTGATAACATAAATAACAAAGATACAGATTTCCCCAAACTACAAACATCAAAATGTAAGTAACAACAATCTAATAGGAGCACAGAAAACAAACAGAAAGCAGATAAACTCTGGAGCCGGGCAGGCAGAAGCCTGGAGTCAAGCACATCATTCATCAATCTAAATACCCTCAGGTTTCTTAGAGTCACCTGAAAACAAGCATACGGGAAACCCTCATCGGCGGTGCTCTCTGCAAGGATGTGTGACCACAGCTGTGAGGATGCATGTTCCACGAGTCAGAGGCACAGTCTTCATGCTTTTACACATGGGAACATAATTCATTTCGGGGAAAAAAAAAAAACTGCCTTGTTACACTTAGTTATTTAATGGCATAGGGAGACGTGGCAAGTGAGCACTGGAGATATGGTCTGCATTTCAGAACTCAGCTGAATTCTATAGAAGAGGCTGATATGTCTATTTAATACCTTTAAAAATGAGTTACTTTCTCATCTGCAGTATAAAACTCTGTGCATTCTTATTGCCAATTTGAGAAGGGCTATAAGAACCACAAGAACCCTATGTGTCTTTTTACTCTCTGCATTTCCAGCTCTTGCCAGAGGGCTGAGAAGTACACTGAATAGATATTTTTGAGAGGCTGCCTAGAGACAAATAAAGCAAAAATAAGATGAAGTTAAGAATCACTTAAAATTCTACTACCCAAATACTATCATTCTTTTACAAGTCTTGGGCAGAACTTCTATGCAGATGGAGATAAAATTTCCAAATAATTATTTTCAAACCAAGTATCAGCCACATAGAGGTTGAAGGTACCAGATTTTGCAAGTTCTAATAGTTCCAGAGAAACCAGTGCAAGGTGTGTGTACACAGCAACTATCAACCCTGGCATATCTGAATCCTTGGTGTCTTCAGACACTGTAAGCCCCCCTTCATTGTATGAACAAAGAACTGTATTTGAGCCCAGATAGTATGAGTGACAGCATAAGGGACAAGGAGAGAATTTTCACTGCACATACCTCTGTCATGCATGACTGTCCCTGGGGTAAATACATGAATAGTTTCAGCTTTTAACAATAGAAAGGAAAACACTAATACTTTTAAAAAATATATGTGGCTTTGGGCTTTAACACTTTAAAAACCACACACATACCTGCGGTTTTGAAAAATCCTTCAGACACCAGAGGGGACAATCCTGTAGGACTGGGTGACTGAGATAAAAGGCAAACCTGTGCTTTCAGTAGGAAATTAACCTGTTCCTACAGAGTTGTAATAATTGGACACTTGGTAATAGGCTCGAAGGCCTCTAAAGCCTAAACCTAGCATTACTCAACAATTGGAAAGCAACAAGGGGAATTTGTACTTTTTAAATTACGTGTCATATCATTAGCACATGAAATACATAGATTTCATTGGTTTATTTGGCAAATATTTACTGAGCTCCTACTATGTGCCATATATTCCTCTCAGCCCTGGAGTTACCTGTTAACAAGGCAGACAAAAATTTCCCTGTTCTGATCAGACTAAAGCCCCCGTGAGAAAACAGAGGCAGTTACCCCTCGCCCTGTGCTTGCCTCCATATCTTGTATTCCTAAAGAAACTTTTTGTATCTCCAACATGACCTCCATGATCTGAAAATCATGCTGTCCCTGAGCTGGTGCATTTTAGCACAATGGGCAGAAACCATTGAATGGGTACTTGCAGGCAGTGAGAAGTAAAACGTAGGAAACCTCAAAGGAATAGGGCATAAAAAAGCCATATCCATATATCCATAGACAGTGGGATAAGGGATAAGGTTAGATGTCAGGCACAGCCACAAATTATATCTGCTACAGAAGAATTTGGATCTAATGAACTAAGGAATCATTTGAATCTAATGGACTACTTTACAAAACTCTGGAATGTCTCTGTACTACTTCACTGGGTCATTGCTGATGGCTTAAAAGCAGTGGTTCCAGGACTTCCGGATTTCATAGACAGGTAAAATTAAGATACAACAACAATAACAAAGAAAGGGGACTGCCATAGGGGTACCAACTTTTCATTTCAAACAAGAATATTAAAAGACATTTAAATATTTTTAAAAGTAGAAAAAAATACCAGAATAAGTTAAAGTCATTTCTAAGAAAGTACAGCTGGCATGTATACCCATGCGTATTAGCTGTTACCTCAGGATAGGCTAACGTATGTTATAGTAACAAATCTCCCTCCCCCCAGCAGACTCAGTTGTTTAAAACAGCATGCTACATATTTTTCATGGGTAGGCGGGAATGGTCATTCCTCAGAGATCAAGAGTGACAGACAAAGCAGCCATCCCAAATGTGGCTACTGCTGTGCTCTGGATGTCCTTGGATCAGCAACGAACGCTCCAGAAGTAACACACATCACTTCTCTCGCAAGTCATTGGCTGGAACTAGTCACACGACCCTATCCACCCGCAAGGAGGCCAGGAAGTGTACATTTACTCCATGTCAGGTGTGCTGACAATATCTGCCAAGCTGCACACAGTTGATAAGCAACACTGATGAGACCCACAGCTCTGTGTGCCATTGTTCTTATTTTCTCAATTCAGTATGGGATAGTGAAAACCTGGCCACAGTCTTACACTGATCTAAGTCAGTATTTGAGAACAACCAGTGTGTGTGTGTGTGTGTGTGTGTGTGTGTGCGTGCGTGCGTGTGTGTGTGTGTGCGCGTGTGTGTGTAACAATGGGGGGGAGAAGGGAGGTGGGGAGAGGAGAGGGGGGCAGAGGAGAGAGGAGGGGAGGGAAAAGTGATAAGCATTTGTAGGCCAAATAAAAATCTCTCTGGAAATTGAAAACTTTCTTGGGAAGGTGTGCAAATTAACACTGGATGCCCAACAATAAAGAGCGAGTGTGGTCTCTGTGACAAAAAGTGAACAACCCTGAGAATCCAGACACCAGGAGCAGCAGCACGCAGGAAGGGCACTGCCAACTCAAAGCCTGTCCCAGTAGCACAGGTTCCTGCTCTTGCACTGAAAGACAATTTGCTTTAGCTGTCAACAATGTCATGCTTTGTAAGTCATTCTTAACCCACCCCCTCAAGGATGATTATTTCAGTGTTAGCTCTGCACCCCTGAACAGGTCTGACTCAGCCCAGCAAAACCCAGCCACATTATGTTGACCCTAAAGTGTGCATCAGAAATAAAAAGGAGCTTGGTTTCCTGTGCTGTGTGCTCGTTCGGTCACAGTTGTTTTGCTCTGTGTTGTTGCTTTTATCGTTATTAATACATGTGGCAAAACCAACCCTCCAAATGAAGTTAAATCTCTTTGCTCAGCCCTTCTATTGAGCTACGAGGCAAAGAAGTCTTAGGCTGTTTTATGGAAATTCTGATTTTCAAAGTAATAAACAAATCTCAAAGGAACCAGAAAGGAGCTATTGGACCCATGCCACACACTCTGTGTGGGCTCAAGAAACTGTACTTGATGATGGCAAATTTCCCTTTCAAAAACACCCTTAAACAAAGCTTAAGTTCCAGAAATGTTTTCTGGGCCAGACTTGCAGTAAATTTTCCTTGGAGGCCCTAATGCAAGATGAAGGACAAACAGAATGAAGAGAGACTTGGTACCCAAATGAGGGAATGAGGGAGTTCAAACAAGTGAGGACTGCAACTAGATTGAAGCCTTTGAATCCATAATTCAAATAAATAATAGTCAATTTTGCAAGACACAAGGGCCAGTACTGCCATATCATAAGATATATATTGCATAAGATAAATTAACTTTTAAAAATTCTTGATAAAATTCGGTCAGAGTGGTATAACATGAAATGCAAATCCCTTTTTACTCACTTTCTCCAGGAATCCTAAGTTCTTCTTTATAAAAGTAAACAGTCTCTTATGTATTCTTCAGAAAAACTGTAACTCCTCTCTTAGTGTGCTTATTTCTGTGTATTTTTCATCTACCCAAATGGGATCTAGTATATATAGTTTTTTTCATTTTAATTGTTGAAGTACTTATCTGAACATCAGACAGACACAGCCTGGGTAGATTTCTCTTCCCTACTGGAACTTTAAAAAGTATCAGTCTCCTTTCCCTTTGAATTCATTGAGAAACTGCTCATGTAGACACCGAGGATTCGTATAATACTTTGCACTGATGAAAACAAAACACAAAAATCCTCTTGCACTGAAATATTTCAGGATTAAATATTAGCTACGAATGAATCGGGCTATCATCTGCTCCTGAATTAGATTACCAAAGTACTAAATAAATGTTTTTGAACAATAAATTTGGCTTTGTGACTGGCCCAAAGGGCTGTCAGATGACCTGTTCTTATAGAACAGAAATCCCAAAGTGAGTTTATGCTATTGAAAACATCCTTGGATAACTGAGAAAAAAAAATGAATTGAAAACCTGGAAACTGGAAGATGCCTCCACATCAGACTATTCTGAGCTTTGAGCAAAAGTAGAAAGAAAGAGTAACATGCAGAGAAGAGCACCAATACAGTGGTCCCTCGAGCACACCCAACAGCTCAGCATGGCAACTACCCGGTAAATCCAAGTTCACAGGGACACTGCAGAGCATTTAGTGATTTCACTCAGCTCTTTACAGATCAATATACTTTTCGCTGAGGCAGATTATGAGAATGCATACAGCCAGAGAGGAATGACTACAATGAGACTGACTTACAGTAATGAGAAATAGCTATTTATTGAGCACTTACTGGTCAGATACTACTTGGCTCCTTACTTAAACTTTGGCATTTAATAAATGTCCCTAGGAAATACACTTCCCTCCAAGATAAATAGATAAACAGACTACCTAACAGAAAAGAAAACAAGTCATTCATCCAAGTCACACAGTCAGCAATGGCTTGGGCAGGGCTTCAAATGTACATCTCTGGTTACAAAGACAGTCCTCTTCCCACTGCACCACAAACTCTCTCTGAAAATTATCTATTCACTAAAATATGTGCCAGGCCCAGATGGTTTTACAGCTGAATTCTATCTAACTTTCAGTGAACAGATAATCCTTATGTTATTCAAAAAATTTCTGACCATAGCAAAAGATGGAAACCTTCCCAATTCAATTTACAAAGCTAGCGTAACCTTATTTCCCAGACCTGATGAAGACAGAATGAAAAAAAAAAACTATAAAAATTGTACTCATGAATATGGATGCAATATAGAAACTAATTTATATGTAAAAATCATCAAATTAAATCCAGGTGCATATTACAAGAAGAGCATTCCATGACCAAGAAGAGTATGTGGCAGGAATGCAGGGATAGTTCAACATTAAAAAATATGGGAACATAATTCATCATATTTACAGAATAAGTGAAAAACATAATATAATCACATTAATTAAGATAAGAAACGCCTCTTAAAATAGCTGCCATTTTAAATTTAGAAATAAAAATACTATGTTAAAAAAAGAGAATATAACAGAACTGCAAAGACTGTTTATTTAACACCAATAACATACATCATAGTAAAAAGGAAACCAGTGATCACAATTTAAATAATGTTGTTTGGGGGATAATAAGATAAAATAATAAAATAAGTGGTATTAACAGTGGAAAGAAAGAGACAAAACTATTATATGCATTTCATACCTGGTAACTCAAAAGACTGAACAAAGAAGCTAATAACATTAATAAGATAATTTATAATGTGACTGGATAGAAAATGAATAAATTGAAGGACCTATTATGTCCCAGGATCCAAACATACACCTTATAATAAAGTCATTTTCTTTCATATTAATATGTAAATTTAATGAATTCTAATGGAAAGTTCATTCATTTATTTTTCTTAGAACTAGAAAAAGTTATTTAAAGGTTCATTTGGAAAATAAATGCGATGATTGCCAAGAAATTTATGAAAAATAAGAATAATGACAGAGAGGACCTTTCCCTACCAGAGGCCTAAACTTTTTAGATATAAGATTCCAGAGGGAAGGTTTTCTGTCTCTGTTGTTTCCCAGGACCTACACAATGGTGGCAGCATAGAGTACAGTCAGTAATTCCTATTTTAATATATAAATGAAGTAAGCTAATGTGATTAAAAGAGCAAGATTCTGGCCCATGCATAAGCAGATAAATCAACAAGAGGGAAGAGTCAGCCAGCTGACTTAAGTGTCCATTTTATTACATGATAAAATGGCTTTTCATGTTGGTGGGGACTCAGTATTTAATCAATGGCTTTAAGAATACTGACTCTCCTTCTAGAAGAAATTAAGTTGGATCCCTACATTACCACAAAACAGAAAATAATGCCCAATAAAGTAATGATTTAAAATTTAAATATAAATGTATTAGGCACGTATTACCTACAACGTTACTTAGACATCCCTGAACTTCACCTGCCTGGACCTCCCAGTGCCCAGCTTTCACTGGCCCAGTGGGACTTCCCCGTCCAAATTAAATTTGGCTTCTTTCACCCTCTCTTCACCACCCAACACCTGCTCTTTCCTTCTGGTGTACGTGACTATTCTCCAGATGCCCACTCCAATGGGATGAAATGTTCTTAGAAGGAATTTGCTTTCCAGATGTGTCTTCATGGCTGTATTATTTGTGTCCTAATTTGGTAGGTAGTATTGGACAGAATAATAAATGGGAACAAATTACTGGGATTGTAATATTAAGCTTCCGTTGTATAATTCTGTGTTCTGAAATCATCTGTGCCAGGCAAATGATTATTAGAGGAAGCAAAAAAAAAAAAAAAAAAAAAAAGGACTTCCCTTTTCCGAGATGCTGCAAAAAATGCTGAAAGGTAAGCTTAAGGAGAACAGGGAGTTAGGTGATTAATCATGAAGAAGAGAAAATAGGTATAAATGGAATTGCCACCCCGTGCTGAAAACAAAAGTCAAAAGATCAATGTCAAAAGTGTCTGTGGCCTTACAGGAATCTTCTCATGATTTCAGATACAACAACTGAGAACCACCCCTTCTTCTTTAACTTCTCTGGGGCTAGAAAGTGTGAAACTAACCTAGACTCTGGAAGGCTGCTTTTTCGTTCATTTATTACTTCCTGGAACAAAGCTGTGAGAAATATCTTAACCTTAAGACCAAGCAAATATTTGACCGCTATGCACTCCCTCACTCCACAATGACATAGTTTTTTAAGAACCTCATGTAAACAGAATGAGGAAATTAGATAGCAGACTGACTTAACCATACTGCACTCACCTTTCCTGAGAAGTGCCTTAATATGGTACATGGAACACAGACTTGGGTGTCATACTGTCCTGAGTTCAAATACCTGTTTCAGCTTTTAGGGGAATTCTTTCACTACTCAGAACTTCAGTTTTCTCATCTCTGAAACAGGCATGCTAAGTAACCACTTCCCTTGTAAGGAAAGTGCCTAGGACAAAACTGCTCCTTCCTGCTCCCTTCATGTCCCTTCCCAACAGAATTTTTGAGGGGAGAAAAAGGACATTTTCAGGAATTCCATCTCTAATAGAGAGAAAATGCATATCCAATTTGCTATTAGATAAGGCTCATTCAAAAGAAATGTCCAAGGCCTTTTTAAGCACCAGTTTCATCAAAAGACACATATTCCAAAAACAGCATATTGATTTTATTCTACATAGGCTCTCTGCAGATTCAAACATTTGTTTTCGTGTGGGACAAGATTTTTGGCATCCGTTGAGTAAAATGTTGGGTTCTTAGTTTGCATAACTGTTGCGCCTGTAATGAGCAGACACAAAGCCTTGGCTCATTTTGCTGCCCTCCCCTCCTTTCAGAACCTAGGGGAGGCTGTGTAAGGCCCTCCACCAAAGCCTGGAGATGGATGCTGCAAACTGCAAAGGAATCACAATAAAGTTGTCCTCTATTTTTTGGCACCCTGAGAATTAAAGTGTATTCACTGTCGTCATCTTGGAACAAGTATTCCCCACTTCGATTCCTGCAGCTCTTCCCAGATGCAATCAGTGTAGAAATTCCTGTGAGCCTCATGGACGTCAACAGAAATGACTCCTACATGTGGGATTCATGGTGATTACACACCTAGTTTTCTCTCTGAAAACCAGCATGCCCTTTGTTCGGTATGAAAAAATTATTTTTAGATGAAACTGGTCACTTAGTGAAGCTCTGGTATGAGGTGACATCACTTAGCCTTTTATTTAGCAAAGGGTTAAGTAGCTTTTTCTTTGTTAGTAGTATTAAAAAGAAAGAGTTGGGGCTTCCCTGGTGGCCTAGTGGTTGAGAGTCCGCCTGCCGAGGCAGGGGACACGGGTTCGTGCCCCGGTCTGGGAAGATCCCACATGCCGCGGAGCAGCTGGGCCCGTGAGCCATGGCCGCTGAGCCTGAGCTTCTGGAGCCTGTGCTCCGCAACAGGAGAGGCTACAACAGTGAGAGGCTCGCGTACCGCAAACAAAAAAAAAAAAAAAAAAAAGAAAGAAAGAGTTAGTAGGAACAGTTGTATGTCACAAGCATTACTGCATTTTACAATAATACCCAGGGAGTGTACCACATTCCTAATAACATTTTCCCCTATGTCACCTCATCAATTCTAATTCATTCTCCCACTAGCTATGTGTTATATAGACCCTATGTTTCGGGTTTCCCTGGTGGCACAGTGGTTGAGAGTCCGCCTGCCAATGCAGGGGACACGGGTTCGTGCACCGGTCCGGGAGGATCCCACATGCCGTGGAGCGGCTGGGCCATGAGCCATGGCCGCTGGGCCTGTGTGTCTGGAGCCTGTGTTTCGCAACGGGAGAGGCCACAGCAGGGAGAGGCCCGTGTACCGCAAAAAATAATAATAATAAAATAAAAATAAAATAGACCCTATGTTTCAAACACTTGTAGGTGCTGGGGATACAGGGATACGCTCGAGCCCTCAGGGGAATGAAGGTTTACAGATGAGTAAACAGGCCTTTTCAGGACAGTGGGGTAACTCCTACAACCACAGTCAGAACCAAGAGCTGCAGTGGCACCTGGAAGGGATGCTGAGCCCAGCCTTGGGAGGGAAAGGGCCAATTCTTTCCCATTCAGCCCTCCCCGATGAAGTGAGTAAGCTCAGTTCTTTCTTTCTTTTTTTTTTTTTTTTTGCGGTACGCGGGCCTCTCACTGTTGTGGCCTCTCACGTTGCGGAGCGCAGGCTCAGCGGCCATGGCTCACGGGCCCAGCCGCTCCGCGGCATGTGGGATCTTCCCGGACCGGGGCATGAACCCGTGTCCCCTGCATCGGCAGGCGGACTCTCAACCACTGTGCCACCAGGGAAGCCCCCTCAGTTCTTTCTTGAATATGACTTTTAAGCTGAAACCAGAAAAATGAGAGAGAAGTAGCATTCTATATGGAAGGTATATTTTTTTCAATTCTCAAGTATAGAGCAGCACTCGAGATCAGTTAAAACCAGACTATAGCTGACGAGGTTTTTGAGTAATGGCCATGGGCAAGGTATTACGTTAAGCACTATAGATAGAATATGTTTTGCATTTTTCACAGCAGAGCTCTGAAGTAAGTTCTACTGCCCCCTATTTACATATGAGGAAATCAAGGCTTCTCCGACTTTGTAACTTGCTCCACCAACATGCCACAGCCGGAAATAGTGAGGCTGGGAGTCAGCTCAGCCTGTGCTTTGATCTGTTAAGCCGTTTCAAATACTGCTTCCAAAAAGCCATTAGTCTGAGCAGGCTTTGTTTTTGGAGACTCCATACAAAAACCCCATACTATTTCATCTTATTTTACTATTTTTCTTCAATTCGACATTACCTAAATCCAAAAGAATCAACGGCTTCATTTTAAAAGACAAGCTAAGTAGCACTATACATATATATATGTGTATATATATATATACACACAGTTTGACCTAAAATGAACATTTTTTCATCGTTGCCAAGGACATAGGAGGAACAGTCTTGTCATAATCCAAAGCCAGAGGTAGAAAACTGGGCTCTCTGAAGATTATGCTCAGGTTTCACTGATTCCCGCCTTCTCTCTCTCCCCCCACCACAGAGAAAGGGCAAGAATGGTGCCCTGTTGCCTTAATTCACCAGCAAGAGCCTCCCAGGAGGCACCTAGGTTCTCCTGAATGTTGGATGCAGCAGAGATTCTGTGACAGGTACAGACATTCAGGTCCAGAGGAACAAGCAGAGGATACATGGGAGTGGTTTGATGGGATATCCCACACATGTGTTCACACCATCCTCTCTCTGCAGCCCTGGTTGTTCACTTATGTGATAAAAACACTACCTTTTATAACGAAGTTTGTGTAACCAGCCGGATGGACAAAAGTCTGGGCTTTGGAGGGGGAGAAACTAAGGACTGAATCTTTGCTCTGTCTCTTACTCACTGTATATCTGTGGTAATTTACAACACTTCTCTGAATCTTGTTTCTCTTACCTGCAAAGTGAAGCTAACAAGCCTCACCCAGAGGTTCTGAAGGGCATGAGATGAGAACATCTGTGTGAAGTGCTGAGTACAGTCCTGGCGCATAGCAAGTGCTGTGTAAGATAAGAGCTACTGTAATTATGAGGCTTATGATTCTAAGCCGTAGGTGAAAAGTAACCATCGAGACATTTTTTAACTGTACATTTGAAAAACTAATAGCTTCATGCCCTCTCTGCAATATTCTTATTTGTTTTGGCCCTCTTCAAATGAAAAAAAAAAAAGTAAAGTCTTCTCTTAGTTTTATTCTTTGAATTGAATCAACTTCCACGTGCTCTTCACAAAGGGCTGCTGATTCCTCTGTGACGTTAATATCGAAATCTAAAACAAGACTCACAGAATTTAGGGCTCCGTGAGCTAAGGGCACAGAAAAGCTAGAAAATGGCTTGTGTGACGGAGGAACAGCTACTCCTTCTCATTCGCCTCATTCAGGGGATGAATCGCTCCTTCTCTTCCTCTTCATCCCTCACATCCTAAACAGATTTCCTGAAAGACCTTCTGGTTAAGTTCTCATCCCCTTGGCAAGGCAACTTGTCTGCTGAGCCAGTCAGCTGTCTCATTGAGATTCACTGCCAGGTGGACAGCTTTGATGGCAAGGAGGTGGCGTTCCGCCCAGTTAAGCAGCTTTCAAGCCTCAAGCCATAAAGATGAGCTGCTGGCCCTCCTTCCTCCAGAAGGATGCTGCAGACATATTGCCTGCCCTTGGAAGTCTCGCTTTCCTGGGGTGCAAATGATTGAGCTGTGCAGAGCACCTTACTTACTGCTCTCTCCTCAGAGCACGTGCAGCACAGACTGTGTCCAGTTTCTTGTGTCAGCTCTTCTCTGCTCAAGGTTTTGTTCTGGTAATTGCTTGAGTTTGAAGCAAGCAGAAAGTTAGGATATACAGTATCCCCAGTGAAAGCTGATTCTTCTATTCACCAGAAGTAAAAAATAATTCTGTGCTATAAGAAATGTAGTAAATAAAGATCCCATGTTTTGGAATGAAACTTCCTCTGTTCAATAGGTCTTGCCTAAAATACACCAATAACTATTACCTCCCTAGTAATAATGCTATGCTTTCTAGACCATTGTACAGACGTGAACACTGACAATACAAGAGGGTCAAAGATTCAAAGAACAGGATATTTAAAAACTGAAACAGAAACTTTCAAGTATTTTTCTTATCATTTATGTAATGTATGTCCATTAAAAAATACAGCTAAGAGGAAACAAAAATCACCCATTAAACTGCCAATGAGAGAGAATTGCCAGGGAGGAGACTTATCTACAAGACTCACCCACAAAGAATGGCAGTTGGAGATTTTTCCAGGAGGACTGTATTGGTGCCACCATCTCACTGTCTTTCTCAAAGGGGATGAGAAGCTACCTCTCACCTTACGTATGTGAGAAAGGTTTTCAAGGAACTTTCTGGCCTTGCTATGCTTATGCAAGAGTTTGGTGAAAGAACTGTACCAATGTCTGACATCCACCAGGAAAATCCAGAAGGCAGAGATGAGTCATCCAGCTGTTCAGGTAGTGAAGCAAAAAGAAGTATTGCTGCATTGGGGTCAGCTGTGTACCCAGAGTGTGTCAAGCTGAAACGTGCATGGATATTTACTGTGGGACACTCTGGGGATTCAGCCAAACTTGAAACATTTACAATCCTGCCCAAGAGGACAACCTAGAAAAGGCCTGGGACCCTGATAGGGACCATTTACATGGAGGACCAGGGGAAAAGCCAGGGGTGTAGAAGCCGGAGGAAAATAGGCTAGCTTACATCATGGATATACAATCAAATTTGAGCTCTGGAAAGAAACAAAACACATAAGTACCCAACAGAGAGTGAGTCTGCCCCTCCCAGAGACGGTGAGGCCATCTTATAAAAGCACCAGCCATGTAAGAAGGTCTCTGTCCTTATTTTTCATCCTCCCTGTCCTCTGTACCTTTCTTTCCACCTTCTCAAGGTGAGCAAGATAGAGAAGAAAGGGTGGGAGTCAAAGTGAGGAAAGAGGGAAGAAAGGCTGGACCTCTCAATATTGGTTGCAGGCAGCCCAAGTGTAGTTGTTCCTAACTGTCTAGCTGAATGAGGGATGGAGAATTCTTGGGATTAAGATTGAAGTAGTGATTGATATATTAGATGGGATCTTCTTGGTTTTGAGTAAAGACTTGCATTGCAACCTAAAGTTACTGTACGGTTTTGTCCTAATAGTGATAAAAAATGTGATGGTAGTCCAGGGGCAGGGAAAGAACTTGAATAATATTACAAGGACAGTAAGAGACATAAAAGATAGTCTTATGGTCTCTGTCACTACTCAACTGCCGCTGTGACTCAAAATGCAGCCATTGATGACAGGAAAATGAACAGGCGTGACTGTGCTCCCACTAAACTTTATTTACAAATACAGGCAGTGGGCTAAGTTGGCCCGGGGGCTGTAGTGTGCCAACTCCTGTTTTGCATCGTCATTTTTAATGGATGCACAGAGTTCCATTCTGCGTTTCAACCAAATCTTATTTAACCACTCAACTGTTGTTGGACATTTAGGTTGTGTCTCAATTCTGCTATTAAGGATGATGCTTGGATGCATACATTCATACATAAAACTTTATGCCCATCTTAATGACTTATAGTCTGTCCCTAAAGTGCAATTCTGGGGTCAGATTTCATTTTAAAGGAATTTAAACAGTACTGCCGGGTTGCTCTCAAGGAAAGTTGTACCGGTTTTCACACTCACCAGTGGGGTGCAAGAGTGGCCATTCCCCCACCACAGGGACAGCACTGGGGAACCCTTTGCACACATACCCCACAAATTTAAAAAATCAGGAAATGGAAGTGGGGGAGATTATATGCCTAAAGTGGTTTATGAGATTTAATCTTTGGTCCAGAAGACAGTGAGGCCCAACTCTCTCTGCTACATGAAGCTACTTCTAAGAGACATACTGAGAAGAGATTAGTAGCCACCTCTGAATTCTCTGGCTACTGTCTGGCATCCTATTTTCTTGATTGTGTTTCCATGGGCTGCTACGATTACCAGCACAGTGAACCAAACTGAGAGTGGGCACACACAGTAAATGCTAACCCTACTCTCACCTTGTCGCACAGTGTGACCCTGGGCAAGCCCCTGAACCTTAGCTGTGTGACGGCTTCTCTGCAGAAAAATGTGACAGCGCCCTCCAGGAAGGAAGCTGAGACTAAGTAATTACACTCTGCCCTACAAATACAAGGTGCTAGTGAAAAGAGTTTGGGAACCCCATGGTAGTGAAGGAGGGGCAAAAACTCTTCCTTTAGAGATAGATGGTTACCACTTTATCCAAAAGCATCAGTACAATGGAATCTACACAATGGAGAGAATCCACACAGTTGCTCAATCTGGCCATGAACTAAGAAAACCTCCCTGCAGTATGCCAGCCAACCTACATCAATCATGGCCTCCTCATTCTGGCCTTTTTTAGGCCCCAGGAAAACACACACTGGGGGCATATAAATGAGCTGCCACAGGCATTCACTCCCTGTCCCCAGAATTATCCAGATCAGCTCCCCTCACTTTGCTTGCTGCTTCTTTGTTTCTTTCGTTTTCGGACAGACATTTGTCTCCTCGCCCTGGCTTCTAGGGGGTCACTCTGGCTCCTCTCGTTCTAGTATCACTTCAGCACAGGTTTATGGCTTGACTCCTCTTTCCTAATTTTGATAGCCTCACTTAGGTCCCACTGCAATCTTCCACCCAACTCCCAGGGCCCTGGGTGAGGTCATCTCCTTCACATCACCTCCCCACTAAGGTGCCCTGGCAGTGTGCATGATCCAACAACTACCTCCAAAGATAAAACTACAGCTCAGGGGCTATCATCTTCAAAACGTTTAAAACACTTTTTATATTATCTGATATTATATAATATATAATTATATATTATATAATAATATATATATTATATGATATATTTTATATTATTTATTAATATAAATAATAATTTATATTATTTATTATAAATAATATTTTATATTATTTTATATTTATAACTATTATCTTATTCCCTTTCTTTATAACCCTCAGTGAGTCCCCATCACTACTATTTACAAAGAAAATTCCATCCCCTGTAACATAATGTTCAAAACCTTCCAAAATATATAGCTCTCCAAAATGTGACCCCAACACTTTACCAAAAAATATATCTACAGATGGCCAGTAAGCACATGAAAAATTGTTCAACGTCATTAGTCATCAAATTTGCATTTAAATGCAAATTAAAACCACAATGAGATACAACTACACAGCTAAGGGAATGGCTAAAAGGAAAAAGACTGACATCAATGTGACCGCAGGCTACTGTTCTATCTCTGTCACCTAATACTTCTCTTCATATATTCTAAGCTGCAGCCAAATCAGACCACTCACCCTTCCCTGAAGAGCCCTCACCCTCTTGTGTCTCTACTTTTCTCATGACCATCTCAAATTCCTTGGTAGTAGGGAGAACAGTCCCCCCATGACCCCCATGATATCCACATCCTAAACCCCAGAACCTGTGAATGCATTATATGACAAAGGGGAATTAAGGTAGCAGACGTAATTAAGGGTGCTAACCAACTGGCCTTAAAATAGGGAGATAATGTTAGATTATCCAGGTCAACTCAATGTAACCACAGGGGCCTTAAGATGTGGAAGAAAGAGGCAGAAGAGAAGGTCAGGGTGATGCCTGATGCCATGTGGTAAGAAAACCACCCATGAGTGCTGCTTTGAAGATAGGGAAAGGTCCACAAGTCAAGAAAAGAGACGAACTGTAGAAGCTGGAAAGGGCAAGGAAACGAATTCTCCCCTAGAGACTCCAGAAAAAAAAATGCAGCCCTGTTGACACCTTGATTTTAGCTTGCGAGACTCTTGTGGGACTTCTGACATTCAAAAGTGTTAGAAAATATATTTCTGTTGTTTTAAGCTACTAAGCTTGTGGCAATTCATTAGAGCGGCGACAGAAAACAAATGCAACCCTCTTCCTAATGTGCTGCTCATTGAAACACTTTTGAAGAAGGTCAATCGACCCAGATTTGACCCCTCTGCTCTTGGAATCTTCCATGGTGATCATTAATATCTCTCTCATGGCACGTAACAAATTTTGCCTTGTAGTCCTTTTTCCTCCCATGGAATCAATCACTTTATGCAGTCCGTTTTTACTAGACATATTCACGGTACCTGCCCTCCCACGGTCCTTCTGTCTGAACACCCATGCTCTGCACCATCTGACTACTTCCCTTCCCCCAGTCAGCTACACGTGAGTGGACTAGGGGAGGTGATCTCATGCAAGGAGAGCCAATCGGTAGGCTGGCTGGGGCTGGCCTAGTGTGAAAGGATGAAGTGAACTATTTGGTTAGCTCCCCTTTGGAAATGTGACAGCAACTCTTGGAGAGGATCATCAGAGCAGACAGGTCTTACAGAATTAGGGTTGGGACAACCATTCGGTATAAGGAACCTGAGTTAATGAGGGAAGTAGTCATTAAGAGGAGAGGAGACTAAGGCAGAAATGAAGAGGAGGCAGGAACACCATGAGATGGAGGGGAAGTGCGGGGGGGAGGGAGAGAGACAGAGAGAGGCTTCAGCTTCCCAGTTTCACAAGGACTAAAGCATTACCTCCGTCTTTCTCCCTCTCCATGCTATCAAGCGTGGCATATAGTTCCTCCCCTCTCTCAGCAGCCCCATGGGTCTCTCCCACTGAGACATCACCATTCTCTCTTAGAGGCCAAACATGGCCCCTCCAGCTCCAGCTCTCACCCTAATCATCTCCTGCCTGAGCTTTGTCAACATTCTCTCACTTCATTTTTATGGGCTTGCCCTCTTCCAACTTGTAAGCCACACTCCACACTTCCACCAGCCTCTTTTTCTAAAACATGAAGCAGAATATCTTACTTCCCAACAAGTACATTCTAGATTTTAGCTGAGAATGTTGTATTGAAATTGCCTGTGGAGTGTTTTTAAAACATATCATATTCAGGGGAGAGGGAGTGTCTGGGAACTCCCTGTAATATCTGCTCAAGTTTTTTGTAAACCTAAATTTTTTTCTGAAAAATAAAGTGTATTAAATACAGCCAGGAACCACCAAAGATACTTAGGTGGGTTGGGGGGTTGTCTTTTGCACATACAGAGATAAGACCACTGCTTGGTCCAGACTGACCACTCAGCACTTCCTCTGAGACATGGAACATTTCCACACTTCCAAGGTGTGGATCAGACTGTTATTTCTGGAGAACAATTATGCAGCCCTCAAGGATTAACTCTTAGGTCACTCCCTTGTGAAACCCTCCCCAACTTTCTAGATAGAACAGATCGCTCTTTCCACACTATTCTCCTATTTCTTTGGACATACCTCTACCATGGCACTTATCACAGAGTAAAATAGTTTTTACCTATGCATCTGTCTCTTCTGCTAGAGTATATACCCACTGCTTTCCTCATATTTGCATTCTCCACTGTCCAAGTTCAATGCCAGACATATTGTGGACCTTGCAATATTTAACAGAGCAATTTACATTATTTTATGAATAAATAAGTGGCTGAATGGGTGATAGCTAATGTTTATTGAGCATTTACTATGTGTTGGTTCTGCTCTACGAACTATACAGGTACTCTCTAGGTCAACACTTACAAATTGAAATAGGCACTTTTATCTGTCATTTTGCACAGGAGTTAAGTAACTTGTTTGCCACAGAGATGGTTTCAAATCAGAGCAGCCTGGACCCAGCAATCACTAATTTTTTGCAGTCTCCCATAAACTAAAGAGCACTAAAGCTTCTAAGTCTCTGGTGTGAGGACGTCTTTATTCACTCCTAAGTATTTCATCTATTTTGAACGTCC
Source organism: Mesoplodon densirostris (assembly GCF_025265405.1). Lineage (NCBI taxonomy): Eukaryota > Metazoa > Chordata > Mammalia > Artiodactyla > Ziphiidae > Mesoplodon > Mesoplodon densirostris. Next base: position 63,706,208 of record NC_082666.1, on the reverse strand, counting down.
AGTATTCAAAACTGTCACCCATTGTCATGTACATATGAGAGGTTAGTTTCATCAAAGAATGTTATAAATAACATACTACAGTATACACAGAGCACAGAATGGCTCTGGAAACCAGACAACTTAAATTCAAATTCTCCTTCTAGTATTTCCTAACTATGCAACCTTGAGCAAATCTTTTAACCTCTCTCTGCCTCAGTCCCTCTGCTTAAAGCAGGGATATTAATAGTACCTACTTGCTGTGGTGTGTTTGTGTTCCCCCCAGAATTCACATGTTGGAATCCTCACGCCTAATGTGATGGTGTTAGGAGGTAAGGCCTTTGGGAGGTGATTAGGTCCTGAGAATGGAGCCCTCATGAATGGGATTAGTGCCCTTATAAAAGAGATCCCACAGAGCTCCCTCACTCCTTCACCAAGGACACATCAAGAAGTTGCTGGCTATGAATCAGGAAGAGGGCCTTCAGAACCTGACCATGCTGCCACCTTGATCTTGGACTTTCTATCCTCTAGAACTGTGAGAAATAAATTTCTGCTGTGGTAAATTTATAAGCTGAGGTATTTTGTTACAGTGGCCCCAACGGACTAAGACACTACTTCATTATTATGAAAATTAAATATGTAAAGCAGCCCATGTGCCTGGCACATTGAAAGTACTATGTAATAGCTTTGTGTCTGTTTGGTTTATGTAACCAAATCTAATTGGAGCTGGTTTCATCCATAACAAGGAAAGCCCCAATCATTCAGAAAGACGTCTTGGAACCATTACCCTCATGAGTTCTTTAGGTTATAAAACTTGCATCAGTAGCATGTTACATGTATTACATAATCTCTGATGATTCTTGACCACTCTCTTTTGTTTAGTTGAAAATTCACAGCACAAATAATGTAACTTTCTGGTCTACTTACTTCGAGTCATATTTGTAGGTGTGTTTGGTTAAAAACTTAAGATTCACTGCATGTTTATATAATGGCTGTAATTTATGGTTCTTTCACAGTCAGCATTGAAGTCAGCAGGAGACAGGCTGTATCCCAAGAGCAGATGCATCCAAATCCTCTCCAGGAGACAGGCCAGGCGGCTGCCATAGCCACTACTGAATGGTTTCCATGCCTCTGCTACTTGTCAAGGATCACCACAGAACTTTATCAGAAAAACCTTATTGGTCACCTGAGTTCATGCCAAAGGTGCAGGACCAAGGATCTACCATAAAGACTGGGAGACAAAACGGGCCCCAAGAGACCAGTCAGGAAGCATAGGACCCTTTTTTAAGTGCCAAGATAGATGACTTAATCCAACACAAAACAACAGCAGAAAGTTGCCAGACATCTTAGAAGACCCATAAAATGCTAGGCAAGTCAACAGATATTTACTGAGCACCTATGCTGAACCCCCAAGCTCCCTCTAAGCCCTGCTCCCTTAATACTACACTCCACTACCTGCTAATGCAATTGAAAGAGCTAGACAGTCTCTAGAGACACCCCATAGTTACAGCTCCCAGAAACATTTTGTTTGGTGGCTAGAGTGTTCCAAAAAATAATAATAATAGAAGAATTACTTTCCAAAAGTTTAAAATGGAAAGATGTCAAAGTCTATATTTCTGGCTTCTCTTAAAAAAGTCAGGTCTGACCACCCTGGGGGTACCATTGTGCATGGCAACAGTCAGCATCCGCTGGGTAGTGGCCGCCCCTTTACACAGGGCAGCAGTGTGCATGTCCATTCTGGGTCCTGCCCCTCCCCACCTTCTATTTTGTAGGTATCTGAGGCTGCAACCACTGGAATTTCATGCAGAACCGTTTATATAACACCAAATACCCAGTGATTGTTCAATCTTCCATTAAGGTTTTAAGGAAGTTTACTATCTTGTCAGGTTGAATGATGAACTAGTACCTGATAAAAAAGTTTCAAAAGTTGAGTAGTGCAATAGCAGTTTTACATACCTAACATATATGTGTTTATCTTTGTCCTCATTCTGTGAATAGGGACACAGCTTAATATAGTAGAGAAAAAAATATACTTTGGAGTCATCCAAAGTGGATTAAAATGCGGGTGCTTCCTCTCTTAGCAATATAAGTAGAGAACTCTCTCTCGGAGTCTGTTTTCTCTTTTATACCTTGGAGGTAATTAAATCAGCCTCACAGAGACATCACGAGGTTTGAATGAATACTTTTGTGCTTTGCTCATGCTGCTGCTTCAGCCTGCAAATTTCTCAGAAGTCCACCCTCTGTTAAGCTAACAACCTTCTCTTATGAATCAAGACCTATAGAAAAACATCATTTATTTTCCAAAATCTTCCAGTTCTCCCTGCCTCCATACCCTTTATCACACTGTCCCAGGGACAAATGAATGCTTAACCTTCTGGGTTCCTGTGCTCATCTCTCTGATGGCATGTTTTAGCATATGTGTTTTCCATACATCTTTCCTACCACAACAGGAAGCATTCTCTGTGTTCATGGAATCTAGTACCATGCCTATTCTATATGTGTTTAGACAATAGTGACCCAATATTAAGTAGGCATATGTCCTTATTTTTTCTTACATTTGACTGACACTTACTAATAAAATAATAATAATAATAAATTTTATTACCTCAATTGCCTTGAATACATGCATACACAATTGTACTTATCCAAACTATCTGTTGAAAACATCCAAAATAAGCTTGTGTAGAAGGAATTTTCTACCCAAGAGGTTTTATTAAGATAGGAAAAACAGTTCTAGTGATAAATGTCCTGGGTGTGTTTAACCTTCATACTTTCCAGAAAAAGCTGATATGGACAGTTAAAGGGAAGTGTGATTAGCTCTCTTTTTCTCCCAAGATACATATGTACCTTTGGTCCAAATTATTTTCAAATTTTAGAGCTTCACTGAAATCTAGATGGTAAGCTCCCCGAAGGCAAGAATATTTATCTATTTTGTTTATTAAAGTATATCAATCTTTGGAGGAGGGTGTGGCACATTAGAAATATTCAGTAAATGTTTACTGAATAAAAACATATGAATATGTCTGGAACGCACTGGAATATTAAGCACTTGGGAGGAAGTGACGTGACTCTACGTGCCAGTCAACGTGAGAGTCTCTTGCTGTAATTAACCTCATTTATTTTCATAACTCCCCTGTGAGGTTGGTATTATTATTAGATTACAAAGGCTTTGCTTTCTCCACTCCTCCATCCATGCCTATTCTTGTGGTTTGTATCTAATTTTTTTTTTAAAAAGGGCAAACACAGTAAATATGCTTTTATGGTGTTAAAGGCAAAGGAGGGTTATGGGCATTTTTCCTCTCCTGTGCATCTTCCTTCAAATCATACAGTTGTCAATGGACACAGGCTACAGATGGAGGGGCTGTTGTTGAACTTCCCAACCAGTATGACAGATAATGTTCTTTCTAGTCCTGATCTGGCTCCCTTACAAGTTGAACGTAATTATGCCTTAACTTTAAGTCATGTTTTACCTTATGAACTTAATTTTCATTTATTCTAAATGCCTTTCACTGCAGTCAGTCATCTTTGAAAAGGAATGTCCAAGTTTGTCTAGAACAGTGGTACTTTTCATTTTTCACCATGATGTTGTTGTTATAGGGCTCCTCTTCACTCAATCTACAGGGATCTCAATAACAGGATTGGTTACCAATTGGACAAGACAATATTTGGGCCACTGAGCACTGAGCCAATTGCTTTCTTGTAAGTTCCTACTTGCAACTACTATAATAACAAAAACAAAAATGAAGTCTTTCTCAACAATGTTATATATAGACAGACTCTAGTGTGGTATAGAAAATAATGTGTAAGCCCAGGGGAAAACTGATACATAGGGCATTCAATATAAACTTTATCATAGTACCCACCTTCCCAATTCCCCTTCCTTATCATCATTTTTGGACTGAATAATTTACATCACGTAGAGAGTGATCATTTCAGTGTCTTTACTGGGTTGAGACCCTGGCCTTAGCTACTTCACATTTTACTCACCCAAATTACAGAGGTATTAAACCTAAAACATTATGTTCCTTTCCTGCCTTATAATTGCAAGTATGAGCTTTTCTAGGTCTACACAAAGAGCAGGTGACTTCAGGAAAGCACTTTTACTGTTGATGATTGTTGTGCTTTTTGCTTTCTTCTGGAGAAATCTATTAGGAATAATGGAGATTCTTTGCAGGTTCTATTGACATTTCCCTGCCCTTTGAGTCCACAAATGGGAATCAATTTGAACTAGACTGTAGAGACTTGGATTACACACTGGCTATTTATTCCTCTGCATGGCATCTATAACACGAGCATTGAAGTTTGATTGCACGCTAACCATCTCTTGTTGGATCAGATAATTTCCAGTGGGATAAACCATAAGTATATTCTGTCTTCACATCTTTTTAACTTGTACCTAAGTTACTTGAAGCCATTATGAATGAGTTGAACATGTAATCTGTCTATGTAAAGATAGCCAAGACATGGAAGCAACCTAAATGTCCATCAACAGATGAATGGATAAAGAAGATGTGGTACAGGTATACAATGGAATATTACTCAGCCATAAAAAAAGAATGAAATAATGCCATTTGCAGCACCGTGGATGGACCTAGAGATTGTCATACTAAGTGAAGTAGGTCAGACAGAGAAAGACAAATATCAAATTATATCACTTATATGTGGAATCTGAAAAAATGATGCAGGTGGACTGTTTACAGAACAGAAGCAGATTCACAGGCTTAAAGGGTGGGCCTGTAGTTGCCAAGGGGGAAAGGTGGTGGTGGGGGGAGGGATGAACTGAGAGGTTGGGATTGGCATATTCACACTACTATATGTAAAATAGATAATCAACAAGGATCTACTGTATGGCAAAGGGAGCTATACTCAATACTCATATGGGAAAAGAATCTGAAAAAGAATAGATATAGGAATATGTATAACCAAATCACTTTGCTGTACACCTGAAACTAACAAAACATTGTAAATCAACTATATTCCAATATAAAGTAAAAAAATTAAAAATTAAAATTATCAAAAAGAATGCAAAAAATATATATATTCTCATTCTTGCTATTATCTAGGGGCTACATAAAAGATCACTCCAAATCTTAGTGATGTAAAAAAAATATGTTTTAGGGCTTCCCTGGTGGTACAGTGGCTAAGAATCCGCCTGCCAACGCAGGGGACACGGGTTCAAGCCCTGGTCCGGGAAGATCCCACATACCGTGGAGCAACTAAGCCCGTGCACCACAACTACTGAAGCCCATGTGCCTAGAGCCCGTGCTGCAATGAGAAGCCACCACAATGAGAAGCCCGTGCACCGCAATGAAGAGTAGCCTCCTCTCACCGCAACTAGAGAAAGCCCGCGCGCAGCACCGAAGACTCAATGTAGACAAAAATGAATAGATAAAATAAATAAATTAAAAAACAAACAAATAAAAAACTTTTTAGTAATCCATTCTGCATATCAGGAATTCAGGGCACTGCAGGGATGGTTCGTTTGCTCCACAGCATCTAAGGCCTCAACTTGGGGCAACTCAGACAACTGAGAACTGTCACAACTGGGACTGGAGGATTCACTTCCAAGATGGTTTCTTTACCCTCCTGTCTGGCACACTGGTAACTGTGGTTGCAAGGCTGAGCTCAGCTGGGAATGTAGGTTCCAGTGCCTATGGGTACCCTCTCCAGCAAGGTGGCTCAGGGAACACTTCCTCCATAGCAGCTCAGAGTTCTAGCAAATAAGCTGAAAGCTGCAGCCAGGTAGTCTTTGTATATTGTCACCTCAGAAGTTGCCTGGCATCATTTCCACCATCCTCTGTGAGAGGAAGCAGTCACAAGTCTACTGGGGAGAAAGGTGGAAAAAATAGACCATACTTCTTAATGAGAGGAGAATTCAAGAGTTGGTAGCCATGTTTAAGACCACCATACTCATGTATACTCTGGTATCTTTTTTTTGTTTTATTTTTTACTTTTATGAACTAGGCTATTGTGAGAAAGCAATATTACATTTCAACTTTTCTAAAATAAAACAAGTTCTTTGGTAGAAATCCTTGCATTTAACCATACTGTAGCTAATAATTTTACGCAGCATACCACCATATTCAGATATATAGAAGTAATTTTTAATTAGGTTCTCTTAATGTCACACATATGATGAAACTAGACATTTTATAGGTGATTTATTGGGATTTTTTTTAATGGTCAAGGTGGATATATGGCTATAATTGATTAGACATTATTCCGGACTGTTTTAATGTATGTACACTTTAACACAGCAATTAAATAATCAAGGACTTAAAGATATATTTATAAATATTTTCATCATAGAGTTATTGGTGCAATACTTAAAAACTAGAAAAATCTAAGTCTACCACAAAAGACTGTTTAAAAATTTTCTGGTATATTTATGTCATAGAATACTGTAAAATTTGTGTTATAATATTTAATGACGTAAGAAAATGTTCATAAATTGCTTGTTAGTGCTTAAAATATTATAAAAAGGGAAATAAAAAATAATTCCGATCGTATAAACCATACATGTGTTGCTCCACATAAAAATAAAAACTTACACTCAAAATATTGACAGAGATGATATCTTAGGTCTGAAGTTTTGCATAATTTAATTTTCTGTGTTGTGCTCTTGTGTATTTTCAAAAACTTTTTAAATGATTATATATTGATATGCTTTTTCATTTTTATAAAATGAATAAGAAATTGCATTACTTTATACAATATATACATTTTAAAAATAAATCAAATTCATCTATAATCTCTTTACCTTGGATAGTCATATTACTTTAAAAATTTTTGTTGTTTTATATTTTGTGTTATCCATTCTTTCTAAAAATGACATAGAGTATATAAATGTTTTATTATTTGACTTTTTACCTTTACACTGGGAGATGTTAACCAAATTATCTTTTGTCCTCCATGAAAGATCCCTCCCCTAAGCCAGAAAGATAAACATATGGTTCTCTAGCCCCCAAAGTAATTTGTAGCAATGAGACCACAGAAAATAGACACCAAATTTTTGACTTCTATGTCTCAAAAAGTTTCTGTCTAGGTTTGACACTGAAATTTTTTGGAAAATGCTTGCCAAACTAGCTGTGTTTTGTGTTTTTCACCCCACACTCCCAATGCAGATTAAAAATTTGGGACTATTGGAGTAAGCAGTGTTATAGAGGAGAACAATGAAAAGAAAAGTCATAACTCCTCCCTATCGCCCATAGAATTACTTCCAAGGAAGAGTATTAGAAACCCCAAATTGTTAGTATATCTGAGAATATAGGATATCGGTGTTCCAGTTTCCTGTTGATTGTTCTGTAAGATGACAAGTATTAAAGTTTGGTCCCCAAGCTACCAGGGGACAACAGAGGGGAAGAGATAGCTGCAAGGTGCACCTAGGCCTACAACTGCCCTAGTAAGTCCCAGGGCTCTAAATGGGATGGGAAAGAGACAAATGCCTTGCAGGTGTCTGGTAATGGGTGGATGGGACACCAGAAGTCATTGACCTGGGAGGGAAATACAGCTGTGATAATGAAATAGCACAGCAGAGAATTTGATTTTTACAGCCCTGTGACCAGGAAGGAACAGAAGATGCCATTACCTTGGTATAACCATGCTTGATAATCATATAGAATTGTGCTTCACCTCACAGAATGAGGATGGCCACAGACTAGCAAGTGAGCCTAATATAACCATTATGGCTACCAAGACATGTCATGAAGCCACATGGAACCTGGGCAGCCTAGATTGAATAGAGGGAAAGCAATGGGAAAAGAAGATTCTGCGTGACTGTATTTACCCTAAATGACTAACTTTACCCAAGTTAGACTGTGGAATGAGGCTCCAAATGGAAATGTTTTCTGAAAAATAAAATTATACTTTTTGCATGCCTTAATACATAGACTGATGTATTCACACCTTTTATTTATCCCACTATGAACACATTTCCATGTGAAAAAGTTCACATTTAAGGAGCACTACCTCAGTGAATCATTGTGTGGTATCATGCCCAGCTCACTGTGTTTTAAAAGGTATTAACGGGAGAGGGGGAAGATGGCGGAACAGTAAGACGCGGAGATCACCTTCCTCCCCACAGATACACCAGAAATACATCTACACGTGGAACAACTCCTACAGAGCACCCACTGAACACTGGCAGAAGACCTCAGACCTCCCAAAAGGCAAGAAACTCCCCACGTACCTGGGTAGGGCAAAAGAAAAAAGAATAGAGACAAAAGAATAGGGGCGGTACCTGCACCAGTGGGAGGGAGCCGTGAAGGAGGACAGGTTTCCACACACTAGAAGCCCCTTCGCGGGCGGAGACTGCAGGTGGCGGAGGAGGGAAGCTTCGGAGCCGTGGAGGACAGCACAGCAACAGGGGTGCGGAGGGCAAAGCGGAGAGTTTTCCGCACAGAGGATCGGTGCCGACCAGCACTCACCAGCCCGAGAGGCTTGTCTGGTCACCTGCCGGGACGGGCGGGGGCTGGGAGCTGAGGCTCGGGCTTGACGGCGTGAACACAGTTTGAAGGGGGCTAGTGCGCCACAGCTAGCCGGGAGGGAATCCGGGAAAAAGTCTGGAGCTGCCGAAGAGGCAAGAGACTTTTTCTTGGCTCTTTGTTTCCTGGTTCGCGAGGAGAGGGGATTAAGCGCACCGCTTAAAGGAGCTCCAGAAACGGGCGCGAGCCGCGACTATCAGCGCGGACCCCAGAGACGGGCATGAGACACTTAGGCTGCTGCTGCTGCCACCAAGAAGCCTGTGTGCGAGCACAGGTTACTATCCCGACCTCCCCTCCCGGGAGCTTCTGCAGCCCGCCACCACCAGGGTCCTGTGATCCGCGGACAACTTTCCCGGGAGAACGCAAGGCGCGCCTCACGCCGGTGCAACGTCACGTCAGCCTCTGACGCTGCAGGCTCGCTCCGCACTCCTTTAACCCCTTCCTGTCTGAGCGAAGAACAGACGCCCTCAGGCGACCTACACACAAAGGCGGGGCCAAATCCAAAGCTGAGCGGGGGGAGCTGTGCGAAGAGAAAGGGAAATCTCTCCCGTAGCCTCAGGAGCAGCAGATTAAATCTCCACAATCAACTTGATGTACCCTGCATCGGTGAAATACCTGAATAGACAACGAATCATCCCAAATTGAGAAAGTGGACTATGAGAGCAAGATTTATTATTTTTTCCCCTTTTCCTCTTTTTGTGAGTGTGTATGTGTATGCTTCTGTGTGAGATTTTGTCTGTATAGCTTTGCTTTCACCATTTGTCCAAGCGTTCTGTCCGTCCGCTTTTTTTTTTTTACTTAAAAATTTTTTTAATAACTTTTTTATTTTAATTATTTTATTTTATTTTACCTTACTTTATTTTATTTTATCCTCTTTCTTTCTACTTTTTCTCCCTTTTATTCTGAGCCGTGTGGATGAAAGGCTCTTGGTGCTGAAGCCAGGAGTCAGTGCTGTGCCTCCGAGGTGGGAGAGCCAACTTCAGGACACTGGTCCACAAGAGACCTCCCAGCTCCATGTAATATCAAACAGGAAAAATCTCCCAGAGATCTCCATCTCAACACCAACACTCAGCTTCACTCAACGATCAGCAAGCTCCAGTGCTGGACACCCTATGCCAAACAACTAGCAAGACAGGAACACAACCCCACCCATTAGTAGAGAGGCTGCCTAAAATCATAATAAGGCCACAGATACCCCAAAACACACCAGCAGACGTGGACTTGCCCACCAGAAAGACAAGATCCAGCCTCATCCACCAGAACACAAGCACTAGTCCCCTCTACCAGGAAGCCTACACAACCCACTGAACCAACCTTAGCCACTGGGGACAGACACCAAAAACATGGGAACTATGAACCTGCAGCCTGCGAAATGGAGACCCCACAGTAAGATAAGCAAAATGAGAAGACAGAAAAACACACAGAAGATGAAAGAGGAAGATAAAAACCCACCAGACCTAACAAATGAAGAGGTAATAGGCAGTCTACCTGAAAAAGAATTCAGAACAATGATAGTAAAGATGATCCAAAATCTTGGAAACAGAACAGAGAAAATGCAAGAAACATTTAACAAGGACCTAGAAGAACTAAAGAGGAAGCAAGCAGTGATGAACAGCACAATAAATGAAATTTAAAATACGCTAGAAGGGATCAATAGCAGAATAACTGAGGCAGAAGAACGGATAAGTGACCTGGAAGATAAAATAGTGGAAATAACTACTCCAGAGCAGAATAAAGAAAAAAGAATGAAAAGAACAGAGGACAGTCTCAGAGACCTCAGGGACAACATTAAACACACCAACATTCAAATTATAGGGTCCCAGAGGAGAAGAGAAAAAGAAAGGGACTGAAAAATATTTGAAGAGCTTATAGTTGAAAACTTCCCTAATACGGGAAAGGAAATAGTTAATCAAGTCCAGGAAGCACAGAGAGTCCCATACAGGATAAATACAAGGAGAAACACACCAAGACACATATTAATCAAACTGTCAAAAATTAAACACAAAGAAAACATATTAAAAGCAGCAAGGGAAAAACAACAAATAACACACAAGGGAATTCCCATAAGGTTAACAGCTGATCTTTCAGCAGAAACTCTGCAAGGCAGAAGGGAGTGGCAGGACATATTTAAAGTGATAATGGAGAAAAACCTGCAACCAAGATTACTCTACCCAGCAAGGACCCCGTTCAAATTTGATGGAAAAATTAAAACCTTTACAGACAAGCAAAAGCTGAGAGAGTTCAGCGCCACGAAACCAGCTTTACAACAAATGCTAAAGGAACTTCTCTAGGCAAGAAACACAAGAGAAGGAAAAGACCTACAATAACAAACCCAAAACTATTAAGAAAATGGGAATAGGAACATACATATCGATAATTACCTTAAATGTTAATGGATTAAATGCTCCCAGCAAAAGAAACAGACTGGCTGAACGGATACAAAAACAAGACCCATATATATGCTGTCTACAAGAGACCCACTTCAGACCTAAGGACCCATACAGACTGAAAGTGAGAGGATGGAAAAAGATGTTCCATGCAAACGGAAATCAAAATAAAGCTGGAGTAGCAATTCTCATATGAGACAAAATAGACTTTAAAATAAAGACTACTGGGGCTTCCCTAATGGTGCCATAGTTGAGAGTCTGCCTCCCGATGCAGGGGACATGGTTTCGTGCCCCGGTCCGGGAAGATCCCACATGCTGCGGAGCGGCTATGCCCATGAGCCATGGTCACTGAGCCTGCAAGTCCGGAGCCTGTGCTCCGCAATGGGAGAGGCCACAAAAGTGAGAGGCCTGTGTACCGCGAAAAAATAAAAAATAAAATATATATATGGAAAATGACTATTACAAGAGACAAAGAAGGACACTACATAATGATCAAGGGATTGATCTAAGAAGAAGATATAACAATTGTAAATATTTATGCATCTAACACAGGAGCACCTCAATACATAAGGCAAATACTAACAGCCATAAAAGGGGAACTCCACAGTAACACGTTCATAGTAGGGGACTCTTAACACCCCACTTTCACCAATGGACAGATCATCGAAAATGAAAATAAATAAGGAAACACAAGCTTTAAATGATACATTAAACAAGATGGACTTAATTGATATTTATAGGACATTCCATCTAAAAACAACAGAATACATTTTTCTCAAGTGCTCATGGAACATTCTCCAGGATAGATCATATCTTGGGTCACAAATTAAGACTTGGTAAATTTAAGAAAACTGAAATTGTACCAAGTATCTTTTCCGACCACAATGCTATGAGACTAGATATCAATTACAGGAAAATATCTGTAAAAAATACAAACACATGGAGGCTAAACAACACACTACTAAATAACGAAGTCATCACTGAAGAAATCAAAGAGGAAATTAAAAAATATCTAGAAACAAATGACAATGGAGACATGATGACCCAAAATCTATGGGATGCAGCAAAAGCAGTTCTAAGAGGGAACTTTATAGCAATACAATCCTACCTTAAGAAACAGGAAATATCTCAAATAAACAACCTAACCTTGCACCTAAAGCAATTAGAGAAAGAAGAACAAAATAAAACCCAAAGTTAGCAGAAGGAAAGAAATCATAAAGATCAGATCAGAAATGAATGAAAAAGAAATGAAGGAAACAATAGCAAAGATCAATAAAACCAAAGCTGGTTCTTTGAGAAGATAAACAAAATTGATAAACCATTAGCCAGACTCATCAAGAAAAAAAGGGAGAAGACTCAAATCAGCAGAATTAGAAATGAAAAACGAGAAGTAACAACTGACACTGCAGAAATACAAAAGATCATGAGAGATTACTATAAGCAACTCTATGCCAATAAAATGGACAACCTGGAAGAAATGGACACATTCTTAGAAATGCACAGCCTGCCAAAACTGAACCAGGAAGAAATAGAAAATATGAACAGACCAATCACAAGCACGGAAATTGAGACTGTGATTAAAAGTCTTCCAACGAACAAAAGCCCAGGACCAGATGGCTTCACAGGCGAATTCTATCAAACATTTAGAGAAGAGCTAACACCCATCCTTCTCAAACTCTTCCAAAATATAGCAGAGGGAGGAACACTCCCAAACTCATTGTACGAGGCCACCATCACCCTGATACCAAAACCAGACAAAGATGTCACAAAGAAAGAAAACTATAGGCCAATATCACTGATGAACATAGATGCAGAAGTCCTCAGCAAAATACTAGCAAACAGAATCCAACAGCACATTAAAAGGATCATACACCATGATCAATTGGGGTTTATTCCAGGAATGCAAGGATTCTTCAATATATGCAAATCTATCAACGTGATACACCATATTAATAAACTGAAGGAGAAAAAACATATGATCATCTCAATAGATGCAGAGAAAGCTTTCAACAAAATTCAACACCCAGTTATGATAAAGACCCTGCAGAAAGTAGGCATAGAGGGAACTTTCCTCAACATAATAAAGGCCATATATGACAAACCCACAGCCAACATCATCCTCAATTGTGAAAAACTGAAACCATTTCCACTAAGATCAGGAACAAGACAAGGTTGCCCACTCTCACCACTCTTATTCAACCTAGTTTTGGAAGTTTTAGCCACAGCAATCAGAGAAGAAAAAGAAATAAAAGGAAACCAATATGGAAAAGAAGAAGTAAAGCTGTCACTGTTTGCAGATGACATGATACTATACACAGAGAATCCCAAAGATGCTACCAGAAAACTACTAGAGCTAATCAATGAATTTGGTAAAGTAGCAGGATACAAAATTAATGCACAGAAATCTCTTGCATTCCTATACACTAATGATGAAAAATCTGAAAATGAAATTAAGAAAACACTCCCATTTACCACTACAACAAAAAGAATAAAATATCTAGGAATAAACCTACCTAAGGAGAAAAAAGACCTATATGCAGAAAATTATAAGACACTGATGAAAGAAATTAAAGATGATACAAATAGATGGAGAGATATACCATGCTCTTGGATTGGAAGAATCAACATTGTGAAAATGACTCAACTACCCAAAGCAATCTACAGATACAATGCAATCCCTATCAAACTACCACTGGCATTTTTCACAGAACTAGAACAAAAATTTCACAATTTGTATGGAAACACAAAAGACCCTGAATAGCCAAAGCAATCTTGAGAACGAAAAATGGAGCTGGAGGAATCAGGCTCTCTGACTTCAGACTATACAACAAAGCTACAGTAATCAAGACAGTATGGTACTGGCACAAAACCAGGAATATAGATCAATGGAACAGGATAGAAAGCCCAGAGATAAACCCACGCACATATGGTCACCTTATCTTTGATAAAGTTGGCAAGAATATACAGTGGAGAAAAGACAGCCTCTTCAATAAGTGGTGCTGGGAAAACTGGACAGGTACATATAAAAGTATGAGATTAGAACAGTCCCTAACACCATACACAAAATTAAGCTCAAAATGTATTAAAGATCTAAATGTAAGGCCAGAAACTATCAAACTCTTAGGGGAAAACATAGGCAGAACACGATGACATAAATCACAGCAAGATCCTTTTTGACCCACCTCCTAGAGAAATGGAAATAAAAACAAAAATAAACAATTGGGACCTAATGAAACTTCAAAGCTTTTGCACAGCAAAGGAAACCATAAACAAGACCAAAAGACAACCCTCAGAATGGGAGAAAATATTTGCAAAAGAAGCAACTGACAAAGGATTAATCTCCAAAATATACAAGCAGCTCATGCAGCTCAATAACAAAAAAACAAACAACCCAATCCAAAAATGGGCAGAAGACCTAAACAGACATTTCTCCAAAGAAGATATATAGTTTGCCAACAAATACATGAAAGAATGCTCAACATCATTAATCATTAGAGAAATGCAAATCAAAACTACAATGAGATATCATCTCACACCAGTCAGAATGGCCATCATCAAAAAATCTAGAAACAATAAATGCTGGAGGGGGTGTGGAGAAAAGGGAACACTCTTGCTCTGCTGGTGGGAATGTAAATTGATACAGCCACTATGGAGAACAGTATGGAGGTTCCTTAAAAAACTACAAATAGAACTACCATACAACCCAGCAATCCCACTACTGGGCATATACCCTGAGAAAACCATAATTCAAAAAGAGTCATGTACCAAAATGTTCATTGCTGCTCTATTTACAATAGCCAGGAGCTGGAAGCAACCTAAGTGTCCATCATCGGATGAATGGATAAAGAAGATGTGGCACATATATACAATGGAATATTACTCAGCCATAAAAAGAAATGAAATTGAGTTATTTCTATTGAGGTGGATGGACCTAGAGTCTTTCATACAGATTGAAGTAAGTCAGAAAGAGAAAAACAAATACCATACACTAACACATATATATATGGAGTCTAAGGAAAAAAAAAAGCATCATGAAGAACCTAGGGGTAAGATGGGAATAAAGACACAGACCTACTAGAGAATGGACTTGAGGATATGGGGTGGGAGAAGGGTAAGCTGTGACAAAGTGAGAGAGTGGCATGGACATATATACACTACCAAATGTAAAAAAGATAGCTAGTGGGAAGCAGCCGCATAGCACAGGGCGATCAGCTCAGTGGTTTGTGACCACCTAGAGGGGTGGGATAGGGAGGGTTGGAGGGAGGGAGATGCAAGAGGGAAGAGATATGGGAACATATGTATATGTATAACTGATTCACTTTGTTATAAAGCAGAAACTAACACACCATTGTAAAGCAATTATACTCCAATAAAGATGTTAAAAATAAACAAATAAAAATAAAGGGAATCATATGATATGTCAAAAGAAAGGTATTAACTAGCGATTTAACTTTACACCCCAAATATCTGTGCAGATTATAAAATAATAATATATGTGAAAATGAAAACACAAAATAACTTGGAAAAACCTTCAATATATATCATTGTTAATCTCAGAGAAGGGAAGTACTTTCAAAATACAGCAAATCACTAAGTCGGGAAAGAATAATGTCTGACTACATAAAATTAAAACATTTCTTGACATAAAAAATATACTACCAAAAAAAGACAAAATCCAGAGAGTGCCCAGGGGGAAACATTTCCAAATCCTACTGCAGGAAAAGGCTAATTTATTTCAAAATATAAAAACTACCTCAAATAAATAAGAAAAAGACCAACCCAAAAGAAAAACAAAAGGCATAAGAAGACACCTCACAGAAAACGCATATAGTTCTTAAACCATATGAAAAATAAACAAACATATTCATAATTTTAAAATGCAAAAAAAAGCCAGAAGAAAATATTTTTTCATCTTTTAGATTGATGAAAATTAAAATGTTTGATAACATACTGTGTTGAAGGAGGTGTGAGGAATCAGGCACTATTATGTGTTGCAGGTGGCAATATCAAAACTTAAAATCCATATGCTTTTGGATACAGGAGTTATGCTGTACATACATAGAATCTCATGAGTAATTAGTAATTAAATATACAGTAAATAGTCATTGTGGCATTGCTTTTAATAGGAAAAGAATGGAAATAGCCTACAGGCTATGTGTTTTGGTCGTTTTGGTTTTGATCATTTATTTTGTTTTTGTTTATTAGTTTTCTATAGTCCACATATGAGTGAAATCATATGGTATGTGCCTTTGTCTGACTTATTTAACTTAGCTTAATACCCTCAAGATCCATCTTTGCTATCACAAATAGCAAGATTTCATCTTTTTTATGACTGAGTAGTATTCCTACAGTGCAGTTATTTAACTGAATAAGGCAGCTCCATATGAACAGATATGGAATGAGTCGTCCAGACAGGTTTAAGGGAAAAAAGCAAGATAAAACAGTGTGTTTAAGTGATACTCATTGTGTTACAACACCAGGAAATATGCACTATATACCTGTATGTGCATAGAATCTCTCTGGAAAGAAACATAAGAAACTAGTAACAAGGAGCTGCCCACGGAGGGTAAGCAAGTGGCTTAGGAATATCGGTGGGAGAGAGACATCTTCTGGAAGTTACTTTTGGAGCTTCCTGAATTTTATACCAAAATCATATATTCCCTCCTAAAAAATAAAAGAGAGAAGAAAGAGAAAGGAAAGGAAAGGTGAAATAAAGAAAAAGAGTGTGGGGGGGAATACAATATAAATACAAAGAGACAATTCTTTGCACGACACAGAGGAACACAGCCCCACACTATCTTCAACCAGGTGTCTCACTAAGGTTCTCTTTGTCATGCCTAGAAAAATCTCAGCTGTCTCTTCCAAAACCCCAGCCTGCTTTGATTTTTTTTCATTGTCTCTGCTTCTTATGAGTTCAATGGTGGCTCCCTTCCCGCCCCCTGACCCCCTGACACCCCAGAAAAGATATTTCAGAACTCTAACTCTCAGTACCTTGGAATGTGACCTTATTTGGAAACAGGGACTTTCCAGAGGTAACCAAGTTAAAATAAGGTCATGAAGTGAGCTGTAATCCTATATGACTGGTGCCCATATAAAAGGAGAAATTTGGACACAGAGACACAGAAGGAAGACAATGTAAGAGGCACAGGGAGAAGACAGACAAAGGGAGAGACCAAAGAGAGAAATCTGGAACAGATCCTTCCCTTTTGCCTTTAGAAGGAGCGCACATTATGGACACCTTGACTTGGGACTTCTGGTCTTCAGACCAATTAGACAATAAAATTCTGCTGTGCTAAGGCACCCAGTTTTTTAGAAACTCTAGGAAACTAACACAGGGCTGTATTCCACTCTTTGTCTCTCTCCAACTTTCCAGTTTCATTCCCTTCCCATTTCCTTCTTCCAGAAGCATTAACTCCATGCCCACAAGATGTAAATCAATTTTGCCTCTCTTGGTTCCATGTAATTCCATAGCTTTTCCTGATCAGCACAACGGAATCCCAAGCCTGGTAATTTCCCCACAAAACAGAGGATTTTTCCTCCTAAGAAGGTGGTGACAGTACAGGTAGGCTGAGAATGTCTTTCAATTTATTTCTGTCCTTGTTACATATATCTAGTCATCCTGTTTTATTTTGGTAACAACAACAAAAAAATGTCAGTGATACAGTGGTCATACTCTATTGTTTATAGGATAGGACAGGGTTTGGCAAACTTTTCCTATAAAGAGCCAGATAACAAATATTTTAAACTTCGTGGGTCAGGCAGGGTCTGTTGCCATTGCACCACTGTAGTAAGGAAAGCCGCCATGCACCACATGTGAATGAGTGGACATGGCTGGGTTCCAATAAAACCTTATTTATAGATACTGAAATCGAATTTCAAATCATCATTACATCTTACAAAATATTGTTCTTTTTTTTTTCAACCATTTAAAAGAGTGTCAAAACCATAGTTCACAGTCCACATAAAAGCAGGCAGCAGGATCTGACCCACAGGCTGTGGTTAGCCAGATTCTGGTAGAGAATTTAATACATGATCACCTCCTCTGCAGTACATTATAAAATTCATCCTTGAGGAGAAGCGTGTACTTTCCTGCAGGTTCTTGTTGGTTCTTTAAGAGTCACATGATATTAGGATGACCTGTCAGAGCAGCCAATGGGTAAATTCATGTTACTGCGCATTAATTGCTGCCGATATTGATTCAAATCACTGTTAAGTGTATTGCCTAAAGGATTTAGAGAGTATCTGTTCCTGGGTTTTCTCTCAAAGGTATTCCTAGATTAAGCCAGACCATTAGAGCTGTGTCTGGGACCAAACCGTATTGATTACCCCTCACTGACGTTTCGGACACAGACATCCACAAGCTCCTTACTCCACAGATTTCCTCTAGAAGAGTTACGCTCTTGCAAGATTCTAGAAGCGTATGTTGAGAGATTAAGAAACCCCCAGTCATCTATCAATCTGTTTTCCTGATGAATATTGTTAAGGACATTATTGATTATGTCACAATGTATCCTCTGTATGAGGAAGGTCCTTATCTCAGTTAAGAAACATGATTAGGCTTCTCTTGTTTTTAGCATGCTTCCTGTGCCCTCATATCACCAAGTCACCTTCTTACCTCCCTACTCTTTATCTTCTCTTTGATGAACTTTCTTTATACATATTTCAGTTATCATGCTGTATCTTACATAACTTTAGAAACTGTATCTTCTCTTTCTCCACTTCATCTTTTAATAGAGGCATTTTAATTTTAAAAAGTTAAAAATGGGGGGTGTGCAGGAAGGGTTGTGCAAAGTCCAGATTTGATAGGTGGCTGGGGTGAGGAGGGTCTTTACGCCTCAGGGTACCCTTCCTGCTTTCTCATGTAATCACCTTTGAGGCTCTTTTCTCAATAATTCAGCAGAGCCATTCAAAATAAAACCTCACTTTTATTTCGCCCTTCTTTAGTCTTTCATTCCATGGTTCCATATAGAAACCACGATGACCTGGAAGCGCAGACGTGCGTCTCTCCCGATGGTCTCTGGATGCTCAGCCTGAAGTTTTCTGTGCCTCAAGGTCAGAGCTGGGGAAGGAGCTCAGGCCAGTGAGCCTGCCCTAGGGGTTTATCTGCCAGACTGTCAGGAGTGACAGCAAAGAGCCAGACTGCTTGATGAATCCAACGAGCAGAAAAATCTGTCAAAACACCCAGAACGTGCGTTGCAGGGATCGTGGAAACATTGCCTATTTGTTTGGAGCGCCTTTAATTATTTTTAAACATATGCAGTCTGTAGTTCAGTGAACATGTCAGGGATAATAGAGGGAGAAAAGCAAATGAAGGGAGCAGCACTGATCCTGGAGCGGCTTCTCCCCACAGCTGGCGGATGGATGGGGAGAAGCAGTTGATTCCCTCGAAGTGTGGCTCCCTGTCTGTCACCTAATGAAATGCAGTAGGGGGATTAATGTCATTAACTGGAGGCCAGCATGCTGTGTAGTAAACAGATATACATCCTCGCTCATTTGGGGGCGTGTTTCCCAGCTCCGCCCACTGGCCTGCCAAGGTCACTCACAGCCTTGTATTAGTTAAACGGGAAGAAATTAAGTTGGTTGAGAGAATCTTGTGGTCTGTTTAGTGAGAGCAGCCACTGGGGATTTGGGGCACCCTAACGCCACTCCTCCCACCCCTCACTCGCCCTAACTGGGGCTTAGCTTTCTTCTTTGGGGGAAATCTGAGGTAACCAGAGAAGATAAAAGCCCTACGAGTAAATGATTTACAGAAGAAAAGAATTTTATTGTATTTTGATAACCACATCGACTAAGGAGTGGGGAAGAACATGGGGCTTGCTGTTTAGATATCATGACCATCTCTTTCCTCTCTTGAACCAAGAGTTCTTTCCACATATTAGGGCACGAAAAGCTGAGGGCCGAGAAATACACAAGTTCACTTTTCCCTATAACCCACAGGAATGTGCACAGCAAACAGCTCCAAGGGAATCAAACTTCGGTACTTTGTATTCTTAGAAAACACAGAAATCCTGACTTTAAAGAAATAGTGGAAGATACTGAAAAAACAAGGAGAACAATGTCAGGAGGAAAAATAAATAGTTCCTGAGGATGGCTATGACCAAGATTCAGACACAAACAGAAACCATCAGCTAAACAGATGAATACCCAGCACCACCCAGATATAACCAGGAGAATCTGGGAGGGAACAGAAACAAAACAAAGAATTAACAACCAAGGGAAAGAAGAATGTCTGAGGGAAATAAGGCAAGGAAAATTTAGAGTCGGGTCAGATTACACAAATATTAGATAAAGACAAACATCAATGCTGCCTTGTAAGAATTTACCTCAATCCTTTTCTTATCAAAGCAGAATACTCAATGTTACGCTAAAAGCTTTGAACTGTGTTCTGATGTTTGTGGGCAGTACAGTATTCTGTAGCAATTGATATTATAATCAAAGAAACAATGCAAGTGAAAAATAAAGGAAAAGGAAACTCAGAATCATTTATACTTGTTACGTCACAAACTCAATACCGGGCACCCCCTTCATACAACCACTACTTCCTGAGGGTCACTGGGCATCACATTTCTTGAAGGCCAGCATGGCAGAGTTCATTTTCTGTCCTAATGGCAGGCCAACAAGGGAGAAAAAAGCTAGGAAGAGAGTATATGCTATCAAAAATACACACACACACACACACACACACACACATACACACCAGAAAGAAACAAGGTCAAAGTTCATGAGCTTCCAGGGAGGAATGGGATCCAAGAACCAGTGTTCGGACCGTTGCTCTCGTCCATCAACACAGGGCCTCAGACCCCTCTCCTAGGCCCTGTCCCACAAATACTTGAGAAGGAGTCCATTGTGGTGTCTCTGGCTGCTCTGGAGAGCCAGAAACCTGAGAACAATCCTCCATCCCCTGCAGGTCCCACAGTGTCCCACAGTGTATGGTGGCCCCAACACAGAGAGACTGCTGCCCTGGCCAACCAGTTGCTTTCTGATCCTCCCTGCATCACTCACCAGCCTGCAGTTGACTCTGTCCTGCACACAGATAGAGAGGATCCCCACTGCCCTTGATGGGCAGAATAAGGCCCAGGGTCAAATCTAGCAGTTCTCATGAATGATAAAGTCTTCCAGCTGCAGAATGCTGGGGCTCTATTTTTATCTGTGGTGTCTGGTGACAACATAAACTATGAACAAAGCTAGAGTGATTTATATGCGTCATTAGAAATTTAAAATTTTTTAAGTGTTTCGTAAACATGTACAGTATGGGACATATTAGGTATACCATTTGGATAACAAAAAACACTCACAGTTCCCTTGCCTAGTCACAAATGTGATCCAGAGAGCAAGTGGGAGAACACCCATCCCCTTCAGAGAACACCTTGTGGTTCCATCACCTCCCTTGACCTGGTGTCACACTGCCTTCAATACGAGGAAACAAGAGAGTAGTGGTCTGTGGGACCTTGGCTGTGTTTCAGAGTAGGAATGAGATCCTGTGTCTTTTCTTAGACCTTAAATTTTAATGTGCCTCAGAATCACCCAGGAAAACTTGTTTTAAAAAATGCTGCTTAGTTTTTACCTTCAGAGATTCCGATTCTGTAAGTCTGTGTGTTGAGGTCTAAGAATCTGTATTTTAAGGAGCATTCCCCATCCCCAAACACACACCTAATGATTATACAATAAAAGGATTATATTTTTGAAATACTGATCAGATCCTACAATGATGGTAACTCTCTAAAGACTATTGCATTTGGGGGAGCAGTTTATTAGGAAAGTGTGAAGCACTGCACTTAAGATGCACCGGGAGGCCAGGCCCCATTTGCTAAATGCATATGGCATTACTTTCGGAAAACTATTCTTTTCTCAATGATATTCTTTAGTATACATTGCAGATGGATTATTTACTCTGTCCCCTCTGGAAATCTGTCTGGAGCTGGAACCAAGTGACTGCAAAATATCACAGACACTTGCAAGTTACTCCATTTCACTCTTCCTATTAGGGCCCCAGGACTAGAGCAAAATGTGTGGGGCTCATGTGGCCGTATGTGTGTGATTACCCTCATGCGTGCAACTTGCAGCCATGGGGCCTTGAGCAAGAAAGGCCATCTTTCTTTTAGAAAGCAACTTAGTGGGTGGTGCTTCATAAGTAACTTAACACAAAACATGCAAGAGAGCTATACACATGCACACACACACGTGCACACACACACATAACATGGGAGTTATACTGTTTGGCACTTAGTGGTTTGGATCCATCCCAAAGGCCAACCACAGGGAAAAAAAAAAATCTTGCCATTTCAAGGACTGCATAAGGTGGCAGAATCTACCCCATGAAACATCAACTTCACTTTCTCTGCCCAGCTGGCCAACTGTTCCAATCCAGCAAATCTCAGGCTCGGCAAAAACACTTAGGGAAAAGGAGGAGATGAGTAACACCAAGCTGTGCTGATAAGGCAGCCAGGACTAAGTCTTTGAATGAGCCCACAATGGAACAAACACCTCTTATCCATTCATCCCACCAGGCAAGCAACACCAGGAAAATCATTTTGCAATTAGTCAGCAGGTGTCGGCGTCATTACCTTTGAGATCAGATTTGCTACCATTCAAAAAGGTATCAGAGACAGTGCAGGAAGAGTTAAGGATCGCTTCTGGCATCTGAAGTCTGGGAGGAGGTGAAATTAGATTAGCTGCAGGAAAATGGGAGGGTGTACATTACCAGAGGGGCCCTACCTGGCTCCAGGCTTCACGGTGAACAACGCTTTCAACATATGGCATTACAATGGATTAGTAATCAAGTACGATTAATCCTAATAGATCGTCTTTTCAACCTCAGTGGCTTGTTAGGTGAGAAAAAAATTGTCTGTCCCCAAAGTGTCAGGTGAAACTCTCATTTGAGGTAAGACTACCATGTGGAGATGGGTCTCCATCTGGTGGCTTCCTTTTGTGAAACTCCACCAGAAGGTGTTTTAATGAGGCTTTTATAGCAGGCACCACCTGCCACTAATCTTCCCCTCTAAAAAGGTGTAATTGAGGGTTGGTTTTACAGTATGGCTCATATCCTAACCTTGGGAATTCATCAAGAAATGCAAACCTGGGTGGGATGGTGTGTAATCATGAAATGCCATTTTGGCTTTTGATTGAGACTGAAGTGGTTATAGAAATTTGTGGTTGGCTAATTACAACCAGCTATATAGTAGCATCCCTTTTCAGTTAGATTAATACGTGTGTCATCTCAGAATTAAATCACCAAGTTGATGGTGACCATATGTCTTCATTCAGTTCTTTGCACATGTAAAGATTTGCAAGGCTGCTAGTGGTTCACACAATTTAAAGGTTTCATTTACACGATTAAGGTTTAACTGGTTCAGATGTACTGCACATCCGTCCTCTCAGTAGATGTTTCAGTTCCAAGATGCATTTATTTCAATGAGACATGAACAAATTACAAAATCACCAAGACATTTTCTATCTCTGGGACTTCGGGAATAGAGTTTTTCTTCCTTTATCTCCTAATTTAAGACAGATTTTCATCAAACTGTTATCCTAGCAGATTGGTTATTGCTTACACTGATATCTCTACCCAGGACTTCATTTGAAATAAACGATGCTGAGGAAGGTAGAGTACAATAGAGTAACTTTGCTTTTTTTTTTTTAATTCAACAACTAGGAACTGAACCCTTACTACGTACTGGGTATGTTGCTACATTAGGAAATAATAACAATAATAACAGGAACAGCGACAACATTACACAGACTCTGCCTTCCAATAGTGTGGGGTTATTTTGCTTTTCAGTCCTTTTCTGCTCAGGATATTTCTGAAAGTCCTTTCCCTTTGCTAACGTCAACTCAGAATATTATGCTGAGAAACATTTTAACCACATATAAATCAAATCAACAAAATAGTATATATACATGGATAAATTCCAATATTTGGCTTTTATCTAAACTCTAAAAGTCAGAGACATGTATAGCACTTAATTATTTGCCTTTCAATTACTAGTTTACTTATAGAATATAGCAAGAAAGTTAATATGCCATAATCCCAAACTGGCTTGCACTTTGAGTTTAGAATGGCATGTATAAATATGAAACATAATTTTAAAGCAGGGGTCTCAACTGGAGCCCAAGAAACTGAATCTGATCGGTAGTTTTATGTTTGGGATTTTATTGTTGTAACTGTCTTTTTTTGTTTGTCGGCCTGCACAAGGTTTTTGTTTTTTAAAACCTATTCTAATCCACATGGACATGACGGGCTCTATCCTGTTTGCCAAAGGCCCCGTGACTCCTTATTCTCACACCCAACTGCACTGACAAAACTCAAGCCCAGTTCTATAATCATGAGGCTGATTTTCACATGAGCTTGTGAACACTGGTCCCATTACTTTTGAATCAATCCTTGAACACGTTTCCATGCCTAGGTGAAACCCTTGGGGATGGATCAATGCAGGAGAAGGCAGGTACCCACCCAACTGGCAGTATCTCTGGAGCCAAATCTGCCCCTCAGTAGAGCTAAATATTTTACAATCACTTTGTTCCCACATCCCTAATGTCCTTGGTGCACAGCCAAGACTCAGAAACTCAAGGAACAGGATAAGTGAGAAGAAAAAGACAAGAAACCATCGTACACCCTCTTTTTCACTTAGGAAAAATTTTTATGATCAGGGTTTAAAAACTTGTCACTTCAACTTTCATGATACTTTCCTCCAGGAAATTCAAATGTCATGGACATGAATCATTAGAACTAACCCTGCCAGAGGAAAGAAGTGCATGAATTTTGTTCTCTCCTTCAAGGTTAGCAGAATGAAGTCAATTATCTTTTCCTTTAGTGTTCGACAAATCAAAGGAATTGGTTTATCCTTTCTCTAAAATCATCCATCAGTGTTGGTTTAATGCAGAGAAAATAATAGCTGGCTAAAGGCTAAGGAGCCAGGTGACACATGTTGTGACTCCTGTTACAGGTTATGTCAGTGCCTTATACTAAATGGTACCCTACTTCTCCCTGCCTCAGCTTCTGCACCTATTTTACTCAACCCACTAAACCCATAATCAGTTCTAGCCCAGGGAATGATCATGAAGGAAGAAAATGTTGTCTTTGGTATTTCATCCCTCCCCTCAGTGCTGCCTTTAAGTTTCCTGTATTGCCTGATGCTGGCCCCCTGCCCCTACTCCGTGACACTCCTGTCAGGTCTGCCTTCTCCAACCAATCGCTCCTAACTCACACCTCTCCATCCCTGTCTCTCTAATCCAAAGTCTCCTGGCCATAGCATTTTCTGGTTGAAAGCTACCTACTTTCATTAAGTAGCTTGCTGTGAAATGTTTCTTCATGCTCTGTGATGTGGGGCTTTTAAGCATAATGTCTAATCCAAAGGAACAGTTCTTCTGATAAAATTAACAGAAGCACTAGAGGCTGGGAGGGGAATAAGAGAGGACAGGAAGGGGCTTTATGGTGCTCCCAAGCCATATTATGCCTTGTCACGACTGAAGGCAAGTTCAGAGTAAAACACTTGATTCCTTGTATTTACACATACTCACGTTTACTTCAACTATGAAAAGTGAACTTCGTTTTGACATGTGCTCTGTTAAAGATCTTTGTGAGAATGAGACAATTACCCAGATGTGTTCCCTGCTACTTTTAGGATTTTACCTTTAGGATTGGGAGGTAGTCAGAATGAGAGTGTATTGGCTAAAACTTTATGTGATGCCATGTTTCTGGATACAAGCAAGTGAATAATCCTTTTTTTGGCTCGATCAGAAGCCAAAACATTAAACATTTCTTTAAACTCTTGTCTTCCTCATACAACATCTTCCAGCATAGTTACATCGGGTTGTATTTTGGGTAGAATCTGCATACTTAGATATCTTCCATTCTCCACCATTTACCCTCCCTCACGAATTATGACTTTGCTTCATTCTTGAGCATTCAGCCTTCCTTCTCTCCTGTGCTCTCCCCAAGAGCCTTGCTGTGTGCCATCCTCCCCCTGGAGGACCCACCTGTAAACTAACTTCTCCCTCTCAGACTTTTGACATGAATACCCAAAATGAGGTTGGCTCACCTTGACATTTCATTGTTGTCTGGCATATTCCCCTCTATCTTCCTCAGGATGTCACATATGTTTGTAACTGAGGCCAGGAAAGTTTTAAGAGAAGAAAGGAGCGGAGGGTGGGGAAGAGGAAGTGAGGATCAGAAAAGGGGATCAAAATCCCTATTTCTGTTTTAGGTAAATCATTTAGATAGTCATCCACCTCTTTAGAGTCAGACAAAAAGTAGGCAGCCAAAAATTAGGTGAATTTCTGTAAAAGCACGGGAAATATTCACTCAAGACTCGAATAGATATAGCATGCGTCCCTGAAAAAAATCTGGTGGCATCTGGCAGAGGTCTACAAAAGTGCTTATGAAACTTGTGTGTACGAGAAGATGCCTGAACCAGCATTAGGGGTTTTGATTCAGTAGACCTGCATTGAATTCCAGGAATCCTGATTTTTAACAACCACCCACAGTGATTCTGACACTGTTCTAGAGAAGGAATATTTCAAAGTTGTGGCCTATTTCATCAAAATCTCCATGACTCTCCTTGGCCCTTTGAGAATCCAGAGTGAGAAGTTTCAGCGATAAACGTGTCCATAGCAGGCCAGTGCTGCAAAGAGAAACAGTCAATTTTACTGCAGATTTTTTTTTTTTAATTTAAAGAAGAGCTATCTTGGACCCTTCTTTAAATAAAGCACCCTTCAACATTAAAGTCAAAAAGGAAAGATTCCAACCTCTGCAACAGTTACTGTCCACTCACCAAAGGAACTAAAATGATTATAGGCAGCCCAGGCCAGATATGTAATGCGGGTGTTAAGATTTTAAAAAACCAATGTGGGAAGGCATGGAATTTCTAGGCTGAGAGCCATTCGTGTATACAGTTCCTCAATTTGCATTCTGGAGAAACCCAAAGTTTGTTTGCTGCAGGTGCAAATCTCACATTGCTGCAAAACTTGTACATTCCTTGGCCACTGGCGCCCAGGCTGCTAGGTTTCCCTGAACCTCTGTTTTTTTCCAGTCTGGCTACTTCCTTGAAGAGCATCTGATTCACATAAACTGTTACCACTGAAACCATCATTTCTTAAAGTTCCCAGGCTACCAGACAGCACTGCAAAGTCTGAAACTATCATTCAGGAGTTAATTATCCTTAAATATTCATGACACAAGAAACTTGTGGCAAAAACTAGTTTTTGTTTCTAGAATACCCTCTTTGTGTTCTTTCAGGATGCGAGTGATGTTTATGGTCAGTGGACGGTCTCATACACAAAGAAATTCAAACTGGCTAAAGTAAAAGTATCTAAACGTGAAGGGCAATGCTACATCACAAACTTCAGCCAATGGAATTACCTGATTTAGTCATTTGGGGCTAGGCCAACCAACATGTGAAATTTAAGGTTTTCACTCATCATGCATTTCAATCATGTGAGAAAATGTTGCGGACAGACATGAACTACTAGTACACAGTATAAACTACTATTCTTTTCCATCTTTGAATCTACATCTGTATTCATTCCAGAGCTTACCTTTTATTCCTCAAGCTGGCAAACCTGATGCAATATTAACTGTCAGCCACCCAGCCTGGTGCTTACTTAGGAGAAAGAAGTTTTCCTCCTCTACTTTCATCCACAGGACTTGCTATTCTGACAGTGTTTGACTTCATCCCTGATTGATCTTGAACTGGCGCGAATTAAAAAGGCTCTCCCAAAATGAGAAGTGCCATGAAAATAGGCACCTTTCATCTTCAGAGGCAAAGGGGCCCTGTGCCACATGGTGGGGTGGCAGTTCCTTTGATCAGAATTTCTTTGTTCGAGCCCAGAGGTTGAGTCAGCCTACCAGGCACAGCAATACAACAGGGCAGCCAGTATCCCAATGGAACCAGTGCTCAGCAATGATTGGGAATTTCCATCAGAGCATCTTAATCCACTGGCATGAGTTGTCACCATGGGCTCCACTAGGCCCATTAAAATGACTTCAGGTCACCTCCACTGAGCCAGCCCATTCACTCCAAAACAATTATCCTAATCCCCTTAGCAGACCCAATCCCTTAACACTTACGAAGTGCCCTCCTGTGCAGGGTGCTGACATTTTCCAACAACACCAGCCTCTTTGAAATGCCAATCAAAAGTCCTTCTTGTTAAAATACACGACCCTCTCTGCAAGTATAAACAGACCTTCATACATCATCACCACCACCATCATTAAAAAGCACTTACAGAACACCCACCTGTGTGGGATGCCGTGCTGTTGGGCCCAGAACGCGCAAGGGCATGAAGTGCTGACCTCGGGAAGAAGTGGTTACAGGCCCTGCCACTTCAAGCTTCTCCTGCTGCTTATTTAGTGCAGACTATGCCTAGAGGCCCACAGCAGACCATTTCTGGTGGCTGGGTAATTGCTCCAAGAGAATTAATTAACTGCTCGACAGAGCAGATCTTAGAACAGTAGTGTGTATGTGACAAAGCTCACCATTAAAGTTTTACCAAGACACTACTTCACAAACTTTGGTTACCACTCCCTAGTATCCCACAACCTGGTTCAGCA